>NW_008795163.1:0-1167 GCF_000699145.1 Aptenodytes forsteri | reverse complement strand
CAGGCCACCACAGCACCCGGTCCTCTCCCGTCCCCATCCCTGTCCCACCAGGCTCCGTGTCCTGCTGGGTGACAGCTCCTCGGGCCACCACCATGCCTTGAGACGCCGCCATGGCTCTCGTTCCCATCCCTTCCCCACCCCCGCCTTACCAGCAACGTGTCCTCCTGGGTGACGTCTCCTCAGGCCACCCCGTCCCCTTGGGGACCTCCCCTCCCCATCCCGTGCCACCGCATGTCCCCGTTGTCCCCGGCAGGTGGCTCCAGCGGCTCCTCCAACGACAACCGCAGCTACCGCTACAGCAACCGCTACTACGGGAGCGCGGCCCCCCCGCACACCGACTACGAGATGCAAAGCCCCCAGGTACCGCCGGCGGCACCCATGGGTGCCCCAAACCCACCCCCGGGGACACCCCGGCCAGGGCGGGTGGGAGACACGGACCTTGGGGACATCCTGGTCACAGCGGGTGGGAGATGCGGACCTTGAGGGCACCCTGGTTAAACCAGGTGGGAGACACGGACCTTGGGGACCCTCAGGATCCCTCTAGTGACAACAGGAGGGTGACATGGACCTTGGGGCCACCAGAGAGCATGAGGTTGCATTGGCCATGAGATGGGGACCTTGGGGACACTCCTGGTCACAGGCAAGTGGGAGACACAGACCCTGGGGACACCAGGGACCCTGAGGTTGCACTGGCCATGAGATGGGGACCTTGGGGATCTCCCTGGCCATGGCAGGTGGGAGACGGAGACCTTGGGGACACCCCTGCTCACAGCAGGTGGGAGACACGGACCTTGGGGACCCTTGGGATCCCTCTAGTGACACCAGGAGGGTGACATGGACCTTGAGGACACCCCCTGCTCACAGCGGGTGGGAGATACGGACCTTGGGGACCCTTGGGATCCCTCTAGTGACACCAGGAGGGTGACATGGACCTTGAGGACATCCCCTGGTCACAGCGGGTGGGAGACATAGACCTTGGGGAACCCCTAGGCTCCACCGGCCACAAAATGGGGACCTGAGGGGACCCCAGAGACCCCATGGCCAGAAGGTGGGGACCTTGGAGACCTCATGGCCACTTGCCACCTACCCAGGGTACCCTGGGAGCTCCATGGTGACAAGGTGGGGACCTTGGGGACCTCATGACCACAAGATGGGGATCTTGGAGAC
>NW_008795162.1:0-645 GCF_000699145.1 Aptenodytes forsteri | reverse complement strand
CACGCCAAGAGGAGGTGACAGAGTTGGGGAGGGACATCAAGAGGAGGTGACAAAGTGGGGACAAGCCAAGAGGAGGTGACAAAGTTGGGGGTACACGCCAAGAGGAGGTGACAGAGTTGAGGGGAGGCACCAAGCGGAGGTGACAAAGTGGGGGTACACACCAAGAGGAGATGACGGGGTTGGGGGGGATGGCAAGAGGAGGTGACGGAGCTGGGGGGAGGCACCAAGA
The DNA here is from genome assembly GCF_000699145.1 of Aptenodytes forsteri. NCBI lineage: Eukaryota > Metazoa > Chordata > Aves > Sphenisciformes > Spheniscidae > Aptenodytes > Aptenodytes forsteri. Next base: position 416 of record NW_008795162.1, on the reverse strand, counting down.
GGGGGTGACAAAGTGGGGGTACGCACCGAGAGGAGGTGACAAAGCGGGGGTACACACCGAGAGGAGGTGACAGAATTGGGGGGGGATGCCAAGAGGAGGTGACGGTGTTGGGGGGAGGCACCAAGCGAAGGTGACAGGCTTGGGGGACACGCCAAGAGGAGGTGACAGAGTTGAGGGGAGGCACCAAGAGGGGGTGACAAAATGGGGGTACACACCAAGAGCAGGTGACAGGTTTGGGGGACACACCAAGAGGAGGTGACAGAGTTGAGGGGAGGCACCAAGAGGGGGTGACAAAATGGGGGTACACACCAAGAGGAGGGGACAAAGTTGGGGAGGGACATCAAGAGGAGGTGGCAGAGTTGGGGGGATGCCAAGAGGAGGTGACAAAGTGGGGACAACCCAAGAGGAGGTGACAA
>NW_008795161.1:0-909 GCF_000699145.1 Aptenodytes forsteri | reverse complement strand
CCTGCGCCGGAGCTGGTCGCCTCTGCGAGAGGTGATGTTAATCATGTTAATCATGTTAAGACCCATTTTGCATCATGAGTACTCTACCATCATTATGGTGTTCAGTTGCCTGAACATAGGCATTCAGTACAATTTAATCTCCTGGAGTCCTGAAAGGATTTTCCCAGGCCCCTCCAAGCCCCTCCTAGTCTGGCAGAAGTGATGCACATAGCATTAGGTGCCTATTTTTACACAAATGAAATCAACCCCAAGGGTAAGATTAATTTAATGTACCTCTGGCCATTTAAACATTAGATAACTAGTCTAACCTGGTCACCTAGACAGTAGTTGGTAGAGGAACAGGGAACTCAGGTGGGAGACTCATACCGTCTGAAGATATGTATTTTAGAAGCGTGGGAAGAATTCCCTTTCTCTCTCCACAGACTACTGAGGGAACTCAAAACCATAAATTATACAAATTTTAGATAGCTAAATTTAGGTGAGATCAATCTCTCCCTGAGAGATTGATAAACCAGTATTCTAATCTAACCAAATCTATTCTAATCAAATCTTCATATTCCCTGGTGGTCTAGTGGTTAGGATTCGGCGCTCTCACCGCCGTGGCCTGGGTTCGATTCCCAGTCAGGGAAATAGTCCTTTGTGGAGCCCAGTGTGTGGGACATGAGGAACGTGCAATGGGATACATCCCATTGTATCTATTTCTCATTACTGAAGTCCCTTCTTACCAACATTCACAACTTACACTACATACTTAAACCATCTTTATATCCAACATACATATTTATACATTCTCATTAACTACTGTCCCTTGTCCCTTAGTAGATAGGTATTATTCTCCCATTCCATGGGCTTCCACCACTCCCCCAAATATTTATAAGAGCAGGCTATGACTTGGGCCCCATCTGTCAA
>NW_008795160.1:29060-46616 GCF_000699145.1 Aptenodytes forsteri | reverse complement strand
CAATGATTCTATGATTCTATGATTCATTAACCACCACCCTCTCTTTCCATCCTTTGATATATACACAGATATCATTCCCTTAGTCTACGGACCACCCCTGTGAAATGTCTGTAAAATGGCCATAAATGTCCACTGAGTTCATTTAGTCCATGACTTTGGGCTCCATCTGTTATGGTGGTCACTCAGGACAGGGGAGGTGGTATGTTGTGTGGAGTTACTGGTCACTAAAGCCAGTTCAAGCTGGGTCATGGCTGCACTTGCACTGCTTCTTGTGAGGCTTGTCCTCCATTGGTTCAAGTGGTTCCTGCTATAGTACTTCTGTAACATTCCCATAACTCAAATCATGGGTTGTAACAATTTAAAGGTGTATCTGTTACAATGTCCACCCCTGGTCCCTTTGGACCAGATGATAGAGTTTAACATTGGAATGAATTCCTCCCCTTGCCCCTGCTTTGGCGTGGACTTATCCACAGACCACAGTCCTGTAGGGGTGTACCTGCTGTAGTGTGGCCTTATCTATGAGCCACAGTCTCTTCAAGGGTATACTTGCCGCGGCATAGACTCATCCATGGCCACAGATGCTTTGAGGTGTTCCAGCATGGCCTCATGCACAGCCACTTACGCTTCCAGGTGTACCTGCTGCGGCATGGACTTATCCAGAGCCACAGATGCTTCGGGGTTTCTTGCTCCCCTGTGGACTCATCCACAGGTCACAGTCCCTTCAACTCGAGGGCAAGAGGGTACCCAGTAGCAGAGCAATGGAGATGGTGTGAGGGGAATCTCACCTGGTCCAATGGGCCCTGGTGTGCCCGAGCCCCTGTTTCAAACACAACAATGTCTTCAGGAGTTCCTTGTCTGCACCCACGGGATTGTGGATGCTTCAGAGGTGCCGGCAGTTTAATCATCACCTTGAGATGAGGGAGGAGGTCTAGAAAGAAATTTTCAAGTATCATAGGAAAGAATACCTAGATGTGGGCATTAATAGTGAAGGCATATGACCTTACCACAAACTCAGTGGATATGAACAACAGAAGTGGGCCAGATGCGGTGACATGAACATGAACAACAGAAGTGAGCCAATGACTTGAATCTGTTGTGTAATCTGTGTGGAGACAGAGAGTCATGGGACCCTGGAAAGCTCAACTTCCTATGATGCCCCCACAACCCCATACCCTGTTGCCATCAGCTCAGCACTGACAATAAACTGTGGAATAATGTTGCAAAATTGGGAATTCCTGCATGGGTTTGTAGTGAGCAGATATTTTGGGTTTCCAAAGACTGTAGACCACAGCTCACAAGGGTTACTGGGTGGCTGTCTAGTGCCTTAGGACCTGGGGTCTTGTGGGTTTGATTTTTGCGTATTGAATCACTAATGTAATGGTTGAGCTAATCCCAATCTGCCAAATTCAAATTCAGAGAAAAAAAAATCTAATGCTGGCCATGTTACCTCTTCTGAATTAACCAAATGGAACATTTTTGGATAATGTTTGGACTCAGCCTACAGCCCCTGACCACAGGTTGATTTCCTGGTGGTGTGGACAGACAAGGAGGCACTGGACGTGCACATCTCCAGGCTCACCTCTAGGAACCACTCCTGCCCTTGGCCTTGAATGTGTTGTGGAGTGAGGCACAGCTCTGCCAAGGAAAGGCACAGTTTTTAAAAAGGGTAGATAGGAAGGACACAGCAGAATGGGAACTACTGGCAACCTTGTGCCCCAGAGAGGGTCATTACCTTTTTGCCCTTGGGCAGTGAGAGACTACTTGCTGTCCACAGGCCAGGCCAGGATGTAGATGGGGGACCTCCATGCGGAGGAAAAGACCTTCTGGCTTGGTTTCAACTTCCTGCCTGGGGTAAGTTGATTTCCACAGCCTCAGACCTGGATAGCTAGAGTCTTCCCTCTGAGACTCCTCCAGCTCAATTACTCTGATGTGCTGGGGCTGTTGTTCCAACCAGTTCCCAAGCACATCAGTCATAGAATCATAGAATCATTGAGGTTGGAAAAGATCTCTAAGATCATCGAGTCCAACCGTCAACCCAACACCACCACCCACTAAACCATGTCACTAAGTGCCTCATCTACACATCTTTTAAATACCTCCAGGGATGGTGACTCAACCACTTCCCTGGGCAGCCTGTTCCAATGTTTCACCACTCTTTCAGTAAAGAAATTTTTCCTTACATCCAATCTAAACCTCCCCTGGTGCAACTTGAGGCCATTAAAGTTAAAGCCATTAAAGTCAAAGCTAGTGAGACCACTTTTGAACCTAGAGCTGCTCCAAAGAGACAGCTCACAGCTGCTGCTGAGTGCAGAAGCATGTCCCATTGTAACCACCACATCCCAAGGCAAGGTAGGGGTATCTACTCTCACACAGAGCCTTTCAGGATCAGAACTGAGTCCTGGCACTGATGAGACCAGAGGGCCTGTTCTCAAGGAAAGATACTCTATACTTGGGAACATCAGGTACCACAGAGCAGCTGTGGGAGTTTGGGAGCTGGTTGTGGTCCTGGGTCTGCTCTGACCCATGGAGGTGTTGGGTTCACATGGAACTGGGACTTGAGCATGTGGTTCACTGTGACGTGGCCAAAACTAACTTGTGAATCACCTCAGCCCTGCCTGTCTGTGCAACAGCTGGGTGAAGCCAGGCACTGCACCAGGTGATCCTGGTGTTGCATGGGGGCCTTGTCCCTACTACCTGTGCCCATGGGAGCTGGCCATGATCCTACTTGGTGGCTGTTCCTGAGGCTATTCACCCAATCCCATTTCTGCTGTTCTTCAGGGCAATCTTCTGTCTGAGCCTACTCCTCCAACACAGCTCTGCTCAGAGCAGGAGGAACTGTCTTCCCATCAGCTTGTGTAGCTGCTGACCTACTCCATGACCTCCTGCAGGCCCCCAGCTCCCCACTAGAGGTCAGCAGGAGACAGGCTTCCCATCTGCCGGATGTACTCCAAGCCTGAGGAGGCATTTCTGGGCAGAGAGGCAGCAAGGCAATGGCTGGTGGCCACTGTCATTTGGGCAGCTGGCAACATCTTCCTCAGGTCCAAGGGACACTGCACAAAGCTTCCCAGTGCAGTGTGCCCCAACCCCTCCTTCCTCTCAGAATAGTGAAGGGTGCCGATGTGCCCTTACGTCATGTTGATTTGACCAGAACAATGCTTTTGTCCCTGGGTGGCTTGTGAGAACATCCTGAGAAGGAAGAAGCACACAGAGGGTCAGGTTGGGTTGCAGCAGAATTTGAATGATTTAAAAGAGGGAAATGAGGTAAACAAGTGAAGGCTTTGATGCAGGGAGCACCAGATCATCCAAAAGCCTGTGCCCAGAGGCCAGGTTGGAGTTCCCTCAAGATGTCCCAACTGTCTACACCACAAAGGGAGGGGGGCAGAAGATTCCTCCAGGGCCGGCTTTGTAAAAAAAAAAAATGGCCTTGGGGAGCAGAAGACAACAGAGAAAAGAGAGAGAAAAAAGAGTGAGAAGCAGGCAAGTTAGACAAGGGCCATGTTTTCAGAGAGCCCAGGCGCGCCTCTTCCTGCATGCCTTTGCAGGTGGAGCCATGAATGCTCAGCCCCTCTGAAAGTGATGACCCAATGCTCTGTCCTCAGACCAGCATAATCTTCTGCTTCCTGGGGGTCCTTCTGTGGGAAGTCACCAGTGGCTTTAGCAGGGGGGGCACCTCCTGCTGCAGTAACGGCTGGAAATGCAGGAAAGGTCACAGCACCCAGAGTTGATGGGCACTCCATCACAGCTGAGGATGCTGCCAACGGCAGCGGAGGTGGAGGATCCCACAACGGTGTTCTGCGAGAAGGAGCTGAGGATGGGGCCAGGCAGGGTCACCACCACGGGGGAGGGCTGGATGACGACGGTGGAGTTCTGGCACTGCCTGACACAGGGCTCATTGCAGCTGTTGGCCAGCGGGGTCGGGCCGCAGGGCTGGCACGGCAGGCATGGCAGGCACTGGTTGTAGCAGGACATGTCTTGTGGCTGGAGGTGCACCTGGGAGAGAGGGCAGGGAGGAGCACGGGGGCACGTGAGGAGCAGCCTGTCCGCCCAGCACGAGGCAGCCAAGGCACGTGCTGGGCGGGGAGCTGGAGGCTGTGCAGGGAGGCCCACGTGCCTCTTTGCCTGCTCCCCCGGGCACCGTGCAAAGAGAGCCAGGCCCACGAAAGCTCTTTCCTAGACAAGAGCCCAAGAGTCCCCTCAGCCCAGCCCCAGCCCCTCTCCGCACCAGACCTTCTCGCCGCTTCCCCTCCCAGGAGTGGCAGAGCCTCAAGTCCCAGCAAAGGACAGAGCAGGTATTATCTGACATGTCCACTGAGACATGGCTTCATTCTTTAGGAGTAGGAGAAGGAGAGGGGACTTCAGATTCAGCTGGTTCCCAAGGAGAAGAAGGAGAGTGAAGTGGATGAGAGATCAAGGACCTGCATTGGCTTTTATACTGGTCCTGCACTGCCCCTGACCTAGCAGGATTAATAGTTTTCTGACAAGCTCTTCTGAAATGTAAGATATCCCAGCTAATGATACAGGTTGTGTTTCAGTTTCCTTGTGCCTTTTCATTTCCTTGTTTATGACATGCTCATTCCCTCATGGATGCTTGTTTTGAGTGTTGGAATGAGAGTTCCTAAAATTTCTGGGGCAGGAACATGTCGTTGCAGGCAGAACACTCATGCCAATTGCTGGAGGGGTCCTGTACAGACTATGGACACTGGCCTGGGGCACTCCTGGGGAGTTGTTTTCAGCCCCATTGGCAGGAAAGACCAAGCTCCTCTCAGCCCTGCAATCCTTGACCAGACACCCCAGGGCTTCCATATGTGAGGACATGCCATGTCCTCTTCCCTCTCTCCCTACCAGCCCTTTCAAATTGTTACTGGTCTTTCTCTTCCCAGGCAGGTGGACTGCACTGCTGAGTTTCAACATTTCTCCTTCTAACACCAACCTTGGGAGAGATTTCCCAGGCTGCTTGGCTTCCTCCATTCTCTAGGCCGTGTCTGGGGATTCCCAGACAATCCATGTTTTGGGCCTCGAGGTGCCCTGGGATGCTCCAGCCCTGCCAGGGTTGTGCCTAGTTGAATCCACAGGTGGTCACGTGTAGGCATTTTTGCTTGATGGGTGCACTTATGTGTATGATAAATTTCTTTGAATGCATGGTGTGGACAAATTTGCATGCAATTCCATGCAGGTGAGCATGAACACATCTGTTTGTACATACCTGTCCATACATCTCATCACAACAAGATGTGGTGGTCATGGCAGGGGCCCTTTCCAGCATCCTTCCTGGGTGCTCTCTGTCCATGAGCACTACAGAGCTGCAGGTTCCCCTGGCCACAAAGGGCCTAACTTCAGCAGAACAGTGACAGCTCCAAAGTTGAGAGGTGCCCCAGCAGCAGGCACTGAGATGCAGCCCCTGTTCCCTGTGCATTTTGTTTCCTGACCCTCAAAAAATCACGCTCTGATACTGCAGATTTCGGAGACCAAAAGGACTGTTTCACTCCAGTTTGGGAATTCTGTATAACGCAACATACCAACAATTGGAGTTCCTCAGCACTGCCTGTCCCTGCAGGCTAGGTTGCCTCTCCCCTACTTAGTGTTAAGGAGCTCAAAAGAACAATAGCTTTGTGTCCAGGGAGAAATGCAGAGAAATCGTGCCCACCTTGTGCAGGGAAACCTTGAGTGGATCTGCATCCAGAGCTGTGTTGGCGGTGCCTGTGTCTGTGGAGACAAGAGCTTAAGCTACACAGAGCAAGGAAGGCAGGACAGATGGAGACCATGGCTAACCAGGTAGCAGAAGGAGGCAGTCAAGGTGGGGAAGGCTGGAAGTTGGTGACTTCTGGCAATAGAAAAAAGGCTCCTGCTCCACCTGCAGACTTTATCTTCAGAACAGGTGCTGTCATCTGGGAACTGGTGAGGACAAAAAGACGCATTAGGGAATTCATCAGAGGGAGCTGTGCTCAAATCATTTTTCTTCCATGGAGGAGAAAAGACCTGTGACATCTTTAGGAGACTCCCTCTTTTAGGAATCTTAAGCACTAGTCTGTTAACCTGACCTGATGTCTCAGGAGGTTTCTTGTTTGCCAGAGGGCAGATGCAATATGTTGCAGAGGGACTGTCGAGCTTGTCCTGCCTTTGGAGTATTACCCTTTGCTGCTTTTTGATGTGGGCACCAATGATAATGCCCAAAGTGTTTCTAGAGTGACTACAGAGCTCTGGGGTGAAGTAAGGATGTGAGGGCCCAAATTGGACAGGCTTGAGTAGAAAAAAACTCATCCAGTGGATCAACACTTGGCTGCATGCTTTGTGTTGCAGGTAGAACTTTGGTTTTTATTGCCAGAGAACTGTCTTTGATGAATGAGGACTACTGATCAAGGATGGGAAATATTTGACAAAATCGTGCATCAGGGTCATTGCAGTCAGGCGTGCTAACAAAGAGAGGAGAACTCTAAAGTAGGTATGGCACGGGAGGTTTACGATAAAGGAAAGAGAAGTGAGAGCATAAGGGGTAGAACAGATAGCTAAAAAGCTATGCCTGTGCCCTAATTCTGGTACTGCACTAGTCTTAGTTTTAAAACATATTGTTTTTAAATGAAAATGGGACAACCAGCCTGTCCTCCTCCCCACACTGTAGCAGTTGAGCACATCACAATGAACTGTTGTCCAAGAAGTTATTTCAGTTGAGAGATGCCCCCCACCCCCACCAACTCACAGCTTTGTTCTGCCAGCTTGCTTTTACCTCTGAGGGGTAGTGATGGTGACAGAGGGGTTTATGTGACTGTTTGTACTAGTCAGCTGTGGGAGATGCAATATGGGTCATTCTGTGTGATGGCAAATGTTCTGTACTCCCTGCAGACTTGTAAATTGAATACTGAGAAGTCATGCTTAGGACTGTGCTAGTCCTACTTATATGCCCTTTCACAGCCTCAGAATATGGCTGATGACTTCCTGCCAAGACACATGTTGGTGCACAGAAATGCTCCTTATGCAGACACAACACCCAGGAAACTTTTCCATCTAAAACGTGGGTAGTATTCATGACTTATTCCCTTGAGCTCACATTTTAGGCTTGCATTCTGAGACAAGCTACATAAAAACTTTTTCAGGTATAGCAGATGAGCCTGTGTGTCTGCACTCACTAGAGTGGATTTCTTCACATTAAGATGTGTGGGATACAGCCATGACCTAGCGCCTCTGTGCTCCTTTCTTGTTCAGGGGACCTGGTTAATGTGGGGAGGGATTCTAGGTGGGCTAGCACAGCTCAGCCCACAAAAACAGGAGATACCTTCTGTTGCAGAGGTCTGAGCTCCTGGCTGCCCATGCAGAGCCTGAAAAACACTCACAAGAACGCTTGCGGAATGCAAGGAACAATCCCAGAGAGGGATGTAACGGATGTCCCCTGTCCAGGGCACAGGGCTAGCCAAGCTCTGGCCTTGGTGTTCATGGAACTGCAGCAGGTAGCCTGGAAATCTCTGCTCTGGGGAGTTTTGGATGCTTCCCATCCTTGCTGTGTCCCCAGAGGATCAAAGACAATGAATGCTAAGCAGCAACTTCCAACCTCCTTCCTCAGGTACAGTGTGGAGTTCCTCTCCCTGCACCCTGGTACCTTTCCAAGGGGATGGGTGGAACCTCACCAGGTGACTCTTTTTGTGCTGCTGGGTCTGGCTGTGAACAGGACAAAGAGGGACAGCTCATCCAGGTTTGGCTGAGAATTGTCCCTCATTGTCCTGTTCTCAGCCATCTGCCTCCTGATGCCGGCTAGGAATACCTTGACCAACCTGGGTCAAGGATGATGCAGCCACTTGCAGCAGGGCAACAAATGCACCAATGGGGTAGAGCTCTTGGTGTGGAGAGAGACGTTCCTCTGTGCAGGTGTGGGTGGGAACATCTGGGAGCTCTCACCAGGACTCTGTGCCCTTCCCCACAGCTCCCCCGCCCTGCCTGTGCCTAGCAACGTGTGAGTATGATATCAAGCCCTGCCTGTCCCTGCCTGGGAACTACCAGGGGAGAGGTGCTCTGTGGGCTGCCTGGACAAGCGGCCTCTCCAGGGCCAGGCTGCAGGACAGGTGGGTTGGGGAGATCGTGTCCCAGGTCTGGTACATACCAGGAAGGTGGGTGGCAGCAGCAGCAGCCCCACCATGGCTCTGAGTCCCATGGGCAGTGGGCAAGCTCGAGGTGCAACAGGGAGGCAGCTCCATCTTTTCTGTCAGCACCCAGTGGGTAGTTGTAGACAGCAGTTACGTCTTCCCATAGCCTTCTTGAGGCTGATCAAACCCAGTCCTCTCAGCCACTCCTCATGTAAGGGTATGTGGAATGGGAGAGTCTCTGTTTCATTAATGTTACCTGATCAAGGACCTTTCTAGTGCAAATGGGATAATACATAAAGGGGGGTGCAGTAACGAAAATCACAAGGACACACAAACTTGGTAGACAAGGAATAACAATAACCAAACCTAAAAGTCTCCAACAGCTAACTAATGGGCCCTTAAGAAAATACAGGCATAGCTTTGGAGAAGGGCCACCTGGACTTTGTAACTGATAAGAAGGGGGAAATGAGATGAACACGAGGATTTGGGAAATTCAAGGAGGGCCTGTGGGACTAGGGAAAAATTACTGAGGAATGTTTAAGGAAAGGGAATGAGAAACAGAGATGGGGGGTATAAAAGGGGCTTGTTAGGTGTAAGCAGCTGCCAGTCAGTACACTTGTCTAACTGAGCCCTGCCCTTGATCACTGCATTCTAGCCTATCTTCTGATTAAATCTTCCTTAACTGTCTTTCCATGTAGTTTCACTCTCCATGCTGTAAGGACTGGATGCCAGCAACTGAAGGGACCAGAGGGAGTGAAATGAAGTCAGCAACAGGAGTCAGATTGGAGTGAAGGCACTGCTGGGCCTGTGGTGCCAGAACCTGGAGTGGACAAGGTCCCAGTGTCAGCAACTGGTGTGAGACTACAGGTCACAGGCCCTGTATGCCTGGGTGCCAGTGGTTGGGGACCAGTGCATTTATATTTCCCCTAACCTGGTGCGCATTGGTGTGGGCAAGTGACTGGCAAGCTTCAAGCTGAACTAGCAGGCCCAGGGTCTGGGCAGGGATATTAGATGAGCAGAAGACCTGTACTGCTATTTGAGGAATCCTCAAACATAGGCATGCCTGTGAGACAAGTGTGTGAGTGTGTGCATCTGTTTGCTAGCAAGCATCAAGATGGAGTAGCTGGCAAGTAGGAGATATATGGGGTGGGTAAGAGAACTCAGGATCTGAGCAGAGTCTTAGACAGACAGAGTGCCATGCTGATATTTGAGGCATCCATGAATGTGCATGTGATTGTGAATCTAGAAAGCGGGGGCATGTGTGCTTTTGCTAGTGAACTTCAGTCCTTATCAGCTGGAGAGGAGGAAGAGGATTTGGCTGCCTATATCTTTGGTGTGAATTCTGGTGATGTTATATGTGGGTGTTGCTGAAGGCAATGCCTTGTCTATGGCAACCTGTGCAGCCAGCCCTGTTGGTGTCCTGTGCATTTGTGTGTGTCTCTAGTATCCATGCTGAGCCTCTTTACTGTTGAAACTGTAAACAGGAAAGCAGCTGCCTCTTCCATTGGCCAGGGAGGCAGAGACCACTGGGTCTCTGGGTGAAATGGGCTCCAGCAACTGCACAGAAGGAATCACCAGGTCCCAGATGCTGCCAGAGGCAGCCAGTTATACCATCCCTTAGCATCCCTCATCATCCTGGTGGCCTACATTGGACTTGCATTGGTGTTTTAATGTGTTTCTTGGCCTGGAAAGCCATAAATAGGACACAGTACTGCAGGGGTCTCGCAAGTGCTGAATAGAGGGGAAGAATTACTTCCATTGGCATGCTCCTTACTCTCTTGCTAAGACAGCCCAGCATGTGGCAGACCTTCATCACTGCAAGGCACATTGCTGGCATGTGATCAACTGGTTGTCCATCAGCACCCCCAGATCCCTTTTTTGAAAGCTGCTTTTTAGCCAAGCAGCCCCCAGCCTGTCCTGTTGCATGGGGAGATTGTTCTGTCCTGGAGGAGAGGGCTTTTCATTTGCTTTTTTAAGCATCCTGAGATTTCTTCCAGACCATTTCTCTAGCATGTCTCAGCAACCTGAATAGAAGTTCTTCCCTCCTGCCTATCCCCTGCTTCCCGTTCAATCAGGTATCGTGTATAAACTTTCTGAAAGTCCACTCTGTCCCACCATCTAGGTTGTTAATAAAGATGTTAAACAATGTTAGCTCCAGTATCAGACCCAGGAGGATGCCACCGGGAAACTGCTACCAGGCGTCTATGACCCTGTAAGGGGGCTTTCTCACCAGCAAGTGTGTTAGGAGTTTCTAGGGAGTGGCATGGGGACAACCAAAGCCAGAGCACCCACATCCACAGCAGGAGTGGTGTGGAAAGAGGGAACCTGCACTCCCAGAAGAGGGGATGTATGCTTATAACCCACAGGCAGACAGGGTGGAGGGAGTACCTATAACTTTACTCATGGGTGCATATGGATGTGGGCATGCATGTGTAAGAGTGTGTGTGTGTGTGTGTGTGTATGTGCTTGTGTGTGTGATTAGAATTTTCTGGGATTGGCTAACAGGAAAGTGTTTAGATATTTGTAGGTCCTTACTGACATTTCCCAAGTGTCTCATAAGCTGGTTTATCTGTTGTATTGCTGATGCTGATCCTGAACAAATAGGTTACTGATTGCCTATTAACTATGTGTTACCAATAAATCAAAAAACTGCTTCAACCTTTCTGGTTACATCACATGAACAGAGCAGTTTTTCCCTGTGCTACATACCATCTTCCAAGGGAACCCAGATATCTGGTGTTTCTCTTCCCCACAGACCCATCTGTCCCCAGAGAACTCAGCAGTACAGACTGGTGACAGCCTTCCTCACACTCTAACCCAGAGATACCTCAGTACTCTCCCCAGGAAACCCAGGCATACAGCCTTCCAGTCTCCCACCCCTTTCCCCAGCCTGCATGGTCCTTTCCATTTAGTCAGGAGTCTGCAATGGGATGCACATGCCTGGCTTCAGCAGAGTGTCTTCACTTCTCACCTCCCTCTTCGCATTCATCTCCACCCTTCCCCTTCCCATTCTTTTCTATGCCCCAGTCATTGGACTACCTTCTGGGGAGCTCACCACCTCCTTGGGCTGATTGTTGATTCTTCGAGACCTTCTTCCTTCTGTCCCTTGGCTACCTGCTCCCAGAAAGCCTCCATCAAGGGCAGACTGGACAACGTTGTCCACCTTCTTCTGGGATTTCATGCTCTTCCCCTTCCTCCAAACAGGCTTTGAAGGCTTGGCCACTGGGGTGCAACAGGAAGAATGGGAGGTGTTAGATTATGTGGTAAAATCCCAGGCTGCATATACACAAAGGAACACAAAGAGACAATGGCAAGTGGGGAACCTGATCAATGCCCTCAGCCAGTGAGTCCCAGGACCATCACAGGAGAGTGGTCAGCCTATTAAAGGCTCCACAAGCCCAGAGGAGCATGGAGGCACAATGGCAGGTGGGGAACCCAAAATAATGTACTGAGAGGAACGGACACTCTAGATCTCAGTGCCATTGTCTAGATGTGAGACCCATCAAGTTAGTGAGATTGGCTCAAATTGAGGGGGATTACTCCTTAGCAATATGGGACACATTATGGGATGCACAATAAAAGCATGTGGGGATTGCTCAAGGCTTATGATGGGATGTTTAGGGGAGGAACCAAAGGTGGGGAAAGGGAAAGATCCAGGTGATTTGGAGAGGAACAAATGTGGCAAAACAGAGGAATAAAGGGATAAAAAGGACCAGTCACATGTGAACAGGTGGATGGTCAGTAAAGTTGTCTGGTCATGCCCTGAGCCTTATAATTGCAGTGTCTCCTATCTTCTTATTAAATTAAATTTCTACTTATTTCTGAGCATGAGGAACTCTCTGTTCTGTGTAAATCCGTATGTATGGAGGTCTAGGTGCCAGCAACTGGAGTGTGACCTTGAGTAAGAAGGCCCATACGTCTGGGGTGTTTGTGTCTCGTGGTGGATCCAAAGGACAGCTACTGGGTAGACTGAGTGTCTAAGCCAAGATACTCCAGAGATCTACACTGTATATATGTATACATATATTTCCCACTAAATGACATTCTGAGCAGCCAGAGAGAGGAACAGGATGATGCCCTTAGTACTCTTTTGTTTTCATATGAGTGCTGAGTGTACCTGCCTGTGTTGAGCTGTGTGGTTTGCTTGTGTGTGTGTGCTTACTTGGAATACATTCTGAGCCTTCCTACTGTTTGGCTCTGGACACATGGAACTATGGAAACATTTCTACTGGGCTACCAGATTTGGTACCCCTGGTACCCCTTAACAGGAAGTGCTGCAGCTCTTCAAGGAATCTTAGCCATCTAGGTTATGTTCATCTTGGCCTTCAAGCTAAGCCAGAGGGAAACCTGATCACAGGGATAACTCCTCTGCATGGTACTGTTTGTCTTTGTGTCCCCCATCTGGATTTTTGTGGTCACTAGGGTCACTTGATCTGACAAGGACATCAGCAAACTAAAAGGAGACATCCTGGAAAGGGTCGCAGCTGGGACTTTCCTTTACCTCACCATTTTGGAGATCCTGCCCAAGAAGTGGTCTCAACAATTCCCCATTTTTCATTAGATCCTTTCTAGTAGCAGTCATTACAAGTTGGACCTGATGACTAAGGCACTGCATCTAGGTTGGGGGTGGAAGGAGAACATTTTCCTCCCAGTAACCACCTATTCCAGCCCCCAACTGCAGGAAAGGACTTGTTAGTGGGTGGAGAACACCCTCCAGAGGATGTAACGTGAGGCCTGTATCTCCCTTTGGTCATGTGCAGTGCCTATCAGAGAGAGGTTTCTGTAGCTTGGTTTTTAAGGTGTATTTTCATGTGCTGGGTGAGGAGCAAAGGGGTGGAGGTGTGTGTACTCAGTCTTCTGGGATAGTGGTGGAGGAATGGTCCAGGGGGAGCAAGTCAGACATCCTGAAGGTCCACACCTGGCTTTATTTTCTGAAGTTAAATGGGGATAGAATTGAATGAACACTGTAGAAGCAACTGCAATGGAACCCTGAAGGACGATTAAGCCTTTGGAAACCTGGAAAAATGAAAGGAATCATGAGAGGCCCCACCAGAGGACCTGACCTGTCTCATCTGACTCCAGGTTGTAGAAGGTTATGTAATTACACTCTGAACTGGGTCGCTTCATTTAAATGCATCTCTTTAGTTGGGACAAAGCCAGATCTTGGCTAAAAAGAGCATGAGCAGAAGCCCATCTTTAAAGCTCATAAGAAATCAATGGCATCTGCTACCCACCGGTTTATTCATCCTTCACTTGGGTCTAACATTGGTGTTGAATCTGTGCAGTTCACTGCACCACTGAAGAGATGTTAGACAGAAATGGATCCCCTTGGCACACATGGGTCCACCTAGAGTTCCTAGAGGAACAGCTTTTCCACAGTAGCATGAGAGGAAGACTCAAGGCTCCTGCTGACTAGGTTGCATGCAATGATTTAAAGATGTATGTGCAATCCTCCCAAGGAGACTTAAAGGCTAGCACCACCCAGCCCTGCCCCTACTGAAGTGTGGAATGTTTTTTACCACTCATTAAGATTTGGAAGATAAGTCATTCCCATGTGGCTAATTAGGGAGCTTTTCAAGTTTTGTTGGTTTTTTTTTGGTTTTATGGGCAAGGGAGATGGTAAACAGGAGGATTTTAATAAGCTCTCAAGACAATGCCATTTCTTTCTGTCTTCTTTTGTCTGAGCCTTTGCCTTTTGTTTCTAGTAAAGAAAAGACATTCTGATATTGCAAATTCAGTGGATCAAGGTGCCTTCAAGGGAGATGGAATATTTACCTCTGGTGAGAGTCCTCTGAACCAGATATCTAGTGAATTTTTCACCCACCTTAAACTCCCCTTCTCCAGCTTGTTTGTCCACAATTTGGCTATGTGGATAATCTGGGGGAGAGGGCAGAACGTGTTGGCAAAGCCAATGTGAACAAAATGTCCACTGATCTAGTTGAATGGTGTGAACCAATTGCATGACCAATATACATTGTCATGTGTGCATGTCTTGCTTCATCAGATGATCAGAAGCAAACTCATTACCTGCCATACCAGCCTGTACAAGCACCTCCATCTGATTGCTGAACCTCACACCCATGTCCAAAGTACTCTAGGGAGAGAGAGGTGGCAGGGAGAGGGTTTTTGTGTGCAGGAGAGAAGTTGGGCAGGTTGCTCTAATCAGTTGCATCTGTCACACAAAGCACAAGTAAATCACCCTCCCTTTAACCACATTGAGCCCTTGGACTTGACACAGGAGTTGCAGAAAGTGATTTTGTCATGTCCAGCATCTCTCTGTTTTGGCCCTGGACAGTGTAGACAGTGTCTCTTTGGGTGGAAGTTTTCTCAACAAAACCTGGATGTCTACTGTGAATTTTCTTCTGCCTAGGCCACCTTTAGTCTTTAAACTCTCTTGAGCACCACTGGGAGAAAAATTGATCCTTCTAAAACATGGCTTGCCTGACCTGTACTGTAACTTTTGGAGGAGGTGAACTAAGTTTGCCCATTTCTCTCCACTGAGAGACATTCAAGAGCTTCTGGGAAAGTCTTGGAGGACAGACCAACACGGTGATGTCATGCTGGACACCTACTACAAGCCACCTGATCAAGGAGAGGAAGTAGACAAAGGCTTCTTCAGGCTGCTAGAGGAAGCCTCACAATCACAGGTCCTCATTCTCCTGGGGGACTCTCCCTGCTCCCCCTGATATCTGCTGAAAGGGCAACACAGTGGATCACAAGCAACTCAGGTGATGTCTGCAGTGTATTAAAAATATTTTTTTCATGCAGGTGATCCACTGATCACTGACTGGGGTAAATTATCTGCTCTACCAGTTGCTCACATAAAAGGAAGGACTGGGTGAGAGTATGAAGTCTGAAGGCAGCTTTGGCTGCAGTGAACGAGATGGGAGGTCTGCAGTGTATTAAAAATATTTTTTTCATGCAGGTGATCCACTGATCACTGACTGGGGTAAATTATCTGCTCTACCAGTTGCTCACATAAAAGGAAGGACTGGGTGAGAGTATGAAGTCTGAAGGCAGCTTTGGCTGCAGTGAACATGAGATGGTAGAGTTTAAGATCCTGAGAGAAGTGGAAAAGACAAATAGTAGCATCAGAACCATGAAAGCAGACTTCATCTGGTTCAGGGATCTACTTGTCAGCAGATGGGCTACCCAGGAGCAATACAGAGACATTGATTTTACCACATCCCTGAGCCCAGGGCAGAATCTGAATGAAGGAAGCATTACCCACAGAGAAGAATGATTAAGATAGGGAGCACACAACCGAATTGGGCCTACATGAGTCCAGGGAAGCAGATGGGATGTAAGGTCAATTTTTTACCTTATTTAAAAACTGGTCATATCTTAGGATAGGTCTAAAGCATCTTAAATACTTCTCAAATGCTTCCTATAAAAACTAAACCTCTCACCATCCAACACCAACTCCATATGCAGCCTGGATTCCCTGTAACTAAGTAAATGGTGAAACAGAGATTTACAAGTGTCACGACAGTGAAAGGGCCTTCTACATTCCACCTGATTCCCCCATAGGCCCAGGAGACATTGAAGAAAGAATGAGGTGCTCTGAAGGCATACTGTGTGTGACCTGTGTTCAGCACTGATCTCAAGGTGGATTTATGACAGATCTGTTTCCACTGGAGTCTCTGATGTAACAGGTGTGAATGCTGCTGGCCACAGTTAGGGCTAGGAACCCTCTCAGATACCTTCACCTTCCTTTCTGCGTCCATTTGCTCCCCATATCCATACAGGCCACTGCATCATGTCCCCAAATGTTCCTGACAGCAACACCTGGATGTGTGGGATACTCAATGACATCTCAAACCAAAGGAGGACCAGCAGGCATGTGAGCAGCTGTGTTGAGCCAAGGATCTCCACTGAATAGAAGTTACACCAGGGTCATGGTCTGAATGACTTTCTCACTGGAAATGTGCATGGCTAAAGGAAGACAGTTCCCACCCCAGGATCTCACAGTCAGAAAAAATGATGCCACACTTGTTCCAAGACCAAGGTCACATTTCAACCCAGATTGCTTTATTCACTTCCCTGATAAAGAGAAGTTCAGCATTTGGTTTCACTTCCTACATACAGTAGAGTAGCCCCAACCATTCCATTGTCTCTAAGGAAAAAGCAAGCCATAGAAAGATACTACCTTCTCTTCTCAGCTGGGCATGTGTTTCCCTAAGGCCCTCTTCTCCCTCTGCCTCTTGCCATTGCACATCCTAGGTGAAAGCCAGACACTTGCAGAGGTACTCCTGAGATGGAGCACATTCCTTCCTATGTTCCTTTCGTCACTTTGCAGGAGAACCAGATTTGTGCTCTGAAATCCACACCTAGTTGGAGCTGTCAGTGCAGGCAGCAGCCCTCCTGAGCACCCTCCCCAGTGCCCCCTTGACGCCTCTGTTCCTCAGACTGTAGATGAGTGGACTGATGAGAGGTCTGAGGACTGAGTAAGAAAAGGAGAACATTTTTTGAGCTGTCTCAGTGGCGCTGTTCTGGGCAGCACGTAGAGAATGATGAGGGTGTCACAGAAAACAATGACTATAGGGAGGTGAGAGGAGCAGGTGGAAAAGGCCTTGTGCCTCCCCATGCTGGATGGGATCCTTATGATGCAGACATAAGATGCCAAAGTGAACAGAAATGGGAAAACTACGTCCAGGAAAGATAATACGATAATAAGAATTCTGATCATCCCAATGTCACTGCAGGAGAGTTCTAGCAATGGAGCTTCTTCACAGAAGAAATGGTCAATTGCACCGGGGCCACAGAACCTTTGGCGACATATGAAAGATGTGATACCTGTAGAAATTAGCAGTCCCACAACCCATGATCCAGCCACCAGCTGGAGACATACTTTTCAGTTCATGAGGCTTGCATAAAGCAGAGGTTGACACGTGGCCAGATACTGATCATAGGACATGGTAGCCAGCAGGTAACTCTCAGAAGCTGCAAAAGTGCCGAAGAAGAAAAACTGTGCCATACATCCCTGCACAGAGATGGTCCTGTCTCCAGTCAGGAAGCTGGCTAGCAGCCTGGGCAGGATGGTGGAGCTGTAGCAGGTCTCTAGGCTGGATAGATTCACCAGGAAGAAGTACATGGGTGTATGGAGATGCTGGTCTATGACCACCAGCACAATGATGAGGACGTTCCCAACCATGATCACTGTGTATATGGTCAGACAGAGGAGAAAGAGAGGTGTCTGGAGCTCATGGGCATCCCCCAGTCTCAGCAAGAGGAACTCCATCAGCAATGTTTGGTTGTCCCATTCCCCTCTCTCCATGCTGTGTTGTAGATCTTTCTTTTTCCCACTTGCCAGGCAGGAGAGCTGCAAGATAGAGCTCTTGTTGATGTGTTGTTTCACAAAGGAATTGTGCAGGCAGCTTCTTCTAGAGAAAGCATGGACATTCACACACACCTGAGGGTTTTCATATTCTCTGTAAGAAAAGGGAAAGGGAAGGGAAGGGAAGGGAAGGGAAGGGAAGGGAAGGGA
>NW_008795160.1:26330-28804 GCF_000699145.1 Aptenodytes forsteri | reverse complement strand
GGAAAGGGGGGGAAAGGAGGGGAAAGGAGGGGAAAGGGGGGGAAAGGAGGGGAAAGGAGGGGAAGGAGGGGAAAGGAGGGGAAAGGAAAGGAAAGGAAAGGAAAGGAAAGGAAAGGAAAGGAAAGGAAAGGAAAGGAAAGGAAAGGAAAGGAAAGGAAAGGAAAGGAAAGGAAAGGAAAGGAAAGGAAAGGAAAGGAAAGGAAAGGAAAGGAAAGGAAAGGAAAGGAAAGGAAAGGAAAGGAAAGGAAAGGAAAGGAAAGGAAAGGAAAGGAAAGGAAAGGAAAGGAAAGGAGAATGCAAGGAAAGGTGAATGCAAGGAAAGGGACATCTGGATCAATGAGGCAATGTGAATAAGCAAGACTGTTCTAGAAGGAAGGAAATAGGTCAGAGAAGATCATGAAGATAATGTGCTTCATATCTTTTCCCCTTCAGCTGCAGTCTCTGAATGCATTTGGACTGCCTTCCTGCAGCAGCACAGCACCTGCACCTCCACACTTCAAGATGTGCTCTCAGAGCTCTCTACTCTGATAGGGAAAGGGATGGTGAGTGGGAGCTGAGATGGGGCAGGAGCAGTATCTAGTATGTGATGGAGGTAAACACCCCATAGGCATTTGTATATGCGCACAGGGAAGCTCCATGCTGAGAAACAAAGCCCTCTGCCCAATCCTCCTCCTTACATTTCTGCAAAATTGGGGAGGGACACACTGATGTGCCTGTGGTTTCCCATCTTGTAACTTTAGAGCTTTTACAGTGAATTGCAGACAACCATGGCAGGCACCTACACAGAACAGACAGTTGCTGGGAAGGACTGGCACCTCAACATGGGCAATCACACCAGCTCCATGACATCCCTCTCCTGGGCTGGGAAGAGTTGTTCTGTGAGGTACTCCTGTGGAGAGAGGGCCCCAAAATCAGTGCTGTACCTGGAGAGCAGCGTAGGGTCTAATGTGAGAAACCTGAAGATGGGAGACTGATCCCTGAGACGAGAGAGAGAGAGAGAGAGAGAGAGGAACTTCACTGTGAGAGATGAAGTGACATGTGCAGGCACCCTGCACCTGCACACCTGCCCAGACCCTTCCTACAGCCCAGCTGAGTTAAGGGAGTGACCCCGAGCTGGCTCCTGCACAGCAGTGGCACAGATCTAACTGAGCAGTAACAGCCTCACTGCCCTAGAGCTCAGCAATGCCAAGGACACAGAGGCAGTATCTGGAGGAAGGAGTGAGCTCAGGAAGGAAGACACCCAGGAAAGGACAAGACAGGGGCACAGGTCTTGTATAACTGACACCACGCAAGCTCCCATGAGCTAAATAACAACAAATTTGCCTGTGCAAATGCAGCACCTATGTGTAACCCTCAGTATGAAGCACTGACTTCTCTGATGGTACCTGTGAACAAAACTTAAGGGCTGGATCTCACACTCAATTTCTTCCTGTCCACTTCCTTCCCTTCCTTCTTATCTCTTCAGACTCCAACTCCTGCCACACAGGCAGATACACTCCTGTACTCTGCTTCCAGCAGCTCCTGCTGTGAGTCATCAACAGTACCTGAATGTACCCACTCTCCAAACTCTCCTGCTGCTTATAGAAGGAATCAGCCTCCTGAAGGGTCTTGCTGCATCTCCTCTCACCTTGGTACTGCAGGGAGCGAGCACTATGTAACTAGTCTCTGGGGGAAGGAAGTTCTGAGCTGGTGGAAAGTATGTTAACAACTCCAGCAAGGGCTACCCCTCCCCAGACCTCTGTGGCAATTCAGCCTGCTCTGAGGAAGAGCAAAACTGAGGCAGAATAATAAGCAATGGCTTCTGTAAACACTGCAGCAAAGACAAGGGAGACCTCAGGAAGGGGATTCAGCTATCCCTTGCAGAAGACTACATTGGAAATAACTCCCTCGGAATCAGGCAGCTGTGGCTCATGACAGTCATCTTTCCCATGTCTACCAATGCTCAGTGGGGAGAAAAAGAAACAAACAGAAGGCATTTTCTCCAGTCCATGGTGACCTGCAAGGTGGGATGGGATAAGTCACCTTTGGGGGTGCCAGGCTCTGTCCTCAGAGGAGAGAGGCCACCCAAAGCTCATTTGGGTGCTTAGGGGCTAGACGCATCAGGGCTGAAGTGAGCTGAGCTGCCCATATGTCCCCATAGTTTTGAATCATCTTTTCAAAATGAGAAGCTGTGCTTGTGCCTTGACTGGTTTCTCTCTTCACTGGCTGGCAAGGCAGGAAAGGGTGGCCAGTGCAAATGGACTTTTGTGCCTTGGCTCTTCAGGATGGGTGAGATGAATCTTAAAGAAAGGGTGAGTTTCTGCTGGGAGTCACACTCTGAATTGTGAGCATGAACATGGAGATGCCAACATCTGGACTCCACATGTGTGGTCCTCATCTGGTCAGTAGTGGCTGAAGGAGGGAGCCTGTCACTTGCGCACTTGTGGTTTAACTTCAGTCGGCAACTGAGCACCACGCAGCCGCTCGCTCACTCC
>NW_008795160.1:24753-26237 GCF_000699145.1 Aptenodytes forsteri | reverse complement strand
TCCTTCCCACCGGCAGGCAGGTGTTCAGCCATCTCCAGGACAGCAGGGCTCCATCACGCGTAACGGTTACTTGGGAAGACAAACGCCATCACGCTGAACGTCCCCCCCTTCCTTCTTCTTCCCCCAGCTTTATATGCTGAGCATGACGTCACATGGTATGGAATGTTTCTTTGGCCAGTTTGGCTGTGCCCCCCCTCCCAGCTTCTTGTGCACCTCCAGCCTTCTCAGTTGGTAGAACACGGGAAACTAAAAAGCCCTTGACTAGTGTAAGCACTACCTAGCAACAACTAAAACAATGGTGCGTTATCAACTTTGTTCTCACCCTAAATCCAAAACACAGCACTGTACCAGCTACTAGGAAGGAAATTAACTCTATCCCTGCTGAAACCAGGACAGCACTAGAGCATTTCCACTGCCTAGTGGGTCTCTTTGGCCTCCCACTGCCATTCCAAGAGGGGCAGAGTTGCCTCCAACCCTTGTGTCATAGCTCTCTGCCCCATATGGATGCCTCAAACAGCCCATGGGCAACAGAACTGCTTCCAGGGTCCTGTGTTCAGGCAATTCCACCCCAGCACTGCATGTGGATGCTCAGCTGGAGGGTCCTGACTTTCCATCTAGATCCAACTCTATGGATTTGGACCTGTGTCTCAGGAGGGATATCCAGATCACTTGAAGGGACTAGGGTACCTCATTGACATTCCACTGCTGGTCCAGGTCAACCTGCCTTTCCTAGAGATGCTGGGCCCTCACTGCTAGCCCTAAGCAAGGCCTTACATATTGCAGTTTATCTCAGAGGACTACTGGTTGAATTGATTTGGAATTGTCTGCAGCCCTCAGTGTCCTGCACTCATCTGTGCCTCGGGTCCCTTAGACATTTGAGGTCCTGCTTTTGGTTGCTCTCCAGGGCTGAAGAGTACTCTAACACCTAACAGGTAGAATTCACCCCCAAATGAAACATCATCCCAGCCAGGAAAGTAAGCAGTTACAGACACCCCGGAGCAGGTGTGATCCAGCCTCAGTGGGCTTTCTAAGGCATTTCCACAACTACCATCAAGGACAGCAGAGCTGATGAGGGTGGACATTGCCACTTCCTTGGGCACAGGTGGGCCCAGCTGCAGATCTCATATCCAAGTGCCTGAAGCCCTGTCCATGGTGACGCAGCTGGCTTCCTGGCAGCCTGGAGCCAGAGCAGGAGCCAGCTTGGGGAAAGGAGGTGCTGAATGTGGGACCAAGAGAAAATACAGCGGTGCAGACCCCAGCACTACATATGGATGCTCAGCTAGAGGGTGCTGACTCTTCAAATGGACCCCATCCATCGGTTTGAGTCTGTTGTCCAGTAAACATTACCCAGTTCATTTAAGACAGCCTGGACTACTTTGTTAGTCTTCCCTGTTTCAGTTTTTCAGAGGGGCTGAGAAGGTAAGACTAACTTTTACAGATGTTGTCGTGGTTTAATTTCAGTCGGCAACTAAGCACCACGCAGC
>NW_008795160.1:10837-24346 GCF_000699145.1 Aptenodytes forsteri | reverse complement strand
GCCTTCTCAGTCGGTAGAGCATGGGAAGCTGAAAAGTCCTTGGCTAGTGTAAGCATTACCTAGCAACAACTAAAACATCGGTGCGTTATCAACTTTGTTCTCATCCTAAATCCAAAACACCATACCAGCTACTAGAAAGGAAATTAACTCTATCCCTGCCGAAACCAGGACAGATGTTCTCTGCAAGAAGCAAGAACAGGAAGGATAGGATTCACCTTGGAGGCTTGGTTCAATTGCCCCATATTGCTGTTGATATGTAGATGCATGAATCAGCACGTGCATGAAAATTGGTACATTTAGAGAGAGATTTCTCCCATTCCAGAGCAAATGTACAGAGGACATACAGGAATCTTCTCCAGAAATACTGTTGCTTCTAGAAGGGAGGACCAGACAATCAGTTCAGACTCAAGTGTATCACTTGGAGACCTCTATGGTTATGTGAAGTAAAACCTATACTGGTTTTTTTTTTCATCTGCCATGGCTATGCCTCCATCTGAGATGCTCACCTGGACTCCCTTTATCATTCCTGTGCAGAGGGAAGAACTTTGAAAGCATGAGTCATCTTGTCCCGAAATAAAATTCCTAAGAAGAGTGAAATCAACTGCTCTTTCGAAGAGCTAATCTCCTCCCATTGAGTGTGAAGAATGACTTGTTACCCATCTAGCATTTCAGGGGTCTGCATTTGGGGAGAGAAATTCCTTCTTTGGTGACTTTGCCCAATGCCTTGGAGTGTTTCTACAGTGAAGCCAATGGAATAGTTGAATGACGGACAGGTAATGACAGATGCTGCATTTTACATGTGGAAGTGCCCTGACTCATCTAGCATGGAGCATAGTATTTTGAGAATTTTTAATTTTAAGTTTATAAGTATGTTTGGAAACAGGGAGGAGGGAAGGGAAATGTCAGCTTTGTTGACAGTCTTATGTGAGGCATAATGGTTACTGGTAGAGATACTAGCCATTGTCAAGTATATCTTGAATCAGGGTAAAAGCCAATGAGATAGCCACAAGAATGAGGCACAGATGCACCCAGAAAGTATCAAATTAAAAGAAGAAATATATGTGTTTGTTTCTGTAAAGCATTAAGCCACCTGTTGGAAGTTCGGTCAGAGATTTACATTAAGCCCTTATAAAATTAAGCACTTAGCAAATTGAAATACAAACCTCTAGGGGACACCATCTCCAGCTCTGTCAGACAGCTGGGTGGGTGGGATTTCTCATCACTTACTGTCATAGTCAAATACCCTCTGACCAGGTTCTTCTAGAAATTCCATACGAGGAAGGTTTAATGCTTAATACCAAATTTACTTATCTGAAGATATTTGATGTTACATGGCATTTTGATTAAGCAAAGTGATACAGCGATGTACCGAAATAACAACACAAGCACAATATATCAATTGCAATATTACAGGCTGGATCAATGGGCCGAGGCCAACTGTATGAAATTCAACAAGGCCAAGTACCGGGTCCTGCACTTTGGCCACAACAACCCCATGCAGCGCTACAGGCTTGGGGAAGAGTGGCTGGAAAGCTGCCTGGCGGAAAAGGACCTGGGGGTGTTGGTCGACAGCCGGCTGAACATGAGCCGGCAGTGTGCCCAGGCGGCCAAGAAGGCCAATGGCATCCTGGCCTGCATCAGAAAGAGTGTGGCCAGCAGGAGTAGGGAAGTGATTGTGCCCCTGTACTCGGCCCTGGTGAGGCCGCACCTCGAATACTGTGTTCAGTTTTGGGCCCCTCACTACAAGAAGGACGTTGAGGTGCTGGAGCGTGTCCAGAGAAGGGCAACGAGGCTGGTGAGGGATCTGGAGAACAAGTCTGATGAGGAGCGGCTGAGGGAACTGGGGTTGTTTAGCCTGGAGAAGAGGAGGCTGAGGGGAGACCTCATCGCTCTCTACAACTCCCTGAAAGGAGGTTGTAGCGAGGTGGGTGTTGGTCTTTTCTCTGAAGTAACAAGTGATAGGACGAGAGGAAATGGACTCAAGTTGCGCCAGGGGAGGTTTAGATTGGATGGAAGGAAAAATTTCTTTAATGAAAGAGTGGTGAAACATTGGAACAGGCTGCCCAGGGGAGTGGTTGAGTCCCCATTCCTGGAAGTAGATGAAGCGCTTAGAGACATGGTTTAGTGGGCATGGTGGGGTTGGGTTGATGGTTGGACTCAATGGGCTTAGAGGGGCTTTCCAACCTTAATGATTCTATGATTCTATGATTCTATATACAATTGGATTACAATACAAATGTGATTCCCTTTACTAGTTCCTGTACACTCACCATCATGATGCTGGGCGTCCCAGTTGCA
Organism: Aptenodytes forsteri; assembly: GCF_000699145.1. NCBI lineage: Eukaryota > Metazoa > Chordata > Aves > Sphenisciformes > Spheniscidae > Aptenodytes > Aptenodytes forsteri. The sequence continues at coordinate 22,048 of NW_008795160.1, read as the reverse complement.
GGGAACAAATGCATGGGTTGAAGCAAGTTCAAGTTCATTGCTCTCTTCAAAGTTCATTTGTCTGGTTGTTCAGTTTTTATACTCTATGTTGGGCCAAGCCACATATATGCTTCCCCGGTGCTGGCTGGTTCAGACAGATACTACTTTCTATTCATTATTTTAGGGGAGGCCATTTACATAACCAGTTGACCAACTCAACTGATGCAGCACTTTATCTAAAACAAAGGTCACCTTATGGTGACCTTTGTGTTGAGAGAAGTTCAGTTTCCTTCAGTGCTATTGTCACTTCCTACTTTCTCTTCTGAGCTTCAGGAGCACATCACCCTTGTCTATCTTCTCTGAGCCTTCTTCCATGGTAGGGTTTCTTTGATCAGTCACAAGTGGTGGCATTATAAATTCATCCTATAATGACCAAAGGGATATGGGAGCATCAGGATTAAGGTTTAACCTGACATAATATGGCTGTAAGGTGGGCGAGAGGAGCTTGCTGTGGACATGGTGCTTTCTCTCCAACAGTGATGCCCAGATGAATTTATACTTTTTTGAGGAACTTTCGGGGAGCAGAAGTTGGGAGGGAATTACTATGTTTGCTTATGCTGAAAAGCTACTCTACTTCTTCTGGGAAGTCCTCCCCAGAGTTTTTGCTTCACTTTCTTGTTTCTGAGTTTGTAAATGAAGGGTTTCAACAAAAGAGTTGAAATTGTGTTAAAGGTGTTGAAAAATTTGTGTAGGTCCAGGAAGTTCTGCACTGACAGCTTGATATAACAGAACATGGTGGAGCTGTACCAGACTGCAATGCAAGTGAGACAGACAGAGCAGTGTGTCAGTGCAGGAGAGGGCAAAGCAGGAGTCTTTATCACAGAGGAAACAATTGATGACTTTTGGACCTGTCCTGGTTTCGGCTGGGATGGAGTTAATTTTCTTCCTAGTAGCTGGTACAGTGCTGTGGTTTGGATTTAGAATGAGAATAATGTTGATAACACACCGATGTTTTAGTTGTTGCTAGGTAATGCTTACACTAGTCAAGGACTTTTCAGCTTCCCATGCTCTATTGACTAAGAAGGCCGGAGGTGCACAAGAAGCTGGGAGGGGGCACAGCCAGGACAGCTGACCCCAACTGGCCAAAGGGATATTCCATACCATGTGACATCATGCTCAGTATATAAACTGGGAGGAGTTGGCTGGGGGAGGGGTAACTGCTGCTCGGGACTGGCTGGGCATCGGTCGGCGGGTGCTGAACAATTGCATTGTGCATCACTTGTTTTGTATATTCTTCTTATTATTATTACCATTATTATTAGTAGTAGTATTTTATTTTATTTCAATTATTAAACCGTTTTTATCTCAACCCACGAGTTTTCTCACTTTCACTCTACCAATTCTCTCCCCCATCCCACCGGAGTGGGGGGAGAGTGAGTGAGCGGCTGTGAGGTGCTCAGTTGCCGACTGAGGTTAAACCACGACAGGACCACAGAATGTCATCATGTCTGGATGTCAGAAAGGCCAGCAGAAAGAAAGCCTCCTTGCCAGGAGCTGAGGGCCAGCTGAGCAGAAAAGACACGCTGAGACTGTTAACATCATGCATCAGCTACACAAAGGAGAAGGTACTCTGTTTAACCTCCCCCCCTCACACCCCGCACCCCCTTCACCACTGTGAACTTTTCTACTCCTTGTAATCTCTCTTCTCCGGTACTGGAGAATCACCAGTGTGGCAGGAAGTGGAGCCCCTCTGTTCATGAAGTCCTGGGAAATTCCCATATCTGTGGATTAGCTTTTTCCTCTATGCACAGTGCTTTTGGCCATTTATCTTTGGTGGCCCTGGAGAGCAGCCATGGTGGAAGGTGACAGAAGCAGCCGTGGTGACCAAAAGGGGTAATTAGCTGGATTTTCTTTCCTGAAGGAGTAAACATGCAGGTGTTTGCAGCAAGGTCTTCTGAGGTGACACACAAAGCTCAGTCTTTGTGCCAAGGTGGGAGTAGGTTGGGTCAGAAGGAGAGACAGGAGAAAGAGAATCAGAGGGAGGCAAAGACAATGAAGCATCTGGAGAAAAAAGACGGCCTGTGTCTGTGGGAAACTGGAAGGTGAATGAGTAGCTTCATTTGCACACAAAAACAGGGCAAGAAAATTGTGGTCTGGGTCCCAGTAGGAGGATGATTCTCGTTCTGTTCATGCCTGGTAAAAACTCAAAGGTGTGTGGGAGAGGGTTCAGGGTTTCATGAGAAAAGGGCATCTGAAAGACCAAATAGTGAATATGTCACAATATGTGGGCACTAGCAGCTAATACTAGAATGCATTTTTCTGTCCCTTGTACATCTGATTCTGTTTCTGTTCATGGGACAAATCTTTCCTTGTCCCTTTATATTCATAACCTCCTGGGTGGCCTGTAAAGCAAATGCAATCACTTAGAATTGCTTGAGGTTTTGGAAGAAGACTTTTCCAAGACTGGGCAGTCACTGAGAATTGCAGACAGAAGACATGAGCTCAGTCAACATGCTCACGCCTTTTGTGTCTCTTTGACCACAGTTGGGGCCGGAGCTGGAAAAACATTGTGGCTGTAGGGAGCTCCAGGTCCATCTTCCACATGGCCATGGGCAAGCTTTCTTGTGTTACATCCTGCCATGGATGGCTCATCTTCCATAATGACTGACCCCTTAAGAGCAGAGAAAATTACTGGTCACTTGTTTCCCCTGTCCAGATCCCAGGGCAGGAAGGGAGAGACTGGTCACCAGAAGATTTCTCTCCCTAAGGCTTGACTCAGGAGACATAATTTCCTATGAGGTCAGGAGCCTTTTGGCTTCTTGAGGTACTGTGGGTTTTGTGGTTAATGACCTGCTTGCCCCTGAGAGGCAGAAATGCTCTGTGCTAGGCTTGAGTTGTGCTGGAGTAACTGGATGATCTTTGAAAGTGTCAGGGGCCTGAGCTCTGCCTGTGGAGTAACGGATGGGAGGTGATTTTTTCCACGCTAGGTAAGGGATTCAGTCTTCCCATGGAACTATTCCTGGGCCTGAATGTCTGTCCTCCTCTTGTTGTAGGGCACTGTTTGCTTGCCCCTGAATAAAGGAAGGCAACATAGAAGTCTTCATTTTTGAGCTCTGCTTCTCTAAATGTTGGATCATATACTTCAGGAAAGCAGAGAGGAATGGGGGTGTGAGGGTCTATGAACAATAGACCTCACCCTTCCTTGTGAGACTTGAGAATTTGACCAAGGCACTGTGACTCCCAGCACCACTTGCTCTAACCACCAGGCCACACCTTTCCTCCAGATATGGACCCTGAAGTCCAAACCTTTGAACTGGAGCTCAACAGCCACCCCTCCCTACCAAAACCCCAGGACTCTAAACTGCAGTCCTCCAGTGTTCTCTAGACTGTAGGATTCTAGGCTTTGCCCAGATGTGGGATCAAACAACAGAGCTGGATCCACAATGTGCAGTTTCCTCCTCCTCCAGCTCTCAGGAATGTAGACTTTCTTCAGTTTGCAATTCTATAGAAAGCAATGTCTTATTCTGCTTTGGCACATCTTTGTCATGCTTAAAGAAAATGACTGCCCAGACGAAAGCAGTTGATCCAAGCAGTGGCAGGGTAAATTCGTTGTCTCTGTTGGCATCAGAGGGCCAAAATAAGTCCACTGTTGTAAACTATGGTAACCAGTTTATCCCAGATGAAGGTCTGATTCTGCTTTGTTTGAAGAACAGGTGGTAGATCAGAATAAAGATGACCTTACAGAGCTCTGACAAACATTTCCTGTCACAAAATGTCAGGCTCCTACGGCAACTCATTATGTACATGGTAATTTCAGAGTGCATTCATTTCTGAATTGCTTAGCTGGCTACGTCCTTGCAAGGTGAATCATCCCCAGGGCTCATTTGGGAGAACTAATAGCACAAACCCATGGTGCCTCTTTGCCATAGTTCAAAACCTTGTGTGGAGAACTCAGAGTGGTTGGAAAGAGGAGAGAAGGCTCCAAATGCCATCTCGTTCGTTCTCCCAGGATTAGCTGGCTTTGCTCCCACACTGGTGCAGCTACCCATGCTCCAAGGTGTGGGCCATGGACTATGTGCTGGCTGGGGAGAGAGAGTTGATCCTGGTTATCTGGCTGGGACAGCACTGGACTGCTCTTCTGCCCTAGCTAGGAACAGTAGAGAAACCAGGAGTTCTAGGGACAGCTCCCAGCCCCTCCGGGCACTGTTAGCAGGTTGCTGAATGCCCACTGTTACAAAGTGAAAAGAAGCACTCTTCAGCCCTGCCTGGCTGCTCCTAACTGAGGTGTTTTGACAGGTTTAGGGGGTTGTTACCTCCAAAAGGAAAGAAAGAAACTGCATTGGAGTTGAAGCTGCCAGGTCATTTCCAGACACATCTACATGTAGGGAAAAAACATAAGACATGTAGAACAGCCCCTCTTGACAAAGACTCAAGTATTCCTCAAGTTTGCAGAAAATAAAGAAACAAAGAAATGAATACAAGAAACTTTGTAGCTCCCTGGTGACTGTAAACTCCCTAGAGAAAGAGGTGGGGGTCTGGAACCAGCCAGAGCTCCTGTGCAGGAAGTCATGCTGCAGTAGTGGGTTGTGAGTCTAGGACAAGCCTGACTTGTCATAAGCTGCAAATGCTGAAGTGAGGAAATAGAAATGAAGTTGAGCTGATGAAGTTACTTCCAACACTCATTACTGACAAATACATCTCTTCAACATGCAAAAAATTGCTAATTAGCAGGTGGAAATTTTTTATCAGCATTATCAGCGTGTCATTTCATGTCTATCTTAATGTAGTTACCTCCCCTCTCAATGGGCTTTCCTTTCTTCCCCCTTCACTTTTGTTTGTGAGGGGCTGGAAGGTGTGCTGGGTCACAGCATGGGTTTAGTCTCTGCTGCAGGGATCCTTGAGCAGGATGTTGGGTGGATGCATGTCAGCATGCCCAACGATTGCCTGCAAGCAGTTCAGGATCTCGCCTTCCTCAGGTAGATTACATACTCTAATGTCTTCTGCCCGTAAAAACAATAATTTGGAAAGCTTCTTGCTACCCTTGGGACATGTAGGCAACACCCCATCCTCTCTTCCTGCAGTGCAACTCTCTCCCTTTCCTCTCTCACTATACAGGAAAATGTGCCATCCTTAAAGATCATCTTCTGTATGAGCCACCTCCCCAGCACAACTTGATGCAGAGCAAGAGGAACATCCTTCCCCAAGAGCCTGTGGGGATGCTGCCCTCTAAGGGCCTCCTTCAGGCCCCAGGGTCCTCACCAGAGCCCAGCACTGTCAGGGTCCACATCCACAGGACACGTTCCAACGCTGCAAGGACATTTCTCGGGAGAGACAAAGCAAGGCAGAGCCTCACGGCCACTGGCTGTGGAGAAACCTTCCTTAGCTCCAAGGTACAGGTCCTGAAAGGGGCCTACTCAGCATGTCCCACTCTACCTTTCCTCTGGGAATGGTGAAGGGTCACCATGTGCCACGGCCTTCACTAGCAGGTTTAGGAGGCTGCAGAAGCTGGAGAGGCCACAGCCCTCATGATGAGCTGGAATGACAGGCACAAGGATTTCAAGGACAGGAGTGTGTTCATAGAGGCAGAAGATGTGGACCAAGTGCCAGAAAGGTCCCATGTAAGCAGGTGATGTTGGCCTGGGCCCAGCTACTTGCACCTGTGCAATCCTCAGCCAGACACCCAAAGACTTCTGTGTGAGAGGGCATGTTACACCCTTCTTTCTTCCTCCATCCCTCCCTCCCAGCTTGCCAGACAGGCATTTGTTGTCGCTTCCTCAGGTGAGTGGGCTGTGTTGCTGGGATTTAATTTAAGAATATTGCCAGCCTGTTTGGCCTCCTGCCCACTCTGGGAAGTCTCTGGGAGTTCTCAGCATACAGTATTGATGTGTCTGTAGCTTTATTCTACCCCAAGGTGCTCCAGACCTTCCCTGTTGGGGTGGGATCCAGCATCTCCTCACTTAAGTCCACAGTTAACTTGTGTGGATGCATGTGTGCTTGCTTGTGTGGACATTTGTGCATGTGGGTCTTTGCGAATACATGTGGATACACAAAGTTGTGCATGACTCCATGCAGATCCGCATGATCATGTCCATTTGTGTGTTCTTGTGTGTCTCTCATCACAAGGGAATGTACTGCTCATGGCACTCTACTGCTTTGTCCATGAGCACTACAGAGCAGCAGATTCTGAAGGTTTCAGTTGGACCCCTTGTTCTCATCATGATCTCACCTATTGACATCACAAGCAAATGGAAGGAATTTCACAACCACATACACACAGATTAATGTAAAAACATGCTCACATGCACACACAAAGGGTGCACATACATGCATGTTTTTTTGGACACGCATGTATGTATTGTTACAAACGTGTACATAGATGTGTGTGCACATCTCACATGCATATATAGGTGAAAACACACACAATGTGTCTACACAAACACAAGCATTTACTCACATGTGAGCACACAGGTACTGTGTCTCTCTGGAATGGAGCTAACTTTCCCCGTATTAGCCCTCATAGTGCTGTGCTTCGTATTTGTAGCTAGAACGGTGCTGATAACACACTAATGTTTTGACTACTGCTGAGCAGTGCTTGCGCAGCAGCAACCCTGTCCCTCCAACTCCCTCTCCCAAAGGTCAGTAGGCTGGGCGTGGGGAAGAGGGGGGGACATAGGCAGAACAGCAGACCCAGACTGACCAAAGGGATATTCCATACCATATGATGTCATGCTCAGCAATAAAACACAAGAGAAAGGAGGAGGATTGGAGGGGCATTTATTATTAAGGTGTTTGCCTTCTGAAGCAACCACTACACAAACTTTGGCCCTGCTTCCCAGGAGTGGCTGGATACTGCCTCCTGATGGGAAGTAGAGAATAAATCCTTTTGCTTTGCTTTGCTTCTGTGTGCAGACTTTGCTTTTCTTCATTAAACTGCCTTTGTCTTGACCCATGAGTTTTTAATCTTATTTTCTCCCCTTGTTCCACTGAGGAAGGGCACAGGGGGAAAGACTGAAAGAGCAGCTTGGTGGGCACCTGGTGGCCAGACAAGGTCAACTCACCACAGTCTTTTTGGTGCTCAATGTGGGGCTTGAAACAATGGCAGTTTTGAATTGAGTATGCTATAGCTGTAGTAGTTATTAATCGGCAGGCTTCTGTGCGGGTCAGAGAGTTTCCTTGCTGCACTGCTTATCTCTTTATTTGGCTGAGCTTGGGAACATGTTAATAGAACCAAAGGCTACGTGCTTTTCCCTGGCATTGATGCCCTTACTGTGCTGGGGGAGCTATCTAGTGGAGAGGATGAGGGAATACACCTCCCTCTTCCCATCTGGGACTGATGTGGGTTGTTTTGTTTCATAGGCTCCCAAGGTCCCTGTTCACCCTTAGTGAGCTGTTCAATTAACAGCTGTACTAATTAACACTGCTGGCTCTTTGTCAGGTTTGTGGAATCCAGCGTCATCCTGGTGTAAGAGGAGACAAGTTTTGGGTGAGGCAACAGTGAAACACGCCTTGAGGTGGCCAGTCCCTGGGTGGCAGGGTGTGTGGAAGGATTTGGGCAAGTGCCTGGGGTGGTTATCACCTCCCATTTTACACTTGAACAGGCTAGCAATCCTGGTAAATTGACGTACCACCTGATAGAAGTGTGCTTTGCCTACCCCAGTGAAAATCAGCAGCTTTTAGCACTGTATTGGGGCTTGACCTGTGCCTATCAAGCCACAACTCAGTTCTGTCAGAGGACTTGTGGTTAAGACAGGGACCCAAACCACCTCTAAGAATGCCATGATTGAGCCAGGGATTCAAACTATATCTGAGAACATGATGGTTGAGACAGAGACCCAAACAACATCTGAGGACACCATGATTGAGATAGGGACCCAGACACTAACCACAGTAAGCATCCCTTCCAACCCAAACCATTCTATGATTTTAGCATTGTGTTGTCTCCTGTGGAAACATATCAATTTCCATTCCTGGTGGCATTTGGTGTAGTCTCAAGGAACAGAAGAGGCATTGTCTATGACTATGGAAGACTCTCTGGTGATAGTCCCTTGATATTAATGTATTGACCCCTCCCCCCAACCTTAAAATCTTAACTTAGTATGAAGTACTGTGTCTTGTAAGGCTAGAGAAGCAGTAATTTTTATTCAAAAATGTGTTTCTGAGAAATTAAGCTCATACTGAGATCTAAGAACTGTTGGATCCAAGTCCTTTCTGGGACTGAAATTCCTTTGAGAAATTGACTCTTCAATTAGAATGTCCAGGTGGTCCAGGCTGCACTGTCATCACATCAGAGTACAATGCTCACAGTCCATCAGCCCCCTCCCAGTGGCCTCATTGTTTCACTGCTTAATTTGTGAAACTGCAAGTGCCATTTGCATGAGGTCAAACCAGTCCAGTTGATGACAGCCGAACCACATAATTTCAGTCTTTCTTCTAAGGTGAACTGATAGAGAAGTCAGGTTTCTTTTCCTCACCTGCCAATGGAAGTTTAGCTCTTCTATCACTTTCTGAGCTCTGAAGGCCAGTGATGGCAGCAGAGTGGTGCATTGGATTGTGTTGCTGCTCAGCTGTGGGTATACAGTCTGGCTTGTTCTGTAAGTTGGGAAAAGTTCTGCAGACTCCACAGAAAATGCCATCTGAAAATTGGAAAATGTGCTGAGCTCTGGTTATCAGAGCTGCATGCCCTTCCATTGGCTCTGAATGTGGCCAAGGAGCTGATGTCCACCTGCAAAGGCACGTGCTGGTGAGTAGAAATCCCTGTCATCCTGACACAGGGCCCCTAAAAGCAGTTCCCTCCCTGCATGCAGGTAGCATCTATGCCTCACTCCCCTGAGCTCTCATCTTGCACCTGTGTGGCTGGCTATTACACGCATGTGGTCTCATGTACCTGAGGACAGAGTTGGCTGCTGACTTCTGCACCACAAAGATGCCCCTGTTGAATCCCCTCATGTTCACCTTGAGGAATCAGGAGATGAAAGCTGACCTCACCAGCTTGTCTGGTGGGAGGGGGCTGGGCTAGAGTCAGTAGGGATTTTCCCTCTACATGAGACACCTGTGGACTTGAGGAAGAGGAGGGAGGATCATGGGCTTGTGAGTCATGATGCCAGCTAGGGAGAGAACTGCCTGAGAAAGTGCTGGAAAGGAGGGTTGGGTTTGTTCTTGTGTTTGAGAGGGAGGAAGGATCCATCTGACTCCAGAAAGATGCTGTTTCTCTCCCAGACTACACCTCTCCCAGCAGCTCTGATTTCTTCTCATATGTTCAGCTTCTCCCCCTTTACTTACTCCACCTCCCCTGCTCCCACAATCTCCTCCCCTGCCCACCCTTCAGCACTTGGTGCTTCCTGCATTTTTGCATGACAGTCAACACCTGCTTTGCATCCCCTGGAGACTTCACCCGATAGCTTACTTTTCCTTTTATATTGATGGATGAGAGCATCCAGCAGAACCCCGTGCCCTTAACTTCCAGATGTAGTTTTAAATGTCCAATTTTCTAATGAGACATTTCAAGAAAATAAGCATACTGTAAAAATAGAAAGTACTTCACTTCAAAAAATTCCTGCCATGCCCTGTTGCCGTCATCCCCACTCCACTTTGAATACATTCAGGGCACTGGGATCCCCGCGGCCCAGGTGCCTTTGCTGGGGGCAACCCCTGCCCACACTCCCATACTACCAGTGTTGCTCCAGGCAGCTCCACTCCTGCTGGTCCCTCCAGTGGCACTGCCTTCAGGCCCTCGAGCTGAGCTGCGGCTCCTGCTCACTCCGTGCTCCCAGCCTCTGTTTCTGGGGCCGCTGCCAGCCTTTCTCAGGCCACTTGGCTGGCAATACCGGCTCCAAGGGCAGCACCAGCCTGTGGGGTTCTGGGGTGGAGGTTCAGTGTGTGGTTTTGGAGTGCCGTGTCCCCAGGCAGCAGCACCTGTTTCTGCAATCCAGTAGTGCCAGATGCCCCCACGATGGCAGCTCATCCCACTCCTCTCTGTGCCTGGCAGTGCAGGGGGACCGTGGCTCAGCAGCACCATGCGCCCTGTCCTGTCCCACTTCTGTCCCACCCTGAGCCCTGTGCCTCCATGGGCCACAGCCCTGCCGAGCACCCCACTCCCACCACTCTTGCCTCCCCTCCGTGCCCTGCCAGGGCCCAGGACCGAGTGAGATCCTGTGTGGCACTGCTGCAGGGCACAGCCCCAGAGCATACCATAGCTGGTAGCAGCAGAGGAGAGGACATGGCAGAGAGGAGGCACTGCGGCTGGAGCAGAGACCCAGGGCTGGCGGGGGACAGTGAGGTGTGGGCTGCGGAGCAGCAGGATGTGGCAGTGCTAGGCTGCAGGTCTGGGGAGGCTGGCTGCAGTGCTCCTGGGTGTACAGGGCTGGGGGCAGAGATGAGGGACCAGGCTGGGGGCTGCATGTGGCCAGGACTGGGACTGGGCATGGGGTGACACCACAGTTCCCTCAAGTCTTCTGTGACCTCTGGCTTCTTCACAGACCTCTTTGCTCTGGACTGTCCTCCCGTCCATCTCTCCCTCTGCTCTCATCCCACCTTCCCTCAGCAAACTCATCAGTCTGTTCTTCATCTAACTCTCCCTGTTTCTGTCCTTTCCTCTGTGTCTTCTGTATGATGCTGACATCCTCTGGGAACTCTTCTTATAATCTCTGTTTGTTCCTGACTGCTTCTGCGGGATTTGTCCTGGGAAACAGCAGGCAGGGCTGGGCAGAAAGCAGGTTTTGAGATTATTTTCTCCTTTGTCTCCACAGCACTGGCTGTATACAGAGCCCAGGTGCAGCAGGAGCTGTCGGCAGAGACCACCGAGGGCACCGGCATCAGCATCAACTGCTCATACCCCAACATACAGTCAAATGAGGTCATCTACTGGTACCGTCAGTTCCCGGGCCAAGGCCCCGCATTCATCGCGCTCGCTCTTAAAGGGTCCAAAAAGCTGCAGGACCCTCCGGGCCGGCTGTCGGGGGTGGCACCCCGCCGGTCCAGCGCCCTGTGGCTCACCTGGCCCCAGCGCAGGGACGCGGTAGTGTATGTCCTGGTTTCAGCAGGGATAGACTTAATTTCTTTTCTAGTACCTGGTACAGTGCTGTGGTTTGGATTTAGGGTGAGAACAATGTTGAGAACACACCGATGTTTTAGTTGTTGCTAGGTAGTGCTTACACTAGTCAAGGACTTTTCAGCTTCCCATGCTCTACTGACTGAGAAGGCTGGAGGTGCACAAGAAGCTGGGAGAGGGCACAG
>NW_008795160.1:7072-10695 GCF_000699145.1 Aptenodytes forsteri | reverse complement strand
TCTCAACCCACAAATTTTCTCACTTTTACCCTTCCGATTCTCCCCCCATCCCACTGGGGCAGGGGGGGAAGGAGTGAGCGAGTGGCTGTGTGGTGCTCAGTTGCCGACTGAGGTTAAACCACAACAGTATTACTGCGCCCTGGGAGACACGGGGAGAGGAGCCGGGGCTGCGGCCGGGCATGAACTGCCGCGGGCGGGGCTGGGCGCGTGTGTCAGGGGTCAGGGGCAGGGGAGTGGGTGGGGTGGGGTGGGGTGGACAGAGGCCCACCAGGGGGCGCTGTTGCTCTGCCCAATGGGGCTGCCTCGCCCCCACCCGGCCCTGCCTGGCCCCACCCAGCCCTGGGCTCTGCGGTGGTTTGCCCGCCTGCCCAGCACTGGAATCAGCACCAGCATCAGCATCGGGCCCACCAAAGCCCTGCAGCCCTGTGTGGTCCTGTCCCCCCGACACAGCTGTAAAGCCGCCCATCAGGCAGAATACCTCTCCTGCCACTCACACCCCATTGCCCTCCGCACTCCCACCAGGATGGAGACAGAAATCCCCTGCGTTGGCATTGGTGTCAGGAGAGGAAATCATGAAGAGACCAGTGGCAGTGTCTGGCAGTGCCCAGGAAGGAGTGATTGCAGCCGCCGGCCCCACTAGTTCCCAGTGAGGACCAGCGCCTTTCTGCTCTGCACAAGGAGATGGGCAGCAGAGATCCTCCTGCCTTAGGGTAGACGGACAGCCCTCAGTCCTGCTGCAGAGACTGGGTATTGCTGCCTCGCAGTGGGTAGGGGCTTCTTCTGTTTTTTTTTGGTTTTTTTTTTTTGACACCACTAACATAGCCATGGAAACCCTGAGCAGTGTTTGAACAACTGACCCATCTGACATGTTACTGTTAGCACCTTCCTTAAAAAAGAAAAAAAAGTGGTTTCTTGTTTGGTTACTTTGTAAACAAGCTCAGATACACAATCCTCCAATTTCATAATCTCCTCCCAAGGCACTCCTGTTTCTGCTAGGACTTAATCTCAAAAAGTTAGGAGTTCAAGTTCAGCATCAGCACGAGAAAGGGAACTCGCGGTTACCAACACCTTCAAGCATTCCTCACAGTGACTGGTTTTGAGATGAAGAGCTTGTTGTTGAGAGCTTTCTCAACCCCAAACACAGAGCCTTTGGTATTGATGTAAGGTCCTGGAGATTGAATGAATGCTTGAACCAGACACTTACTGTAAAGACAATTTGGGGGGCTCAAAGGAAGCTAAGTTCATACCTCAGGAGTCAATCACTATGAAATTTGCTAAGCAGAGATAAGGTGTTGAAGATCTGAGCTTTGTCAAAGCTGGAAAGCGGCCTTTGGGAAGAGAATCCTGTGTCCAGCCAGTCCCTGGGGAACTTTTGTCTGTGCCTGGACCTATCTCCATCCAGACAGTACCTATAGACAAGGAGGACATGGGTGGGCTTGAAGGGGACCTTCTCCACTCCCAGGAAGCAGACCTCATGTCCACCTGGGTACTATATGGCCAGAGAAAATCATCATGGACACCTGCCTTGATGGGGAATGGTTGGGATCACTGAGATCACCATGACACAAGATGCTGGAAGGCTCCCGGTAGCCTTCTGTTGCCTGACAGTGCACTGCATCTGTTCCTTAGTCTACTACATAAATTGCCCAAGGTGCAATTTATGTAACGCCCAGGTGCCCAAGGCCCCTTTGCCAATGTGACCTGGAGTTTGGAGACAGCAGTTCTACCGCAGGTATGTCTGCCTGAGAGGATGCTCAAACACCTTCTGACTTAGAGGGCTGTGAAAAGCCCAGCTGCTGCCTCACTGCTCCAATAAGAATCTCCAAGTGCTGAAAAACCTGGCCCTGGCCCTCGGGAACCTGTGGCATAGCAAAGATTGCAACTTGATTCCTTTCCTTGGAATGAGCACCAGTCTATCATCTCCCTAGAGAGCCTCCCTGGATCAGCAGTGTGGGGATGTAAGGAGGTCTGTCTGGAGCAGCAGTTAAAGAGATTTTCTCCACCCTCCACAGTGAGGTTTGGAGGCTGCTTTGAGGCAGCAGAAGAAGATGGGAACCTGCAAGCACCAACTCCTTCTTTCTTGGAACTCTGTGGGCAACCTGTGAAAGGGAAAGCATGACATAGTCCTGTTTTTTCTGGCAATCCTGTTGGGACGTGCAGCCTTTGGTAAGATGTGTCTTTCAGGCTAGCAAGGATTGGAGCAAGAGGAGTTGCTGACCCAGGCCTCTCAGATGCTGCTGTGGATGGATAAATCCAAACCTTGGGTAGATTCGAAGAGGTTCTCCTCTGTGCTCTCTGTGGAGCTCGCAGGTGCTTTTCCATGTGCGGGGTGCCAAGCTGCAGGACAGCACCACCTGTCTCTCCACTGAGCCCACATTGGTACCCACAGCATGCAGCATCACACAGAAAGAGGGTGTGTGTGTGTGCGTTCCCTGTGGAGTGTTTCTCTCCCCAGCACTGTTTGCTTGTAGACCTCAGCTTGTCCAGCAGTGGCATGCTGGGGTTGTGGTGAGGCTGGGTCTCTGCCTCCCCAGCCTGTGCAGCAAAGACAAATGTCATTAACAAAATACTGGTGTGATTTTTCTGTCTGAGTTCAGATCCAGAGTCTTGGGAAAAGAGCAGAATAGTCCAATAAAACTGTCAGGTTCAAGGAGTGCCTGAACTTGGGGAAGAGCTATTGAGGGATGCCACATGAACCACACCAGGCTCCATCAAACCCCCTGAGCTGAAACTAACTGCAGCATGGGAATGAGTATTACAAAGATGTATCTGACTGGCTTGTCCTGCTCTCATTCTTCCCTCAAGCCTCCTCTGAAGGACACTGTTGCAGAAGGGAGCCCTTGTTGTGAGATATGACTGCTCTTGTGGTGTTATCTCCTAGACAAAATAGCCCAAGGAAGGAAAATCCCTTCCTAGCCATGCACCTGGGCATCAGCCAAAACCTCAGCATGTGAAAAAGACCCATCAGCCAGAGACTGGGGAAGATTTTCTGTTCAACCGGATTCCCACCCATGCCCCAAGCTGTTCAGTTGCTTTTCATGTCTCTCCTCCATTTCAGGGGAATCACCGTTGCTTTGCTTGGGGGAATCTCTGTGCCCCAATTTCCTGACAGAAAACAGCTGTTCACTCCATTTCTAGGAATGAGCTTGTCCCTCTGTGCACAGTGTCATTTGGTGGAGCAAAGAGCTGACTTTGGAGAGCAGCTGTGTTTGAAGCTGACAAAACCAACCGTGGTGGCTCCAAAGAAGTGTTAGCTGAGTTTTCCTTTCTGAGGGAGTAAAAGTGTATGTGTTAGCAGTGAAGCCTTCTGGAGTGACAGACAGAGCTTAGTCTGTATCAAACGGGGGGGTGTTGTGGTTTAACCTGTGCCTGGGAAGATCATGGAACAGATCCTCCTGGAAGCTATGCTAAGGCACATGGAGGACAGGGAGGTGATTCGAGACAGCCAGTGTGGCTTCACCAAGGGCAAGTCCTGCCTGACTAACTTAATGGCCTTTTATGAGGGAGTGACTACATCAGCAGACACAGGAAGGGCTACAGATGTCGTCTATCTGGACCTCTGTAAGGCCTTTGACATGGTCTCCCACAACATCCTTCTCTCTAAACTGGAGAGCTATGGATTT
>NW_008795160.1:0-5801 GCF_000699145.1 Aptenodytes forsteri | reverse complement strand
CTCACCACCCGCCGACCGATGCCCAGCCAGTTCCCAAGCAGTGGTCACCCCTCCCCCGGCCAACTCCTCCCGGTTTATATACTGAGCATGACATCACATGGTATGGAATATCCCTTTGGCCAGTTTGGGTCAGCTGTCCTGGCTGTGCCCCCTCCCAGCTTCTCGCTGGCAGGGGATGATAAGCTGAAAAGTCCTTGACTAGTGTAAGCACTACTTAGCAACAACTAAAACGTCAGTGTGTTATCAACATTATTCTCATTCTAAATCCAAACCACAGCACTGTACCAGCTACTAGAAAGAAAATTAACTCTCTTCCAGCCAAAACCAGGACAGGGAGTGTGAGAAGGAGAGGCGGAACAGGGAGAATCAGAAGGAGGCAAAGAGAATGAGGCACCTGAAGAAAAGAGATGTCCTGTGCCTGAGAGGGATGGAAAGGTGCATGGTCACTGAGAAGTGCAGACAGAGGTTCTGCGTTAACGTGCTCAGTTAACATGCTCATGTCTTCTGTGCTTGTCTACACTTACAGCTGGAAAGCTGGATGCATGTTGTGTCAGTGGAGAGCTCAGGGGATGATTCTTCCACACGGCCATTTGCAGGATTACTCGCAGGGTGTCCTCCATGAAGCGGTTCAGTGGGCTGTTGTCTGAGAGACAAAAATGATTCACTGCCAGAGCAGGCAGAACCAGAGAGGGAGTGTTTCAGGGAAGATAAGAACAAATATTTTCTCTTCTTCACTTCTTCCTTCACCTTCGCCACCGAAACATTTCCAGAAGCTCTGCTCTTTGGGCTGGGAGGTGGTTTTCTGACTTTCTCACACACAAACAGGAGCATTGGTCTCAGCATGCACCTCAGCTCAGTGTGGATCCCACTGTACAAAAATGCCTGTCACTTCCTGCCAGGATGCCCCTAGAGGGGAGCTGTGCTGTGTCCCAGCTCCCGGCTTTCCCATTGCCCAAAGGCTCCAGACAACAGTCTGCAGTGCCTGGTCCTCATGTGCTGGGGCCAGGACACCTCCTGGTGTGAGTGTGAGGGACCCAAGGAGCCTCTATGAGAATGTTACATCCCACTTCCAATTCCCTGTCATCTTGGATGGCTCCTGGGTCCCTGAGTACACACTCAGGGACTGTGCCTGCCTTCCACCCAGCCTAGCACTTTGGCCAGCAGAGCTTAACATGAGGAGAGGTTTCCTACGTTGGTGGCACTGATCTGCCCTCTATTATTTTGCTGCAGATCCTGTTAGTATGTGAGGTCTGCTGGAGGACAGATTCCCCCTGAACAAGGCTCTGGTGTCCCAGGGAGGGTGCCCTGGGAGAGATGGAGATGCTCTGGCACTGGTGAATCACCCAGTGTGCTGGTGAATCACCCAGTGCCACTGCTTGCAGGTCTCAGAGAGGAAGAAATGAGACCTTGGTCTCTGGGCACAGCAAGAAGGTGCCCACTGCCTGGATGATGAATATGGACAGTGAATCTGCCCGGAACTGCAGGCAGGAGGAGAGTGAGGGGAGCATTGCCTGGTCCATGGGACCCTGCATGCCTGAGCCCTTATTTCAAGCCCAGCGGTGCCTTCAGGAGTTCCTCCTCTGCACCTAGGAGATGATGATTGCCTGAGGGTGACAAGTGTTTAAATCACTACCTGGAGCTGAGGGTAGAGGTCAAAGAAATTGTCAAGTATCACTGAAAAGCATACCTAAATACCTAAAACTGGTTTTAGGGTTTTTTTTGTGTGTGTCTTTGTTTCTCACCATCCTATTCTATTTTTAATTAGTAATAATTTGCGTTAATCTTCTCCAAGTTGAGTCTGTTTTGCCTGTGAGGGTAACTGGTATTTGATCTCCCTGTCTTTATCTTGACCGACGAGTTTTTTCACCTTATTTTCTCCCCCTGTCTTGTTGAGGAGTGGGATTGAGAAAGAGTGGGTGGGCGTCTGGCAGCCAGCCAAGGTCAAACCCACCACAGGACATGACAAAGCTACTCCAAACAGGACAATATGATGCCCTCAAAAAACATAAACATAAGCAAGAAATAATAAGGTGGAGGACAGGACCAGGAACACAGCCAGGAAAGAACATGGATAAGACTCCCATTTGACACCTTTCTGAGAATTGGGAAATTGCAATTATTCTTGGAAAGAATAAAATCACAGAAGGGAGAATAGCATGGCTCAGAGTCAAAAGAGAAAATATTTTTAAAAAATTTCTCATTATCTTCTTCAAACTGTCAAGAGCTGCAGGTCAGGAGTAGCTGAACTGGAAAAAAAAACCACCGCACTTTGTTATTTTTATAGCATCCTTAAATTCCATTTACGTTCACTTTTGTTTTAAGAGAATGCATTCTGGGGATAGAATTGGCTTAGTGCGGATGATCATGCAGGTGATTATGTGCAATCTCCAGCTGAAATTTTTACTAGTTAGGGCCTTCCTCCAGGCAGAATTTTTTTTTTCACTTTGAGATAACCTCCTTTCTAATTTTTATAGCCATATCAAAGACACCTGTAACTGATCTCATTCCCCTGGGCTTCCTGACCTCCCTAGGTGGGCACATGGCCCCATGTGCCATTATTTTCTCCATGTATCTTCCAAACCTGGTGGGGAATGACCTCCTCATTGTCACAGCGTGGAGCAATAAGTGCCTGCAGATATTGCTGCATTTAATCCTCATCAGGTTTTCTTCATGGAGACCTGCTACACCACCACCTCTGTGCCAAAAATGGTGAAGACTTTCCATGTCATAAGGAAAACCATTTGTGTTGCCTGCTGCTGACACAGTCACGTTCCCCTTTCTTCCTGGCTATTACTGAGATCATGGTCCTTCAATAAGTCCTTCAATGTTTGGTAATAATCCACATTCCACACAGCCTGATCTTCCCTGCTTTAGAAGCAAGCATTGTAGCTCCTAGGACTATCCTCTTACAGTTACTAGGGCATATGTCAATCTCTGCATAGGTTAAAAGCCTTTCCAAATAAACCAAATTGCATATTCAGCTGTCAGCTGTGCAGCACTGAAAAGTGTCTGAAAAAAACAGTAGATGTGCTTGTAATCAGGGCCATGCTTGTAGTAGTCATCTGGAACTTCCTGTGTGAGAGGATGAGATTTTTCCTCAAAAATACCCAATCATCTATCTGAATCTCTGTTCTTTATATGGTAGAATATTGCTAACGTTGCACTTTATTGTGCTTCTAAGATTAGGTTGACTGACTGTGCAGTCATCTATAAATATTGTTGAGCATGAGCTGTGTGTTTTTGTAAGCTGCCCAGGCGAAACATGGTTGATGTGGTTACTCCTCCTCTTCTCTTGCATATCTATTTGAGACTTGCTCAGGAAAATTGTGCTTGCTCTAGGATGATCAGATGGATTAGATTCCAGGGCTAAATCACCTAGGAAAAACTGGTCACTGATGTGTTGGAGGTGGGGGCTGCCACCGCTGGGATCTGAGTCCCCTGACTCGGCCTCTGCTGATCCTCATCTGCCACCTGCTGCCACCACCTGGTACATGTCAAAGATGACCAAAGGGCTGGAGAACCTGTCCTATAAGGAAAGACTGAAGGATTTAAGTCTTTTCTCCCTGGAGAACAGAAGGCTCAGGGGGACCGCATCACAGTAGTCCACTACTTAAAGGGCAGCTACAAAGAGGACAGAGGCTCTCTTATCACAAGCCGCCACATGGAGCAGACAAGGGGCAATGGCAGATCTCCAATAGCCAGGGACTGCAGTGCTGGGAAGGCCCTGGCCTGCATGTGAGGAGCATTGGTGGTGTGAGTGGAGCTTGGGCTGGCCCTGCCTCAGAGCACATGGGGAGCCAGGGAAGCTGAGTACAGGCAGGATCATGCTCCAGTGTTTGTACTATGGTTGGGTTGGTGCCTGTGCTGTACCACCCTGTCCCCGGGGCACGACCAATTCTCAACCTGTGGGGCTACCCATGGGGGTCCTCAGTGAAGAGGAACTGGAGCTGCCTGGGTGCTGACAACTGACCCCAGGGCTTGGGCAACAGGTCTCATTAGGAGAGGGTGAAGCCTTGGTTTCCGGGCACAGAAAGAAGATGCCCAGCACCCAGAGAGATGGACAAAGATGGTGTCTCTGCCCCAAAAGGTAGGCAGAAGGAGCATGAGTGGAATCTCACATGGTTCACGGGGCGCTGTGTGCCTGAGCCATTATTTTGATCCCAGCAGGGCCTTCAGGAGTTCCTTTTCTGCACCCAGGAGACCATGGATACCCGAGGGATACCAGGATTTAGAGCATCACCCAGGGCTGAAGGCCGACATCTAAAAAGAAATTTTCAATTATAATTGAAAAGCATACCTAAATATTGGAATTAAATAGTGAAGCCACAAGTCGTTCACACAGACTCAGGGAAGATGGACACCTGAAAGAAGCCATGAGAAGGCAGGGAGTCACTGGACTGCAGAGAGCCCATGTTGCTGTGGGGACGCTCTGTGTACTGCTGCCATCTGCCCAGTCACCATCTGCCTGTAAATGGTGGGATGATGGCCAGAAAGTGGGGATTTCCTGTAGGGATATGCAGGCAGCAGATGCTTTGTGGCACTTAGGGCCTGCAGAGCTGGGCTTACGCATACCCTGACAACAGCAAAGATGGCGTCAGTGCCTCAACACCTTCATCACCTCACTTCACAATTGGGTGGCCAGGAGGCAGATGAAGGCTCTCATATCTAAACCTCCATGCAGAAAGACCCTCTGCCTGAATTTTACCTTTTCCTCTGCGGAAGACACTCTCCAGAGCTCAGATGTGCATGGCCGGCCTTCTGCCTCGGCATCTCCTCCTGGCAAAACCCTCTGATATGCCAAGGTTTTTGGTCCAGCCGCTGGCTGAGAATATCAGCCAACACAAGAGGGCTGAGAATGGCCCAGCAGAGACAGATCAGAGAAGCTGCTGAGCACAGAAACATGTCCCACTGTCGGCCACAGTGGCCTGTGGGGATGGAGGGGGTAACTGCTCTTGCACAGAACCTTTCCAGAGCACAGTTGGGATCTGACAGTGGTGCAGCCTTAGAGGCCCAGAAAAGCTGCCCTAGGGTTGGAGGAGACAAAGTACCACAGAGCAGCCATGGGTGTTTGGGTAGTGGGTGTTCTCTCGCAGCTGCAGTGGCCCATGGGGCTGTTGGGTTCACAGGGAGTGGGGACTCCATTTTGTGGCTGATACCAGTACTAACTTGTGAATTACCTCAGCCCTGCATGTCTGAACAGCAGCTGGGCCCTGCCATGTGCTGAAGGACTGTATGAAGTACCTATCTCATCTGTCTGTGCCTATGTGTGCTGGCCATGGACCCTAGATCAGGTAATGGAGGGGAGGGGAAGGCAGGACATGAGGCTGTGGGCTGTCTCCAGGCATTATTGTCTCCATATGCCCACTCCTGACACCCTTTGGAGCCATCTTTTATTCGAGCCTCCTCCCCCAGCACAGCTCCATTCAGAGCTACAGGAGATCCCATCCCCAAGAGAGGCTGCTAACTTCATCCATTGGCTTCCCGGAGCCATGGGCTCCTCACTCAAGGGTTGGGCTCCCCATTCACAGAACAGGCTCCAGGGCCCAGTGGTCCAGGCCCAGTGCTCCTGGCCCATCTGGGAGGAGATGCAGCAAGGCTGGAAGGACTGATGGACAATGGCTATGGAGTAGCCAGGAATGTATTCCTCAGCTCTAAGGGAAAGGACACAAAAGAAAACCCAGGGCAGGGAGTCCTACCCTCTCCTTCCTCTGCAATTGAGGAAGGGTCCTCTTTTGCACCCAACCTAATCCTCTCCGAAAAGCCACCTTTCTTCCTGAGCAGACTGGAAGAGTTGCCGCAGA
>NW_008795159.1:0-237 GCF_000699145.1 Aptenodytes forsteri | reverse complement strand
AAACCGTGTGAATTAGGAAATAATTTTAAGTCTTTTTTAATCAGCTCTTGACACCATTTAGTAGTGATGTGTCAGATTTTCCATTAATTCAAATCAATTTTTTTGGATGGCAGTATGCTTGTTCACACGTTTTCCTCTCATAGTTATACTTGTGCTTGCTTCGCATCCGACAGAAGGAAATAAATTTATGTACACTCCTAGTAAGAAAATTGTGAAAATAGATAAATTCAGACTGTT
>NW_008795158.1:0-730 GCF_000699145.1 Aptenodytes forsteri | reverse complement strand
CTCGCACGAGGGCTGGGCACGCCGGGGCATCAGAGTGGGCTTGCACCAGGGCTGCGCATGCAGGGGAGTGGGCTTGCACGAGCGCTGCGCGTGCAGGGGAGTGGGCTTGCACGGGCACCGGGCTTGCACGGGGGGCTGTGTGCCTGCAGGGGAGTGGGCTCGCACGAGGGCTGGGCACGCCGGGGCCTCAGAGTGGGCTTGCACGGGGGCCGTGCTTGCACGGGGGGGCTGTGTGCCTGCAGGGGAGCGGGCTTGCACGGGTGCTGTGCTTGCACAAGCGCTGCGTGTGCAGGGGAGTGGGCTTGCACGAGGGCTGCGTGCGTGCAGGGGAGAGCGCTCGCACGAGGGCTGGGCACACCGGGGCATCAGAGCGTGCTTGCACGGGCGCTGGGTTTGCACAAGGGCGCTGTGCCTGCAGGGGAGGGGGCTTGCACGAGGGCTGGGCACGCCGGGGCAGGGGAGCGTGCTTGCACGGGCGCTGCGTGCTTGCAGGGGAGCGTGCTCGCACGAGGGCTGGGCGCACTGGTGCGTGGGAGTGTGCTTGCACGGGCGCTGTGCTGGCACAGTGGCTGTGTGCGTGCGGGGCAGCGCGCTTGCACGAGGGCTGGGTGCCCTCGCACAGGGGAGCGTGCTTGCACAGGCGCGGCGCGCTTGCACGGCAGCGTGCTTGCACAGGGGCTGCCTGTGCTCGCGCAGCAACGTGCTCGCACACGGGCTGGATGTGCGTTCG
>NW_008795157.1:0-426 GCF_000699145.1 Aptenodytes forsteri | reverse complement strand
CATCCCCATCCCGGCGTCCCCCTCCCTGCGTCCCCATCCCGGCGCCCCCATCCCCATCCCGGCCGTCCCCCGTCCCCGTCACGCGGCGTGAAGCTTCTGATGCCGACGGAGCTGGGACTTGTGGCGAAAGCCGTCCCCGCACTCCCCGCAGATGTAGGGCTTCTCGTCGGTGTGGGTGCGGCGGTGGCGGGGGAGGTTGGAGCTGACGCTGAAGCGTTTCCCGCACTCGCCGCAGCTGTAGGGTTTCTCGCCGGTGTGGGTCCGCTGATGCTGGATGAGGGCCGAGCTCTCGCTGAAACGTTTGCCGCAAGCGCCGCAGGCGTAGGGCTTCTCCCCGGTGTGGATACGTTGGTGGGTGACCAGGTTGGAGTTTTGGCTGAAGCCTTTGCCGCAAGCGCCGCAGGTGTAGGGCTTCTCCCCGGTGTG
>NW_008795156.1:0-612 GCF_000699145.1 Aptenodytes forsteri | reverse complement strand
GGGACACGAGAAGGACATGATGGGGGACAGCACAGGGACACGAGGAGGACACCGCGGGGGATGCCACGGGGACACGGGAAGGACATGGTGGGGGACACCACGGGGACGTGAGGAGGACACCGTGGGGGACACAAGAAGGACACGATGGGGGACACCATGGGGACACGGGAAGGACATGGTGGGGGACAGCACGGGGACGCGAGGAGGACACGATGGGGGACACCATGGGGACTTGAGGAGGACACTGTGGGGGACACAAGAAGGACACAATGGGGGACACTATGGGACACGGGACACCATGGGGACACGGATGGTGGGGGGGGGATGCCACGGGGACACGGGAAGGACATGGTGGGGGACACCACGGGGACGTGAGGAGGACACGATGGGGAACACGGGAAGGACACGATGGGGGACACCATGGGGACACGAGAAGGACACGATGGGGGACACGAGAAGGACACCGCGGGGGACATGAGAAGGACATGATGGGGGACACCACGGGGACACGAGAAGGACGCAATGGGGGGACACCATGGGGGGACATGAGAGGGGACATCAGGAGATGCCAAGTTGATGCCAAGGGGACACGGCCGGGGGACACGAGAGGGG
>NW_008795155.1:0-340 GCF_000699145.1 Aptenodytes forsteri | reverse complement strand
TGGTTTTAAACTAAAAGGAGGTAGATTTATATTGCATATAAGTAAGAAATTTTTTACAACAAGGTTGTCGGTGAGACACAGGAACAGGTTGCCCAGAGAAGCTGTGGATGCCTCATCATTGGAAGTCTTCAAGGTCAGGTTGGATGGGATTTTGAGCAACGTGATCTAGTGAAAGATGTCCCTGCCCGTGGTGGGGGGGTGGGACTAGGTGATCTTTAAAGGTCCTTTCCAACCCAAACCATTCTATGATTCTATGAAAGTAGTCTAATAGTATATACTGTTGTAGCAAATCTATAGTTACTATGAAACATACTGGTTGTCATGGTTTAATCTCAGTCGG
>NW_008795154.1:0-473 GCF_000699145.1 Aptenodytes forsteri | reverse complement strand
ACAAGCCTGCGCACACACGCAACCCCGTGCCCGCGCCCAGGCGAGCGAGTGCTCCTTGCCCCCATGCAAAAAACGCGTGTGCACGCGCCGAGGCGCGCACGTGTGCACGTGCACGGGCACCAGTGCGCGCACGTGCGTCTGTGTGCACGCACGCCTGTGCGCGCACACGCGCCTGAGCGAGTGCTCCTGCCCTCACGCACGGGGGTCAGGATCAGCCCCCCGGCACAGGCGGGGCTCGCCCCCCACCTTGCAGGGCCGCCCGTCCACCGTCTGCTCCTCGAACTCCTCCCCGATCCTGAAGCTGATCTCGGTGGTGCGGACGGTGGTCGAGGTCTTGATGTAGAAGGTCTCCCCGTCCTGCTTGATCCCCCCCGCCGGCTTCGAGGCCGCCGCCACCGCGATCTTCCTCAGCATCATGTTGACGCCTGGGGAAGAGGATGGCGGCGTCGAGCTCCCTCCCCGCCTCCGCCTGC
>NW_008795153.1:0-511 GCF_000699145.1 Aptenodytes forsteri | reverse complement strand
GACCTTCCACACCGGGGTGATGCCGCCCTGAGCACCCTTAGCAGCATGGAGGGAGATGGGTGCCCGGGGTGTCCCCAACACGAGGAGGTGCCCTGGCACCCCAAAAAGCTCAGCCAAGCCCCAAACGCTCTGGCTGGGTAGGGAGAGCACCCATGGGTGCCGCCAGCTAGAGGAACCTATCACCCAAGGGACCCTCCACACCGGGGTGATGCCGCCCTGAGCACCCTTAGCAGCATGGAGGGAGATGGGTGCCCGGGGTGTCCCCAACACGAGGAGGTGCCCTGGCACCCCAAAAAGCTCAGCCAAGCCCCCAATGCTGCGGTTGGGTAGGGGGGGCGCCCATGGGTGCCCTGGGGTGGAGGCACCCATCACCCAAGGGACCTTCCACACCAGGGTGATGCCGCCCTCGGTGGCAGGAGGGAGACGGGTGCCCGGGGGTGTCCCCCCAACCTGGGTGAGGGTGGGTGCGGGGTGCTCCAGCAGCTGGGCGCCCGTGCACCCCACGCACCCA
>NW_008795152.1:0-694 GCF_000699145.1 Aptenodytes forsteri | reverse complement strand
GAGGACATCGACACCCCACTGAGGTCATCAACAACCCAACGCGGTCATGGGCACCACCCAAGGGTGTCCCCCCACCCCACGGGGTCACCTCCCCCCCAATGAGATCATAGGCGCCCCAGCGAGGTCATCAACGCCCTAATAAGGTCATTGACTTCCCAATGAGGTCATCAACAACCCGACATGGACGTGGACACCCCCCCAAGGGGCACCCCACGGGGTCAACCCCACCCCAATGAGGTCGGGGGAACCCCGATGAGGTCATCGAGACCCCAACGTGGTCGTCAGCACCCCAACATGGCCATGGGCACCCCCCCAAGGGTCCCCCCACCCAGGGGGTCCCCCCCCATCCTGACGAGGTCATCAACACCCCCAATGAGGTCATGAGCAGCCCACCGTGGTCACTGACACCCCAATGAGGTCATCGGCAGCCCAACGTGGCCATGGGCACCCCCAAAGTGTCACCGCCACCCCACGGGGTCACCCGCGCCACGATGAGGTCACGGGCACCCCAGTGAGGTCATTGGCACCCCAACATGACCATGGGGACCTCAAGATGACCATGGGGACCCCAACGGGTTCATGGGCACCCCGATGAGGTCATCGGCACCCCAACGACGTCATTGGCACCCCAACATGGCCATGGATGCCCCCCCGGGCTCACCCCCACCCCAACGGGTTCATGGGCACCCCGATG
>NW_008795151.1:0-517 GCF_000699145.1 Aptenodytes forsteri | reverse complement strand
CATGTAGATGTACTCGCGGGCCTTCTGGTGCAGCTCGAGGCAGCCGATCTGCTCGGCGAAGTTGGCGATGCCGATGGCGTTGCTGGGGTGAAGCTGCTGGATCAAGAAGTCGCAGCAGGCGCGGACGACGCTGTCGATCTGGTACATGACGGCGCCGTTCATGACGTGGAGGACGCACTTCTCCCCCACCGAGATGGACGCCGTGTAGGCGAACTCCACCAACCTCTCCATCACCCGCGGGTGGACCCCCTCGATGGGGATCACCTCCATCCCCCGTTCCCGCAGCCCCGTCGTAAACATGGCTTTAAAAACCGGGCTGGAGGAAGCCAAAACGATTTTGTGAGCCGGGAAATCGGCGGGGGGGACGTCGTGCCGGTAACGGACGCGGAGGGTGACGTCGCAGAGCTGGCGGTCCAGGCGGAGCTGGTTCATGATGGCCAAGGCGGCTTTGGGGTGCTCCTCCAGGCTGTAGCTGAAGGAGCCGGAACCCCCCGGCGAGGGGGTCACCTCCGCCTGG
>NW_008795150.1:0-1398 GCF_000699145.1 Aptenodytes forsteri | reverse complement strand
GGAAGTGCCATTTATGTAAGAAGTGTGGTACAAACAAAGTGTCTGCATATTTTCTCCTAAGCTACTTAATTAGAAATGTTAAAAGAATTCTTTTTGTAGAGGCAGCTTATTTCTTTGTGATCAAACACAGTTAAAGGATTTGGTACTTCCCTCTGAGGCTTTACATTAGACACAAATTTCTTCCACGTAGTCTTTTAAAAATTGTCACAGTACTTCTAGTCCACATGTTGATCAGGGAATCTGTGCAGAAAAAAAAGTATTAAAACCGTCTATTTGAATGATAGAGCTACTTGCAAAATGCATAAAAAATGCAAATCATATTGATGTCATTGCTTCTTAGCATTTGATAACGCTATAAATAGTGTTTAAATGCGTAAAACTTTAGGAAATAGAAAGCAAAACTTACTGGACTGAAGTCGTTAAAGTAATTCCTTAGAAGTGCCCTCAGTGGTAAGAAATAAACAAACAAAAAAAGGTGTAAAAAAAAAATCTTCAATTTTTACAGGGTAGCTTTTTCACTCTAAGTTTGTAGGTCTGATTTCCTTTCCAGAGAGAGGACTAGCAAACTGTCCCCAGAAAGGCCTGCAGGATGCTTATGAATAAACTCTTTTTGCTTTCCTAGTGGACTATTAAGTTGCCATGTGCATGGTGCATCAAAGCAGAACACGTCTGGGTGAGGGAGACCCACGCATGACCTGAATGGTAACTTCCAGTCGCGCCAAGACTGTCCTTCCAGATTAATTTCGTAAATTCTTTTCTGCT
The DNA here is from genome assembly GCF_000699145.1 of Aptenodytes forsteri. Taxonomy (NCBI): domain Eukaryota; kingdom Metazoa; phylum Chordata; class Aves; order Sphenisciformes; family Spheniscidae; genus Aptenodytes; species Aptenodytes forsteri. Next base: position 636 of record NW_008795150.1, on the reverse strand, counting down.
CTAAGAACTGTGCATTCAATTCAAACTGTTTCTTGCATAAATTTTCACTTCCCTGTTTTTAAATTAATTTGGAATCATTTATACACCAGTTAGTATCACTACAGTGCCTTGGAAACTTCAGTGGTAACATCTTTTACAGGTCACGCAAACATTAGCATTGAGAGTGTTGCTGAATGCTTAATAAATCCTGACAAGGAAAATTCCTTATGAGTAGAAAGAAGAAGGAATGAAATAGTTCAGCACTTCCACCTCATGAGTCCTCTGTCAGATAAAGAACACCAAAAATGAATAGATTTTAAATATTTACAGTCTTGTGTTATGATTATTTGACAGTGGAAATGTTTTGAGCAACTAAGCTCAGGATTACTTGTGGACATCACTGATGAAGTAAGGAACAGCTCTTATTAGGTCTAAGGGTAATAAAATCTAAGCAGGCAAGGTAAACAAAAAGATGAACTGTTGCTTCCATTTTACAATTACAATAATTAAGATATTAAGAGATTGCTGGGTGACATAGAAATTGAGGCAGAGATTGCTGGGTGAGTTAGAAATTGAGGCAGAAAAGGAAATTTTTCTTGTTTCAGGTAAGCGTCTTATCCACAAAACTATCCCTGCTCTTCAAAGGAAAAAGGTTTT
>NW_008795149.1:0-716 GCF_000699145.1 Aptenodytes forsteri | reverse complement strand
TTCTTTTTGGTTTCCAGGTCCCTGTAGCGTGCTCTTCTGCTTTTTGTTAGATATCTCAAGTGTTGTTTTGCCACAATGAGAGCACCAGAGAGAGGAGCTGAGCGCTGGAGCATCCAGGGACATAGCATCAGACTTCCTTTCATCTTTGCAGGGCTGATCCTGAGGATGTCAAGTACATGGCTTGGTTCTGTATGTATATGTTATGTGGGTGTACTAATCCCTTTTGGAGGGTGTCAGATGGTAAGGATTTGGCTCTGTGTTTGGGGAGAAGAGGTGTGGTGGCTCCGTGTGTTTAGGGAGAAGAGGTGCTGCTTTGTTTTTAAGTTTACTTTATTGTCTGTTTCAGGGAGAAGTCCTGCTGCTGCTCTGTATTGGGGACAAGTCTTGCTGCTTTGTTTCAGGGAGAACTACTTTTTCTGTTTAGGGGCAGCAAGAGTCGCTGGTCGTCTGTTTTGGGGAGAAGACCTGCTGCTGCTCTGTTTTTGGTTTCGGTTGCTGCTGTGTCTCGGGGAGGAGAGCTGCTGCTGGTCTCTTTTGGGGAGAAGAGAGTTGCTGCTCTGTTTTCGGGTTTAGTTGCTGCTGCACCGTTTTGGGGCGGTGAGTTGTTGTTCGCTTTTTGGGAGGAGAGCTGCAGGGAGGAGAGCTGCTGCTGGAGGTGGTGTGGGGAGGAGAGCTGCTGCTGGACCAGTGTGGGGTGGAGTGTTTCTGCAGCATTT
>NW_008795148.1:14536-14742 GCF_000699145.1 Aptenodytes forsteri | reverse complement strand
CAGCCGGCACATGGCCACTCCACCCCCTTGCCGGGCGCCAGCACCCATGGCACATGCCAGGGGACACCCCTCCCGTGTCGGGAGTAGCCAGGCTCCGGGGGCAGAGGCACGGCTGCCCTCGCACACGCGTGTGCACACAGACCCCCCCACATACCCCACTCCACCACCCCACACACACCCGGTCGTGCCGGCAGCACCGCCCTGCC
>NW_008795148.1:12077-13362 GCF_000699145.1 Aptenodytes forsteri | reverse complement strand
CTGTACCCCACACCAGTGGGCACGGGGGGGGGGGGCACAACGCTCCACCAGCAAGGGCAAGGGCAGGAGGTGGGGAGGCAGGACCCCCCACCAAGGGTGTGGGGCACCCCCCTATGGGGGGCTGGGGGGTGTCCATGAGTGCCCCATTGGGGGCTGCACCGCAGACTGCCGTCCCTGGCATGCCCCCAGGGTGTCCATGGGGGTGTCCCAGGGGTGTCCCCATGGCCCCAGTCCCCGTGGGACCCCCAGCAGCAGCAGAGCCGGGGCATCGAGGGGCGGCGTGGGTCTGCCCCACCCAGACGGGGGGAGGCTCCGTGGGCACCCCACCACGGCCCCCCGAGCTGCAGGGGCCACCGTGGCCCCCCAGGACAGCCACGGCCCTGGGGGCCCTCTGACGGCCACCGCTGCCACTGCACAGCCCTGGGGACAGCCCGGCCCAGCACGTGTCCTGGGTGCTGCGGGGACACCCCGGGGACATGGCCACGCGGGGACACACCGGGGACACAGCCACACGGGGACACCCCGGGGACATGGCCACGCGGGGACACCCCGGGGACACAGCCCCACAGGGACACCCCGGGGACATGGCCAAGCAGGGACACCCTGGGGACGTGTCCTGGTGCTGCAGGACACGGCCACGTGGGGACACACCGGGGACATGGCCACACGGGGACACCCTGGGAACATGTCCTGGGTGCTGCGGGGACACCCTGGGGACACGGCCACGCAGGGACACACTGGGGACATGGCCACACAGGGACACCCCGGGGACACAGCCATGCGGGGACACCCCGGGGACATGTCCTGGGTGCTGTGGGGACACCCCAGGGACACAGCCACTCAGGGACACCCCGGGGACGTGCTCTGGGCGCTGCAGGGACACGGCCACGCGGGGACACCCCAGGGATGTGTCCTGGGTGCTGTGGGGACACGGCCACACAGGGACACCCCAGGGACACAGCCACGCGGGGACACCCCGGGGACGTGCCCTGGGCGCTGCAGGGACACGGCCACGTGGGGACACCCCACGGACACGTTGCCGGGGACCCTCTGATGGCATCCGCCTCCACTGCAGAGCACAGGGACAGCCCAGCCCTGTCCCCAGCACGTGGCCCTGCTGCCCCCAAGGGACCCAGCCCCGGTGTCCCCCAAGACACAACCCCTTGGCGGACGAGGACCCCCCAGCACTCGGCCCCAGGGCCAGCGGAGACCCCCGGGGCCCCTGGCCACCCCCGCGGCACCGACCGGGCCCCCACGCGAGCCACGAGAGCCCCCAACCACGCGC
>NW_008795148.1:10358-11282 GCF_000699145.1 Aptenodytes forsteri | reverse complement strand
AGGGACCCCCTCCCTGGCGTGTCCCGAGCTGCCACCTCCCGGGACAGACCCCCGGCACAGCGCCCGCCGCCAGCCCTACCCGCGATCCTGATGACGGCCCTCTCGGCGGGATCCAGCACCGTCCCGTTGCCGGCGGCCACCTTGGTGCGCTTGGAGCGCTGGTGCTTGGCCAGGTTCCAGGGCAGCGTGTCCCCGGGGCCAGGGGAGCCGCTGCTGCCGCTCGAGCTCTCCTCCGCCATCCCCACCAGCTCCCGGCACCCCGCCGACGTCGGCTCCTGCGGCAGAGGGACAGCGTCAGAGGACCCCCCAGCACCTGCAGCACTGCTCGCCAGCAGCTGGCACCGGCAGCGCCGCTCCCAGTGCCGGCCTTCGGGCACGCCCCAACCGTCCCGGCTCACACCTGTCGCCGGGTTCCCACCGCAGCCGGCAGTGCCCGTGGCACCGCACCTGGCCCTGCAGCAGCACCAAGGGGCCCCGGGAAGCACCGCGAGCCCCACGGGACGGGCGCCCGGCCGAGACCTCGTGCACGCGACACCCCGGGGAAACGGGGTCTGTGCCGGGGGGTGCTGCGCCAAACAGCACCAGCTGGTGCTGCCGAGGCCTCGGTACCCAAGGGGCCACCACGGCGAAGGGGCAGCAGCGGGCAGGGGACCGGCAGGGAGACGCACACGGCAGGGATGGAGAGGGCCAGGGGGCAAGCAGGGAGGAGGATGCACCGAGGACGGAGCCGCGGCCCCGGCTGGGGCAGACAAGGAACTGGCGTGCAGGTCCTGCACTGGGAACGGCCACGGGGCCACCGGGCACTCGTCTGGGGGGACCCCCCACCGGTGATGCCCCAAAAGCCCGTCCCCGCAGCTCAGGGCAGGGGGCACAGGCAGACCTGCCAGACAAGAGCCGCGGGGGACGAGGCCGCGCCGGCATCGG
>NW_008795148.1:4186-4611 GCF_000699145.1 Aptenodytes forsteri | reverse complement strand
GTGGAGAGCGCTGACCATGGCCACTGCACCCAGTGCACCCAGCGCGGCAGGGGTTCACCCCGACCACCGCGCCCAGTGCACCCAGTGCAGAAAGGGGTCACCCCACTGCCGCGCCCCAGCACAGAAAGGGTTCACCCCGACCGCTGCACCCAGTGCACCCGATGTGGAGAGCGCTGACCATGGCCACTGCACCCAGTGCACCCAGCGCGTCAGGGGTTAACCACACCCAGTGCACCCAGCGCGTCGGGGGTTCACCCGGACCACTGCACCCAGCGTGGCGGGTGTTAAGCCCCACCAGTGCACCCAGTGCAGCCAGGGTTACCCGCCCCCGCACACCCAGGTGCAGGCAGGGTCCTGCCCGGCCCTGCCCGGCCCCCTCCTCCAGCACCGCCCAGGGCCGCACCCTGGGGCTCCCCCTCCCCCCA
>NW_008795148.1:2605-2908 GCF_000699145.1 Aptenodytes forsteri | reverse complement strand
CCTGGCCGCGGGCACGCCACGGGCAGGGCTCCGGGGTGGCAGAAGGGTGCCGCCACCCAGGCAGGCGTGCAGGCAGCGTGTTTGCCGGCTGCCGGCCTCAGCAGGAGCGCATGCTGCTGCCATCTGCCGCATCCAGAGACCACGTGCGCCGCCGCGGCAGAGGGATGACGCCAGGATTCCCTGGCTTGCCCACCGCACGGCCTCTGCACCCGCTCGCCGGCATGGGCCCCGGCCCAGCTGCCCACACCCTGCCTGCCTGCCTGCCTGCCTCTCCTCCGGCTGCCGCAGCCGGGCAGGCCGGGC
>NW_008795148.1:1819-2563 GCF_000699145.1 Aptenodytes forsteri | reverse complement strand
AGGAGGGGCCGGCCAGCCCCTGGCAGCCGGTGAGCCCTTGGGAGCTGGCGAGCCCCTTGGCAGCCGGCACGCCTGCCGGGAAGCGGAGACGGTGCTGGGAAGCGGAGACGGTGCTGGCTGCCGGCCTCAGCCCCACCGGTCAGCAGCCGCCGCGGTGCCTGGGAGCTCTGCGGTGACGGTGCTGTGGGACGGAGCCAGGGGTCCCCAGGTGCCCGAAGGCACGCATGGGTGTGGATGCCCGTGCACGCTCTCCTGAAGGTACATGCGTGTGCACACACCGATGAACAGATCTGCACGTGTGTACAGGCACGCACACGCACTCACAGACACGCACACGCATGCACACACATGTGCCGATCTGCCCCATGCATGTACACGCACGTCATTAACACACGTGGATGCACGTACACGAGAGTGCACACGCGTAACTGCCCGAACACGTGTGCAACCCCCCCGCTGCGTGTGCACACGCAAAAGCAGGCACACGTGGGCATGAACACGCGTGTGCCCGCATGTGCCCGGCTGCATGCACGCACAGTGCATGCCAGCACACGCAGACACAAACACCGGCGTGCACACGCATACGGGCACATGCGTGTGCACACGTGCACACACACATACACCTGCCAAGCTCACACGCACACGCGCACTGGGGCTGCTCAGGGGCTCAGCACCCCCAGCCCTGACCCCCGCCCTGCAGCGTGGCAATGCCGGGAGGCAGCAGGGCTGGCAGGGTGCTGGGGG
>NW_008795148.1:0-893 GCF_000699145.1 Aptenodytes forsteri | reverse complement strand
CCGCCCGTGCGTGGGTGCCTGCAGCCTGCCTGCAGCCGGGTGCCTGCCTGCAGCCTGCCTGCAGCTGGATGCTCGCCTGCAGCCGGGTGCCTGCCTGCAGCCTGCCTGCAGCTGGACGCTGGCCCGCAGCCGGGTGCCTGCCTGCAGCCTGCCCGCAGCCGGCGCGTGCCCCGATGGGGCAGGCAGCCTTAGCCTCCCCCTGCCCGGTCTTGCTGCCTGCGGTACCAGGAAGGCAGTGCCGCTGCCCAGGGCTGCCGGTCCCTCCAGCAGGCAGGCAGGACTCCGTGCTTGGCAGAGCCGCCCTTGCCACGATCATGTGCCGGTCCCAGCACGGGAGCAGCGAGCGACTCCCCTCAGCAGGAGCCCGGACAAAGGGCCCCTTTCAGCGCCGCGCTCAGCCCCATGGGCCCCTCGGGGCCAGGGGACAAAGGTCCGGCATGCTTGGCACCGGCAGCGCTGAGCTCTCCCCCCTCAAGGCTGGCGGCTGGCGCAACACCCGTGGGGCTGGTGGCATAGCCAGGACCCCCCAGCGTCACCAGGGCACCCCCTCTGCACCCCCCAGCACCAGGCGTGGGGAGTTGCCGAGGCACCGGCACGTCTCTCTTGGCTCTTACCTCCGCGTCCGCCAGTGGCTTCGCGCTTCCCAGCGGCTTCCACGGGGGAGCAGAGCGAGCTGATCAGCGCCGACACATGTGCCGGGGCCTGGCACGCCGCCCCCGCCGGGGATCCCGGCGCTCACCGCCCCACGCCATCCCCAGGCGCAGCGTCACGTCATGCTGGGGCAGACACACATCTGTGCGGTGCCGCGTGCCAGCCCTGTCCCGGCATCCCCTCCAGCTCACCCTGAGCCGACGGTGCTGGTGTTGGAGCCGGTGGTGCGGCACTCGGCACAC
>NW_008795147.1:4376-5025 GCF_000699145.1 Aptenodytes forsteri | reverse complement strand
GTCCGGCCCCCCGCTGAAAGTGAGTGAGGGTCCCTGAGCGGAGGAGGGTGGTGGGACTCAGGCGTCTGGGACAGCGGGACAGCGATGTAGGACCCGGGGGTGGGGCTCGGCAGAGTGTTTTTATTTTAGAGAGGAGAAACCCCGGCATCCCCAGGGGGGAGGCTGGGGGGGGATCCAGGAGTCCAGCCCGCCTAGGGTGGGCGTCAGGAAGGGATCCGGGCGTCTGGGGTGGGTGTCAGGAAGGGGACCCGGGTGCCTGGGTGCCCAATGGAGGGACCCAGGCATCCGGATGCCACAGGCCCGCTGCTGGAGGACTGGGACATCATCAGCCCCCGGGAGGTGGCAGCGGCGGAGCCCCTCCCCGAGCGCCGCTCGCTCCTGGCCGCGGCACTGCCCTTCACCCAGGCCTTGCTGGCACAGGTGAGTGGGGGCTGCACGTCCGGGGGGGCCTGGGTTCCCCCACCCTGCTGAGACCTCGTGGAGTGGCCCCCGTGCTCCCTTGGCCATGCTAGTTCCCTCCCAGTGCCTCCCGGTTCTCCTAGTTCCTCTCAGCACCCTTTGTATGGCCCTGGTTGCTCTCTAGTCCTCTCCCAGTGCTTCCAGTTTTCCCCCGCCGTAGCTCCCTGCGCATCCAGCCCCCTGCCAGCGC
>NW_008795147.1:2116-3229 GCF_000699145.1 Aptenodytes forsteri | reverse complement strand
AGGCCAGGCCCCTGCAGAGGCGGCTTCGAGGCGGGAGGCGGCCACGAGGCCTGCGCCAGGAGGGGAGTCCTGGAGGCTCCCGCAAGCTCCGGCGACGACCAAGACAAACCAAAGAGCTCCAGCAACGTCCAAGAGGGTCAGGAGAGCATCCAGGAGGATCCCAAGAGCTTTGGGGATGACCAAGAGGGTCTCAAGAGCTCCAGCAGCTTCCAGGGTGGCTCCAAGAGCTCTGGGGGTGACGGCGAGAAGCCTGAGGTTTTTGGGGACGTCCAACCTAGTCCTGATGTCTCCTGGAATGACCAAAAGGATCCGAAGATCTCCCGGGACGTCCGCGGTAGTGCCAAGGTTCCTGGAGACAGCCAGGGTGGCCTTAAGGCCTCCGGGGAGGTCCAAGGTGGTGCTAAAGTCCCCAGGGGTATCCGAGAGGATCCCAAAGTCTCCAGTGGTGGTGGCCAAGACCCTGATGGCCCCAAGGACATCGGAGAAGACTCCGATGTTTCTAAGGAGGTTGACCGAGACACCGGCGTTCCCAAGAAGGTCCACAAAGGCGCCAGCGCTCTCAAGAAGATCGGCGAACAACCGAACATCTACAAGGTGGTTTGTGGAGACCCTGACGTCTCGAAGAAGGCTGGCAAAGATCCCAGCATCGGTGCTGACCCTGACGTCTCCAAGAAGACTCGCGAAGATCACGATATCTCTAAGAAAGTACGCGAAGACCTGAACGCTTTGGAAAAGGTCGGCGATGACCACGGCGTTTCCAAGAGGATTGGGGGAGATCCTGACGCACCCAAAGAGATTGGCGAAGACCCCAAAGAGATCAACAAAGACCCCGAGGTCCCCAAAGAGGTTGGTGACGCCCTCAGAGAGGTTGGCGACGCCCCCAACTCCCCCAGAGAGGTTGGTGAAGACCCGAAAGAGGTATGTGATGAGCCCAGCGCGGGCAGGGAGGCTGCTGACGCCCCCGAGGACCCCTGGGGGGGCGGTTGGGCCTGGGAGGACTCGTGCTCCTCTTCCTCCACCTCCTCCTCGTCCTCCTCCTCGTCCTCGGAGGAGGAGGTGGGTCTGGAGGACGACGGGGCGCCGCTGCCACCGCCGGAGGAGCTGGGGCAGGGG
>NW_008795147.1:0-1000 GCF_000699145.1 Aptenodytes forsteri | reverse complement strand
TGTGGGGACCCGTAGGACAACGTGGGGACCTGTAGGTCCTCTTTGGGGACCCCTAGGCCACCACGGGGAGACCTGGGTCAACGTGGGGACGTGTGGGACAATGTGGGGACCCCATAGGCATCGCAGGGGATCTTTAGGCCACTGTGGGGACCCCATAGGCATCGCAGGGGACACGTAGGTTCTCTTTGGGGACCTGTAGGCCACCATGGGGACCTATAGGGCAGCATAGGGACCCCACAGACACCCCATGGGGACCCATAGGTCCCTTTTGGGTACCTGTAGAGCAGCATATAGACCCCATAAATATCCTGCAGATCAGCACGGGGACCTATAGGCCAACATGGAGGCCCCATAGGCACCTTGGGCGCCTATAGGGCAACATAGGGACCCTGTAGATCCCTCTCGGGTACCCCTTAGACCCCTGTGGGCACCAGATGGGGCCCCACAGACCCCGCTGGGGACGTATAGAGCCCCTGGAAACCACGGGGGGTCCGGAGACACCCCAGTAGGGACCAGTACAGCCCAGTGCCTCCCCTCTGGGGTTCTACGTCACCTTGGGGCATCCCAGTATAGACCAGTATGAACCACTACGACGTCCCGGCTGGGAACTCCTGGATCTACGTTGCCTTGGGCCAGACCAGTACGGACCAGGAAGGGTCTGGGGGCCCAGCTGGGAGCCCCCCGTATGCATCGCCTTGGGTCGGAGCGGGATGGACCAGTGCAGCGTCCCAACTGGGATCACCGCATTGACGTGGCCTTCAGCCGCCCCAGCACGGACCAGTGCAGCAGCCCAACTGGGAGCTCCTCACCCGCGTGGCCTTGCGTCCTCCCAGTACGGACCAGTACGGACCAGTACAACATCTTGCCCGGGATCTTCTCACCCGCGTGGCCTTGCGTCCTCCCAGTATGGACCAGTACGGACCGGTAGGGCGCCCCAACTGGGATATTAATGCACGTATGGGTTCTCCCAGTATGGACCACCGCAAACCAGTTCCTGCCC
>NW_008795146.1:0-723 GCF_000699145.1 Aptenodytes forsteri | reverse complement strand
TGTCCTTACAGCAGATGTTGATAAAGAGATGTTTCAAATTATCTAGAGTTTATCTCAAAAAGAGCAAGTGACGTGACGATATAATAATACAGAATATCATTGTAAATCAGCAATCTGATCTAATTATCATGTTATGTCATGATGGGTTTTGTAGTAGTGAAGCTTCAGTAGCACAGTGACATGGCACAGGGCAAGTGTCTGGAGCAAAAAATCTATTAAAATAATCAAAAAGTTGCTTGTGCTAGTTATGTAAGAATGCACGCATTGATTGCCAAATAAATAGAAGGGAAAGAGAATATGATCCAAAGTGTGCTAAAGTTGTTGGAACAGCTCTTGGAGACTGCAATATCCACGGTCAAGTTTGTGGTGCTCTACATACAGATCACAGTATATGGACAGCAGCAAGCATGTCAGTCTGTCCTTCTCCTGAGCTGTGTCATTCTTGGTACACGTTCATGCACATAGAATTTTGTGTAGCTGTTTTTTTATTTTGCAGGAAATATTGATTCTGCTAAACAAAATCAGATATTCTCTAGTGTAACAGTAAAATTGCGTACATGATGTTCTCCGGTGAATAAAAATCTCATGCTATCATAGGGAAGAAAAATCAATCACATGTGCCTATTTTCCTTCAATGAAACCCAAATTATTGGTGTGAAAAATGACTGGGGTAGTCTGTATGTTGGAGGAGTTTAGACTGGGAGATCATTTTGGCTTAAAAAT
>NW_008795145.1:0-1041 GCF_000699145.1 Aptenodytes forsteri | reverse complement strand
CCCAAAGACAGGGTACTTTGTAGAAGCAGTATGGCAAGAGACATTTCTAAATCTGAAGTGAAGTATTGTTTTAGTTTGTATATCATCTGTTTACAAAAGACTGATAAAACAATGCATGTCTCCCACTACAATATCCTATATTTCTTAGCAAGAGTTTTACTAGCATTTCTACCAATGCAAGATTTAAGGTTAATATAACTTCCTATCTTTCTTTCACCAGTATTTTCAGAATTACCGACTAAAATAACCAGGAAATAAGTGATCTTACCTAAAAATACAATCCCATAACAAATTACATTTTAGTAGCTAAAAGAATCCCCCTCACACTTGCAGAACTTGGGCAATATAGTAGAGTGCTTACTGACTCCAAAGTCAGAGGATCTAGTGTAGTTGCGTACTGCATGAGTTCAACAATTAAGGACCTTGTTTCTGTAACAGATTTGCTGGGAGCACATCCACTTCTTAATAAGACAGTCACACAGGGAGAGGTGAGAGTTTTTCTCTTGATGAGCAAAAAGAATGCAGAGAAATATGAAAGAAGTGTTCAATGAAAAAACCCAGCCTAATTCAGTTTGTTAAACAAACTGTAAAGAACATAGGAGTCTGGACACCGATCTCCTATCTCATCATGAACAGAACACGGCTGCCACTGAAAAGTCACCTTAAAACAAATATGCTAGATTAATCACTGACCCAGCTAATTTATTATTCTATTTCAGAGCCTTAGTTTTATGGACATCAGCCAAAAATTGTCACATTTTCTGTTACCTGGTGTAATAAGATATTGCTTCATCTATGAATCTTGTCACTTATGTTTTCAATGTTCTACTTCAATGGAGTGCTTTTAAATGGTAAATATTTAAGAACGGATTTATACAGAACAATTTCAAAATATATGTAATATAGGAATTAATTTTACAGTACAGCATTTATAATCATTTATAATTTATTTTGCAGGGAAACTTAGCAGGAAAAATATTTCAGTACAAAACTTAAAGAGTCTTACAGAAATGTGGTCTGTTACCTGAATTATCACAAGAA
>NW_008795144.1:757449-769708 GCF_000699145.1 Aptenodytes forsteri | reverse complement strand
CACACACACACACACAAAAACACACACATGATGGAGTTAAAAGCAGGTGGCCACTCTGGCTTGTCACTCACCCAAACATTACAGCAGGTTTTTGCGAAAGATGGTCCTGCTATACCCTGATACACCTCCCTCCATGCCCTCATACTCTAGGTAATACGTGGCGACAGACAGTGTTTTTAGGACACAGAGGATGGGGGAATCCGGCAACTTGCATCTGCTTTAGTCATGCTTTGGGAACTTTCAGATTTGCTGTAATTATTTGCATGGGGAGGTCTTTGGATTTCAAAGTGTGTATTAAGTAAGTACAAACTTTAGGGACAAACAAATTATACTAACAGAAATCAAGAAGTTTGACTGATATCTTTCTGCTTAATTTGTCCCCTTGCATACAACTCATCTTAGTTACTCTTTGTCTCTGCTGCTCTCAATTTTAAAAGTACAGCTTCAATTCCCTTCTAAACTGAAAACATACTCCTTGTATAAGATCACAAAGGACTTCAAAAAAGTCAGTTGCACTTTTTTATGACCTTTTCTGCAACTGCACGTAGCTGTTGATTACTGCACTAAAATACTGTGGGTATGGTAGCTGAAGAACAAGAAAAGATTTGGTAGTAAAGAGACTCAATTAACAATGTGTACTATGTTTCAGAAATGTTCTTGCACCTGGTTCTCATTTGTCCTCAGCTGAGAAACAAAAGTCAGCTTTATCATTATTATTGTTATTATTATGTTGTTGTTTTCTCATTTGTCCTCAGCTGAGAAACAAAAGTCAGCTTTATCATTATTATTGTTATTATTATTGTTGTTGTTGCTGTTATTTATTACTGCTTTTGCCAAAAAGAAGCCTCACTTCATTAGGGAATGATCAAGCAACCCAGCTCCCCCAGCCTGGGCAGGGTTAGCTTCGCTTTCAACTTCTTCAGTCATCATTAGCTCTGAACAATGTCACGTCCCATTTGTGCAAAGCAAGCCTCATGAGCAGCTGTTGCAAGGGAACAGCTTGAAGAAGCCGGACTTTAAACTCAAATTGTTTACTTTGCACTGCCTCAGCATCACTTCTCTTTCTTTTCAGAAGGCAAATTCAGAGTGGCATCATCCTCATGCCAAAATTGCAACCAAAAACTGCTCGGTGCAGGCTCAGAGCAGCTGGCTGTAAGAAGATGTTATCACCTTCACTGGATGTGAAGTTTGTCAGTCATAAAGATTTTGCTGCTCAGTCGCTGACAGCCTGAGAACACTTAACAGCAGCATTTCTCAAACTGGGACCAGCTTCCTGGGAGAGGCTGGAGTCCTGCTAGAAGCACCAAACAACAAGCCAGAGGCAATCGAACACGGCTGGCCTAGGCTTGCTCTGGTTAAGGTTGACAAGACTACAGGTCTTGTGCCAAATACCGTGTCGTGTATCTCTTTTTTGCTGATCCTAAGGAAGAATGAAGATATCCTTAGGCCGAGACACAAAATGTGCATGCCTAACTTAATCCAGCGTAAAGCAATTTTGGTAGTCTTCAATGAGAACTGCTCACCTCCTCTCTGCACAGGCCCCTGACCCACTTCCCAGGAGTCAATTTTATCCTGTATCCTCTCACCTGCGAGTAAGAGCAAAACAAGATGCCCCTCCTCCCCCTTATTTTTAATACCGTACCTCCTTCAACCAGTTCTGCTACAGTTTACAGGAATAATGAAGATGCACAAGAAGGACATGTTGTCCTGAACCCAAGCTTAGCATCTAAGCACCTGTGTCACCAACTGGTACAATAAGATGCTTCTCATTACTTTTGTAAAATGTTACTATTTGTAATTCACTTTTAATTCCAACACAAACCATAATTTTTACAATTTTTTTTCAAATTAAAATAGGGGAGAAGAAAGATCATTAACAGTGTAAAGATAGTGATCTTGGCTTTTTTTCTTTTTCTTTTTTCTTTTCCTGAGGACAAAAAAACCCCAAACTGGCAAACTTCATGCAGCCACTAAAGCATAGATAGTTGGCAAAACTGAATTTTAATTGATAAGGGAGAAACAATTGTCCAATTCACTGTTGAGTCTGGTACACAGGCAAGAGGAGGCCAAAAGGTCACTCACAAACGGCTAAACATACCAGACACTGAGCAAGAACAATTCCTTCTTGTGGGCTGGACATGGAAACTAGGTTTCTAAGGCTCCTCGGTTTGTTACCTCTCTCTCAAAAGCAAGAAGAAAAATATTCCTGACATGTTTAATATGCTGCATACTGATGCTTGTCTCGCATTCCACAGAAACTGTTACTTACCTCTCTTCCATCCTCTACCAAGCTCGCTGGTATACTAGGAATTCGCTGCACACTGTCCCCCAGATCTTCACTCACATTTACAGGGAAGCAAATCCATCGATCCCATTCTTCTCGCTTGTTTTGATTTGGTTAGAATAAGGGTTTTGTTATTCCTGCCCTTTCCCTGAGCCCCTGCCCTCATCTTGCCAAGCCCAAAACTCACAGCTTGCTTTGGCTTCAGTGGAGCTGCAAAGGCTATATAAAAACAAACATGATTTGCTCATTAAAGCCAAGCTTTTGGGGACGTGCCCCATGTACTGACCTCCATCAATGGCCTGGGTTTGCGCTCCACTGCAAACCTGAAGTGGCAGAGTTCACAGTAGCTGGTGTTTGAAGACGACTCCCAGTGCTCCAGGCAGCTGCGGTGAATAGTCCCCAGGGTCCCCGTACATTCACAGGGGGAAAGCAGGTCTTCCTGACTGCTGCCCTCATGGCAGATCCTGCACATTGGCCGGTCATTGAAGGGGCTGCTGGAGGAGGAGAGAAAATTGCTGGTTAGTACACAGGGCTGTGATCTAGCCTCTCTCTTTCTCTCTGTATATCACAAATTAACAATGTAGGAAACATTTGCAGCTTGCGTACTTTGCTCTGTAGTTAGTACACCAAGCTGCTGGGCTAACGGCTGCAGGCACTTTGGTATTCTTGTTTAAAATCTCTCTTCTGTGGGGGGAAAAAAGTGGAGAGTGAAAAACACATCAGAGTGGCAGATGAGAGACAGATGACTAAGTGTTTCTATACCTTTGTATTTCCCACCTCTTCACAGCACAGCAGAGCAGACACTTCAAGAAATCTCTAAATGCATCAGGGAAGTTTTAAACCTGCCTCAGCTGTGCACCTCTTATGCTAGTGATGATCTGTGCAATCACTCCTGACCTACAGGGTAGCATCTCTTATGCTAGTGATGATCCCCTGACTATAGAGTAAGCTGTTTTCAGTAATCAACAGCAAAGGACTACTGGACCTGAAACAAAAGCACCTTGCCCTGGAGCGGTGTGAAGGCAGGGCCCCAACTTCAGGCAGGCCTGTGCAGGCAGGAAGCTCCTGTCCCTGGGGAGGGTTTCCCTCTCTTTGGGACAACACCCCACGAGCAGCTCAAGGAGTACTATTAACAGCACTGACAAGGAGGACTGTGCCGAACACATCCGTCCCGCATTGCTGCCTGTGGCTATTTCTCCTGCATTGCCTCCACCAAAGCACCCACCTTCCTGGTGGCGGGGTGCTAATGTGCAAAGGGGCATGGGTGCTCCTCCTGCCAGTGAAAGCCTAAAGACTCTGATTTTAACTACTGAGATTCTCTGTTTTACAGAGGAATCTTTCAGGAAAGAGGAAAGCAGTCGCATGGCTTCCCGGGGTGCTCGGGCTTAGCGCAGCAGGAGGAAAGCAGGATCAGGCTGCAAGCACCAGTGCTGCTGAACTATGGATCCACTTCCCTGCAGCTTCAACTCAGCTTCCCTGTCTGCCAAGGCTGAGAAGGTCGATCTCTTGGCTGAGGTCTTGGGACCAAAAACTCTCCCTACCACATACGCCATCTCAGGCAATCTCCTCAGAAAAGCAGGTTTTGTCACTGTCGCTGACAAAACCTTGCTATCGGATAGCGTATGGTGGCACGCAGCTGTTCCCTCTGTCCCTCTTCTGGCTCTTTGCAGGCTGCCCCAGGTAGACCTCCCTCAAGTGTAACAGCAGGAAAGTGTAAAGAAGCCAGCCTGCTCCTTTCAATCTGCGAGGTAGAACAGTATGAAGTTGTGCTTGATGCTCTGCATACACATCTGAGCAGTGCAAAATGCACAGGGTTTAAAAAAGTTGCTACAAGGGGAAAAGGCCCTTTCAGGCTGTCACATTGCACATGCAGCAGCAGTTAATAATTTCACTCTTCACACGAGTGCAGTGGATTGGATTATGTTTGCTGTTTCGTGAAAATCCACGGCTACTTCAAGACCTGCGCCATCTTTCCAGCTTCACACCAATGAAGTGGAACTTAATTTTGACCTAAGTATCAAGCCTGGATATAGCCAAACCCTTAAGCATCCTCTTTCTTGCTTCTAATTAAAATAAAGCCAACCCAAAGCAGGGTACTGCTCTGAAGGGTATAGTTTAAATGTATATTTCATCACTAATCTGCCATTCTAAACCAACAGCAGAAAGAGCCGCTCTCAGTCACTTGGACGATGGCTGAAGCAGCAACACTTGTGTGTGCACCTCTGCTAGAAATAGCTTGCCTGGCCGCTCAGCGTGCTGGCTTGTGAAGTGTGAAGGAAACGTGCCACAGAAGTGCTGGCAGCAGAACACAGGCTAAAGACAGCATCCCGTGCCAGCCAGCGCCTGCCAAAGCCTCCTGCTACGTATCAGGGCAAATTATTGCAGCTGGCGCACTTAAGCAGCAGCATCCCTAGACAGCTTGCTTCCCCCTTCTTCACTGAGTATAATGGTGAGGGCTTAATTACATACGTAGCATAATCATTATAAAGTTAGGACAAGGGTTTAATTACACCTGCACCGTGGTAAGCCTTCATGAAGCACATCACCACATCTTCCCTTCAAGCGCCCGCGGGACTTGCGGGTGGCAGCTGGGGAGGGTGCACACGAGCCCACGCAGGGAAGGGGCCCGGCCCGGCCCGCCACCCCCCACGTACCTCTGCGTGGCGAGTGTCCGCACGACGGAGGAGAGCAGCTGCCCATCTTTGGCCGACACCTGCATGACATACTGCGGGCAGCTGCCGGCTAGGCCGCCGCCACTGCCACCGGGCAGGGTCTTGCCTTCGGGTGCCAGAGGGCGCGGGCGCTCCGGTGGGACTCCCGGCAGGTGACTGCAGCGGCTCGTCCTCATGGCGGTGGGGGGCGGGTCCCCATCTATCTCGTCCTCATGGGGGGGGTGGGGGGGGCCGACCCCCCCCAAGGGGGGGGGAAGGGGCACATCCCTGTCTGCAACTGGCGGTGGGGCGGGGGGAAGGGGCACATCCCTCCCTGTCTGCAACTCCGCCGCACTGATCAATACCAGGCGGGAGAAAAAACATCCCCCCCTTCCCCGCCCCAGCCCTCCGAAACCCGCTCAGCAGGGAGAGGAAGCTTACAACGTTATGTGTCGCGGAAAAACAGTCTGTACATCTCAGAAACAGCAAGATGGGGCTCTGCACTGCTTTTTTTCTCTGCAGACTCCTAAAGTCACGAGTGATAAATGGAAAGACTGCACCTTTTTGTGCCCCCCCCCCCAAAATGCTGCAAAGGAACATACAATCTTCACCTTGTGTGCTTTTAAACTGAAAGGCTGCCCCTGCCCACCAACGGGGAAAGCTATGTATCAGAGGAGAAAGTGGCCTATCAGCTCCAAATCCCCCGTGAAAACACTCCACTGCTGCAAAGTGCCTTCCATCACCAACCCATGGCAGAGCACGGACCCGGCAAATAATCCTGTGCAGGGCTTTTGTCACACAGACCTGCTTAGTAACACCCTGCGTGCAGTAATAACTTATGCCACAAGGTGAGGTAGAAATCACAGCTTGCCTCTGCCTGTCTTCTTTGCTTTGCTTTTTCTCCCATCACTTAGAGTGTATTTCGTATGAGGCTTTCAACCATGGTAACTGCAAAGCAAGGATTATGCTGGTAACAAAGACCCTGGGAACATAAATTCCTGATACCTTCGTACGATGCTCCTTGCTGAGTATGCTTGTCGGTGAGAGGAGGCTGCGTGGTTCAACAGGCAGAACACCAGGCTATGTGCCTGCAGGCTTGCTCTCCAGGTCGGTCACCAACAGCATACATACGGGATGGATTAATCCCTCTGCAAAAGGGGGGAAAGACTTCCTAGCATGCCTTGAGACACTTGGCTACAGTCATATGTAAATGCTACAGGTTACTACTATGATATTCGCATGTTGAAATCAGGCACGTTTTTCTGCACTGCATTTAACCTTCAAAAAAAGTGTTTTGCATCAGACACCACTGTTACTTGTGTAGTACCAGTACCTCACAGGAAACAGAGTCTTTAAAAATTAAACATTAATCCACTCTTTTAAACAGAGGTATTTCTCTGGGTTTTAAAAGAAATCTTGTAATTTGATCTCATTAGATTTGAGCAAATGGCAGTGCTAACTTTCTGAAGTCTCCTGAATGACATCTTTGGCAGTAAGACTTTGTAGCATGTGAGGATGTGATGGGGGTGCTGGACCACTTGTGCCATGCAAGTTTTCACGTAGGGACTTATATTCTTAGAAAGGGATCTGAAATAGGAAAATGCTTGGCAAAGTGTTTGTTTTACAGGATTATTTCAGCTATTTTCAGACCATGCATACCCCAGAGAGCGAACTGGAGGCTGATGAGACAGCTTACAGGGGATAGAGTGTTCAGAGAATGGGGAAGAAAATCAGACTCTGGCCCTTATTTACAACGAAAATGAAGCAAATGGCTGATCTCAAAACCATTAACACATAAAAGATGCAGGCTTTTTAAGAGAATAAGAGCCACGGACTCTCCAAGGAGACCATGGTATCAGCAACATTTTAGTTTTAAAATCCATGCTGAGACTGTTCAACAAGAATATTCAGAGGCTGAGTAGCTGCTTCATTAAACTTAAAAAGCCTAGGCAGTACCATGCTTACAGACCCATGCTACAGAATTATATATTTCTTTTCTGGTTACTTCACTGACCTCATTAAGTACAACAGCGAGTTTATCGTTGCGTATAAAGTGACCATCCAAGCCTTTACAAACACATCCATCAGCCACTTGATGAGTTCAGAGCATTTGCTGAAGCATCAGATGATGCAACTAAATGCAACGCCTTAAAGTAGACCAGAAATAATGTAGCTATATCCCAGCAATGATGTTAATTCAAATTTCTGCGTACAGTACTGCATTGATATCCCACTTTGGCATAGTAAATAGATGTAACCCCTTTCTACCTCTTTTTTTTAAAGAAAGATGGAAGTTACAATGTATTTTCCTGATTTCAAAGGAATCATTTTGACATAAAATCAGCATATGTGCATGACAGTAATAAAATTATAGAATTAAATATGTGCTTTAATACTGAACCCTGTGGTAAATAATGAAGGTTAATTTTCCCGAGAAGCACAGAGCTCCTAAGCAAATTTGAAGTCAAAGCTGACATTAAGGAACTGTAAATCTTAATATCCACAAAACCCCAAAGTCAGTATTTAAACATATGTATGTATTATGTTCTGTCAGAATGTTTTTCACCTGAAAGAGGTGGAAATCTGTCACAAATATCTTAAGAGAAGAGGAAAAATGAAGAACAAAGCAGGAAGATGTGTTTAGATGGTATTTAGGGAGACAGGCAGTATTAAATGGGAGAAGCCAGAATATCAACATTTATTTCAGATGCCAGAAAATTCAGAGAAAAGTGGCTGAATTTGGCATGACAGATGTATGTTTGAAGAAATCTAGTAATTAGCTCTTTTTTTCTTTTCTGTGTTACTACACCCACTCCTTTTGCACGTCTCTTGTCTATCCAAAATCTATTTTAAGACTACCTTACTACTGTAATATTTAAACCAGATCTTTTCCCTGTTCTAGTGTTTCTGCTTTGCCTTTGGTACCAGTCTCTGACTCCCTCTTCTCACCTCCATGACATGAGATCTTCTGATGGGAGGTGGCAAAGTCTAACTGTCTTTTAGAATGACTCTCCAATTTCAACACTATCTTCCAAACATCACTGATAACTGTGTAGTTCTTGGTATATTTCTTCTCTTCACTTTCTTGTGCAATTACTGCAATCAGCTATACAAAAATCCCATTTTCAGAGTTGTTTAATGATCACAAATTGAAAAATCCTGAGAAAAGAAGAAATTCTTTTTTAGTGTGTTACATATGTGCCGGTTTATATATATATATGGGTTTATGGGTATCAGAGTAAAAGCAAAGACACTGCATGTATTTTCTTTGTACCATAAGTGTGGGGGGAAAAAAAAAAAGATGTTAAATTCTCAGAGCTGTTCTGTGCCCTCAGAAATTTCAAATTCCTGGCTGGCAAGAGGTCAGTACAGGTTTTCCTGGTGGGATGACATAGTGGAACAGCATTCTATTAGTTGCTGATTAGAGTGTCCTAGTTGTGATTTATTCCTTCTGCTTTGTTCACTGGCTTATGGAGTAAATATCCCTCAGCGAACACTGCAAGTCTCACATATGTTCCTGTTACTTTTGCATTCAGCGCTCTGGTTTACAGACATGAAAAGCACAAGTCTCATAATAACAAGTCTACTTGTTATTTTGTTCAATTTAGACAGTTACAGATGCAGATGATCACAGTAGTTTGTGGTTATTTATGCTATTTCCTCAAAAAATGTGCAGGCATTATACATACAGTTAGTAAATTAAACCTAGCTGTCACTGTGAAGCAAGAAACTACAGGAGGGAATGAGATGCAGTGTAGTCAAGCAAATTATCTGAGGTCATGTTGGAGCTGGGCAGAAGACTCAAGTGCAACCTACATCCTTTGCCCCATAACAATTTATAGAATGCTATTCTAGCAAATGTTAGGGATAACTTACGCTCTTTTTTCTCTCCTGATCTGCTGGCTGCTACCCCCAGTGTCAAAATGTAAGTCAACATCATCTGATTATCTTGCCTCTCTCTGCCCTCTCCACCCTGCTTCATTTTTTAAATAATTCCAAAGTCCAGACTGCTTTCTAGGGCTTCAGTAGTTATTAAGAGGTACCTGGAAGTATTTTTCTTCTTGACATTATGTGAATGAATGCAAATATTTTGGAAAAGTGGCTTAGCCCCACAAACAAATGCCACCAAACACTTGCAATCTTTGTTTCAGAGACAAGCTACTTCTGGGCTTAGTCAACTGCTGATTATTGCTAACAATACATCCCCACTGAGCTCAACAAACATTTCTTTATATGCTGCAAGGTATTTATAGCATATCTTCTTTCCCATGCTTATATTTCTTTTTAAGAGATTTATAACTTCTGTATCAAGAGAAACCATGAGACTCAACAAATTCCAGTGAGCAAGGCACTGTTACTCTTACTGAATTACACTCAAATATAAGAGGTTAAAAACTAGCATTACTGCCCTGAAAAGGAATTTAAAGAAGAAACCATCTGCATTTACAATAAGCACCTACAACTGGAATCGTTTTTGCACTCTTTCCTACTGTGCATGAACTAACCTAATTTCTTAAACCCATAAAGCATTATCATGCTGAAGAGTTAAATTATCACAGTAGACTTTTTTAAGCAGTGATGCTTTTCTGCTGAAGCTGTGAGTGGCTTAGATTTGCATGAAACGAAAAGATCTTACACTTCAAGCAGTGGGTTGCAAAAGTTAAACAAATATTCATGGAGAGATTGTGTGTGAACTGCTCGCTTTTCCTTTTTTCAGCATCTTTGCTAAGAATAGCACATACTGCATCTCTCATAGTCATCCAGTTTCAAACTTGGAAATCCATTCACCTTTCTTATTCCATGTTCCCATGAGTCACCTTATTAGTTTCAAGAAATGCAACTCACGCATGCATCAATCAGCTTCAAGACTTAAAAACATGCATGAAAAACCACTACCTTACCATCTGGAGACATGTTCCCAAGAAATACTGCATTATTAAAAAAAACACAGGCATTATGAAAAAAACCAGCTTTCAGAGACGTATTTTTGTTTCCTATTTATGAACTTTCACATGCCAGAAGAATAATTCTCTTTCCACTCTATCCACAGCCCAGTGTTCAAGATTAAAATTACAGTCCAGTATCAAGTAGAAATGGCCAACTAGTTGTCCTGAAGGCCAGGAGTGAAACCTAGCCACATACTCACATTGAGTGACTTGATAGGGCCGTGTCTCCTACATGGGCCCATGACTGCCTCAGTCTGCCAACAGATTCTGCAGGTAGAAACCAATCTGTTTTGCACAGATTACTCTAGCAGTTTGGCCCAGTGACTTGTGTTCATGGACAGAGTTTTACTTCAGGACAGGTCAGCAGACCTGGAGCACAGATACAATTCTGCATCGTACTGCAATCTGGAAGAACAGTGCACCTCGTGGAGAAACACCTTTATTTCTTCTATTAATCCTAGCTCATTACTCAGAATGCAAATTGTTGCATTCTAATTAATGAACAAATTACTCGTTTCAAAAGTTGTCTGTAATATAGTTATCAGAGGCTGTGTGAAAAAGGTGTTCTTCACTTCAAACCTATCAAACAAGTATTACAGCGTACATACACTATGCTTTGTTTTTTGAAATGGAGAACAGGAACTCATCTTTCCCTCACTAAGGTTTAGACAGTATTTTTATGCCATCCTGACTCTTAAGACAGTCTTTTTTTTTTTAGCAGTTTCTCAATATAGAACATGTCCATCTTCCAGTTATGCTGACTTTGCATGATCCTTATAGAGATAAACCACTATGCACAAAAGACCTCTGCTTTAATTAAACTACTATTAGGGGTTTCGTTACAGCAGGATATAAGTCAGGACTGGTTGGCAAACCTCTGTGAGAAGCTAAATACTTAGGCGGTTAAGCCAGCTGTGACTAAGCCCCATCCCACTGCAGCTATGTTAAGATGCTCCAGAGACTAAAACAGGCATTGCAGTGACTGGATGGCTTGCTGCTTTGTCTCTTAGATTCACCTTCCCACTGAAAAACGCCAGAGAGCCAAAATTCTCAACTCCAGAGTACTGTGAAACTTCCTAATTTTTTACCTATTAAGAAACAATACAGGGTACCGTGAAGATGGCATGGCAAGAACCTTTCTAAAGAGAGCAGGACACGCTGGGGCACCTGAAACTTTTATTTTAGTAACTCTGACACTCATGAAGGAATTTTCTGTATGTCATTTCCAAGGCATTCATAGCTGGAATTGTTTTAAATGTTTCTTGACTCTTCCCTCCACACTCCATCACACAGAGCTGCATGGATCCCCTCCTGGTTTCAATCCCACTGAGGCTACTGAGTAAAGAAACTAATGGAGTAACTGGCTGTTCCAGTTGTAGCTGTCCGCCAACATGGGGGATAGAACCATACTTCTTTCAGTACGTTTCTTAGAAATCAGCTGGCAACTGTCAGATAATTACTAACTTAGGAACCTTGCGCCATGGGAGATGTCTGAAGGGCAGGCACAGGCCGGGCTCCCAACCTGCTGCTCCTGTCCCCTGTGGCATGCATCTGGCCATGCCCTGTCCCTTCTGCATTTGCCTCCCCAAGACCCCAGCTCATCAGCTACTCTTAACTTCTTCCTCTGCACTCAGTTCCAGTCCTGTTGCGTGATCCTGTGTGTGTATCAGGGTTGTTCTTTGAACTAAGACTTTACAGCAGCTAAGCCCAGAACTCATAATGGGAAATGCCAGCTCTCCTACAGCCTTAGTAGATGTAAGAATGAGTAAAATTGGTACACTTGCTCTGTTTGTTAAAAAATAAAGAAAATAAAAAGGTACAGAAACTTCCAGCAAAAACATCTTAACTCCACAGGAGGTGCACATAAGACCCTTAAGTCCTCCAGAGTAAAAAATTAATTTATGCAACTTGAGAAGATGACATAACTCCTACATCTGATAGTTACATGTGGCTTAGTATACAGGAGGACATGTAAGATGTTGCCTAACCTGTCCACTATGGAGGTGCAAAGCACTCACTGGCATCAAGCCATCAGTGAAAAAGGCAGAGAGGAACCAGCACCGGGGCACAGCAGTTCTGGGACATGATAACAAGAGAAGGATGAAGAAAGGCTGAGAGAGTTGGCGTTGTTCAGTCTAGAGAAGAGAAGGCTTCGGGGAGACCTTATTGCAGCCTAGCACTACTTCAAGGGGGCTTATCAAAAAGATGGCGGCAAACTGTTTAGCAGGGCCTGTTGCAACAGGACAAGGGGGAATGGCTTTAAACTAAAGGGCTGTAGATTTAGACTAGATATAAGGAAGAAATGTTTTATGCTGAGGGTGGTGAAACAGTGGAAGAGGTTGCCCAGAGAGGTGGTGGATGCCCCGTCCCTGGAAACA
>NW_008795144.1:738653-757329 GCF_000699145.1 Aptenodytes forsteri | reverse complement strand
TTGCCCAGAGAGGTAGTGGATGCCCCATCCCTGGAAACCTTCCAGGTCAGGTTGGAGGGGGCTCTGAGCAACCTGATCTAGTTGAAGATGTCCCTGCCCACAGCAGGGGGGTTGGACTAGATGACCTTTAGAGGTCCCTTCCAACCCAAACTATTCTATGATTCTATGATTCTGTGATTCTATGAGTCTCTGATTCTATGTTGGAGAACATTTTTGTTAAGAAACCATACAACCTGTCAACAGCATTCAGTTTGTAAAAGCTACACCACCACACCAAACCCTCCCAAGGAGCTATGAAAGACAACTGAATGCTGCAAGAGGAAGATGTAATACTTGTTTACCAGTTGAGGAGGGTGGTAAACTTTACACTCCTTGCAAGATTTCAGTTTAAACCATGTCAACACATAGAAAGTAGTGCAATGCCGAACCCCACTGATATTAGGCAATGTTAGTTCGGCTGTTTCAACCCACAGTTTACTAATTTTTCATGCTGTAGATAGCATTTTCTGCTCAGCTGGTCTGACTGCAGAGAGCTCCGGGGCCTCTTAAAAACTACCATGCAGTAGGCTGCATGTGAAGTGTAATTTTATAAACAAGCACATCAAAGAACTGAGTACTAGTCTGAGGCAGTAGCATAAAGCAGTTCAGCACGAATAGTCCTTAAGAGTCTTCCCATGCATTTAAAAAAATCACTGCCCACCCATAAATCAATGGTTTTTTTGTTATGTACTGAACCTTGAACCACTTTTCATGAGAGCAATGGACTACCTTTTTGGCACCGTGGACTTTAATAAATTGCTTTATATGTCTGCACAGCCAGTAACTTAAGTCTTTGCTCATATTTTTCTTCTTTTGTTGGTTGTCAGAATGGAAGATGTCACATGATAATACATACCGCAAGTACTTATGTTGGCGGCATTTTAGTCTTGCATTAATAATAAAAATAAAAAGATACATATACAGTTTACAACTGATCTGGAAATAGTAATGATAGTTTGTTTCAAAGCTTAAGGAAAGACATAAATTTTATTTTCTAGTATTAGTCTTTTCTAGTGGAAATGTCTTTCCTCATAGGAGTTGGAATGCAAGACCTGTCTGTCTCATTTTTCCTAGAAGACATTTTGGATTACTAGACAAACAGGAGGAAGTTATGATTCACCATACTGAATGGT
This sequence comes from Aptenodytes forsteri, assembly GCF_000699145.1. Lineage (NCBI taxonomy): Eukaryota > Metazoa > Chordata > Aves > Sphenisciformes > Spheniscidae > Aptenodytes > Aptenodytes forsteri. Next base: position 756,157 of record NW_008795144.1, on the reverse strand, counting down.
GCTGCCAACAGATTTTCCCTCCTGAGCTGAACAAGTTGCTTCCAGGTTCTCTGGAGCAACACAGGCTGCAGAAAACCAGTATTTCCACAACTGCCCTTTGTGTGAATCGGCTCCCTGTGCCTGTAGAAGCTTGTAGAACATAGGCATGAATAAAACAGCCTAATGTGCTTAACTGCACCCTTACTAAGCATAATCTGGAAAACAAACGAGTGTTTCTGTATATGCTGCCAATTTTGCACTTGTAAATTCCTGGCAACGGGTTGGCATTGCAAGCCACACTCTCAGAATAGCCACGTAATCTACATTTGCCTGTTGCATGCACCAGACGTACGCACAAGCTCTGCTGAAAGTCCGTCTTTCTCTCTGCCTACCCAGCACTCCTTGTAACTCTGTTCCAGTTACCCCAGCCCACACAACCAGCTGTTGCGGCTTCAAGTCCAGGCGCCAGTTGCTAACACGGGTTCTTCTGGTCTAAGGGTCCCCCGAGTGCTCAGCTCCCTGGAGCGGGACATACACTGGCTTCCGAACGCTGGGCGACATCCCGTGCCTCTGCATTGTGCCTGATGTATTAGGGAGGGAGGACAGGAGCGTGAGTGGTAAAGGTTACTCTGGAAGGGGGTACTAAAGACATGCTGCTCCGAGATAAGCATCCTCAGTGAGGAAGGATGTAGTAGTTTTGCTGACAGTCTTGAGTGGAGGAGTCAAAATGATTAAGTATTTTCCAGCTTCTTTCCCCAACCTCCTCTATGCTGCTTACCACTATAAAAATCTTTTTACTAGGCTTCCTTAACTGAGAAAGCTAAGAATACTTGGAACTGGAGGCTAAGGCTTGCCTGCACCTATTTCTGGGTGACTACACTTGGCCTGAATCCCTGCAAACGGAGGAAGGCATTCACCCTAACACATTCTTAAATTCCCTTTTTTTCATTGCCACGTCCTTTTCACACTCCCCCTCCCTTCTTTCCCCACTCCTGCCCACAAACTTTCTGCTTATTCTGGCCCCGCTTAATGACAAATTTTGGAGGACAACGAGACAAAGCTTCCCTCGGGCAGCTCCTTTCCCTTCTGCCAGCCTGGCAGTGGCTGTACCTGAGGAGCAGGACTGACCCTGCACCAACCCTCTGCAGGCTGCAGCCACAAGTGCATCAGTTACCCCTCCGGCAGAAACCCAAAGCTACCTTTATTAAAAGACCAAGTCTAAGGCTGCAAAATGATGATTATTGCCAGAATTATGCTAAGTGCTGGGACAGTGCTCTTCTCCATTTCTTTTGATTAGTGGATATGAACTGGGAAGTCTGGCTTCCCACAGAAACAATGTGGCTTAATGAATAAATACAGCTCCTGAGGTCTGACCCGGAATGAATCTGAAGCGTGGCTTCCCCCAGGGGGGTATGGGGATGGCATTGCCCTGAATCACTGTTTCCAAGTGATTTATTTACACCTTGTGTCATCCCAGGACATGGCTTAAACTGCAGGTGTTTTCACACTTAAGCACCAAAATGCAGTGACAGAATTAGTATCTACTTACATGCTGAAAGCTTACAAGTTAAGAGGCCTGGAAGCTCGTTTTTGCACTAGAAAGTAAGTTCTAGATTCTCTTTATTTTTCCTAAGTTGGGTCACTTTATACAGATGACAAGCAGATTTTGTAACCAAATGCCAGACATGCATGTTTACTTCTTGGCCTAAAACCTGTAAGATGAGGCTTGCACCATGAGAATTTAATGTCTCTTCAACAAGGGCCAAAGGACAAGGAATCCCATGTCAGTCCTTTAAAGCCAGGATTCATCTCTAAAAATCACTAAGTACTTCGTTCTGAAAAGTAACAATCTTTTTTTGCACAATACATGTTACTTATACTGCACTTCCTTTAGCACACGAACTGTAAAAATTTCAGAAATCCCTTTCTCTGCAAGTACCTAGGACTTCATCAGGAAACCTGTCTTTTGCAATTTCCAACAACAGCAGTTTTAACCGGATCAGTCAGCGCCTCTGGACTTTGTTTGGCTTCTCTTCGACTTACATCTTTCATCTCTGGTGCTTATTTTACCAGAATAAGCGTAATTCAAGAGTGTGCGATGCTTTTCCACACAGCACATCTCATCACGCCCTCTGGGACTCACACTGCATCTGCACACTTTGGGGCAGCACCAAAAAAATGTAACAGAAATGACACCTACTACACCCTGGTGTTTTATAGCTAACTTTTTTCAGAAGACAGTGAGAACCAAGACAGTGTGAAGACCAATGTCTCTTTCAAATACAAAGTCTTAAAGTCTTTGTTAAATACAAAGTCTTAAGAGGTCAAGTCAAGTCAGACCCAATCCAAATGTGCTGCATTTGATGGAAATGTTACTGTTGACCTCCCGCAGCTTTATATTGGACTCAAAGTTACTGTTCAGCAGCTGCAGGATGAAGCTCAGGTGAAAATGCTGCTCAAAGTTATGTTTATGTACTCCCAAGGCCATGTTTTTTCCAGGGAACTCAAAAACAGCTCTCACCATGTCCACTGCAAGGCTAAAAGGAGGGCTGCTAACATCACATGAATTATAGCCCTGTCCCACATAATAAATCCCTAACTGTGGTTCATTTTCTACTCACACAGGTAAACATCAGCTGAATTCAACTGATTATTCCTGACCAGGTAAGGTCAAGCTAAAAATGACTTGTTTAAACTGCAAATAGTGTAAATATTGCTTAACTGCATGCCTGGGGTTTAGTAATGAATTCCTCTTCATGTAAAGCTTGTGTAACGGAATTCTTTGATAAATGAGAGTAGTTTGTAAACCTGTGGTTTTACATGGCTCACAGTGGTCTAGTCCGCCTAGATCTTGAGCGGGACTATGACCGAGCAACTTCTCTGTACAAGAGCTTGCACAACAGAAAACACAGGCAGCACTGGCTGGCGATGGAGGCAAGAGTCTGAAAACTGCAGGGCAAACAGAGCCAGGGATGAAAAGCAAAAAGCAAAACGTTTTTAATTATTAAAGGAGAATACTTGGAGAAATACGGTCACAGTATTTCTACGGATAGCTTAACTAAAATGCTAATTCTTTTGTTCATTGTTGCTAAGTCAATTATTTGCCCACATTTAGTATAATTGATTCTTCCAGCTCTTGCAGCTGAGACTGCACTCAAATATGATCTCATTAAGAATATCACATTTATAGTCCTCACCATTGATGGAAAAGCAGTTGAACGTATGAAAGTTAAAAAAATGCACTAAAACCAACTTCAAATTAAAATAAGTAGAAAAATAAAAACATTTATCTTTTTAATAGCTTTATATTTTAATTCTAGAGTTTAGCAATATTGGCTATGTCAGTCTTACACTTGCTAACAAAAACTTCACTAGAAGCTCAATGAATACAACTTCTCTTTAAGATTTCAGTTTTGAAATAGAGAAACAAAAGATTATTATCTTACCCTGAATACCTCTGTTTTAATGCATTGTACTTTAACCTGAAATCATTCAGATACCTTTATACTAATTTCTTTTTTCTTAGTCTTCATCTGCATAAATATTTAACGTTAACATTTACTTCCTGTGCGGAGCACCTCTCTCCTTCCTATGTGATGCATCCCAAGTATCTTACCCTGGGAAGCCTTTCAGTAGTGCACTATGCAAGATATTTGCATTAGTAAAAGCATTGTCTGGTACTCTGTATTGAAGCCTACGTGCATTAAGTACAATGGAACTTAAGCTGAAGGAAGGGAAGGCTTCTATCTCTTCTCCCCTACATACTGTGTTTGTCAGCACTACAATGAGACTGCAAACTCCTTGGGGGAGATTAAAGTCTTCTAATGTTTTATTCAGCAATGAATCAGCTGATGACACTTTGTAAATATATGAAACTTAGCTTGTATGTGATGCTTTGCAAAGCATGCCCCAGACAAACATATTTATATGTAAAATATATGCTTTCTCTAATTCTACGACTGTGTGATCACCCCATGTGTTTCTGAAGGTGCCATCTAACAAGCCCTTCTCCTTCACTAAAGAGAATTTACTTTGTATTATTTTATCGTGTAGTGTTTTAGGTGGCACTAGTTGAGTTTTTGATGTTTACTGATGAGGGAATTAGTCATCCAAAAATATTGGTTAAAAAAAGAGAAAACATTCTTTAAAGAAAAATGACGCAAAATTCAGCTCTTTTCCTTTTCCCTTTTCTCTTCTTACCCTTCAGACAAAAGCACCTGAAAATACTCTGTGTTTTCCTCCACACAGGAAGATATACTAATATGAGGACAAAGAGTTTGTTTTTCTCAGCAGGAGCAAAATGTAGACTCCGTGGTTTTCTACAATGTTTACATAAAGATTTTCCTCTGAACTTGAATTCTGGGGGGAAAGTGTCTTTCATCAAACTCCAAGACTTGTGCTCTAGAGATCACTCCACATGTGAAAAGCACATGGGAGTACTGCAAGTTAATTAAAACCAGTGATAGTTCCCTACACTAACTAGTTCTACATGCATATGTGTTGTGCTGTGTAAAACTATATGCTACAGGGACCGGACAGTCCCATTCCTTTTCCAGCAACAAGGACACCAAGAATGCTTTTAGTCATTGTCAAATGAACTTGGCACTGGTCAAACAAATCAGACCTGACATGCAGACCTGGTAATGAAAAATAATTGCTGTAAACAAAGCATATCAAATCCAATTTCTGTTCAGTACTTTTCAAGAAAATAACTGAAATGCTGCCGTAGTGAATCAAAACCACAAGACAGAACTAAATCAAAACTGCATAGGTAAAATTTGACTGAACAATTATTATTCTCCTTATCCAAATCCAAGAGAAATACCCACAAGAAAAATAATAATAACAAGAGTTAGAAGTGAACTAGGTGTTCTATTCTATAATACTATAAGGCAATGGAAGTTCGGAGTAGGTGCTGATCTCAGCTGGGATTTTAATCTCTGTGTTATTGTGACTTTGGCACTGAAATCACCCCTGAGATGCAGATTTTCTTGCGTGCCCATGATAAGCTTGGTACAGGACTGTGATAGTGGAACAGGTTGATGATGACATCTCAGCTTGCGCCAGTGCTGTTAGAGCTTTGCAGCACTCTAATAACTGTTGCCTAAGTTGTACCATCACTATCTATTTCTTCAGGGGCTACATGTACAGTATAGTTTACCTGATTTTATACCACTGTATAGCTCTCTCAACTGGTGAAATTCCTAGCTAGCCATCATAGCGAAATTCTGGCCCTCTATCACTAACATACCATCAGTTGTAATCTTCATCTAATGTCTGCAGGAATTTTGAGTGTGGTCTTATTAGTCTAGGAAATTGCATCCAGCAGTACCAAGTCCTAGACCCTTGAGAAAAATATCTTACTTACTTGCATTGTAGACAATTCTAAAGAACAAAATAAGAAATATGTAGTTGTCCATTTTGAATGGCCTTGAAAAAACTCTTTCAATGCCTCTTAGATCAGGCTTCGTGCTCATACTTCACAGGAATACACCCCAGTTTACAATCATGAAACAATTTACTTCTGTTACTTTGGCCAGAATGAATTTAAAAAATCAACACATACCCATATCTAAAGGGACAACATTCATCAACTCATAGTAAATATTCAGTCCCATAAGCAATGTATACTGAATATGAATTCTTTTGAAGTTGATTTATCGCTTGAAAGGTAACTTCCCCCTTCTCGAAGACGAAGCATGTCTGTCAAGCCTAGTATGTGTAAGGACAGAGAACAGTATTAGAGAGAAGTGGGCCACTGCCTCGCCGCCAACATGCTCTGGTTTGGAGTTCATCCTACCTGTATGGGTATGATGAAGGGACTCTGGCCAAATTCCATAAGAAGCCCAAGGCCCATTAGGTTTGAGGATGCAATGATTATGATATTCCTCCTGCCACCCTTTTAAAGCAGTATCTTATTATAGATTCACTTATGTCTCATCAAAACATATGCACACGTACCACTTTGCATATCATAAAGCATCACTGATGGCACAGAACGCATCCAGGAGCATGGAAACGCTAGAACTTGGCTGAGCACGTTGGCTCTGTTGCAGGCAAACCCACGTGAAGTTAATTGCTGCCAAAGGGCAAAACAACTAAAAAGCTCAAAAGTTTTGCCTCAGGGGCTGCAAAATTCTTGGGTTTCTGGAGAAGTTGTGAACGGTCAGAAGTAAAAGCTAAGATAAAATCATTATCTGCCTTCAACAATGCCGTATGCCAACCTACTTCACCCTCCAAAACACTACCCATTCTTGGAAAACAAGTAATTAAAGATCCTCCTCTGTAGCTCCTGAGCAGGACAAGACTTGCCCTCCTGTCATTGCTTGCTGGTGAGGTAGGTAAGGAGGAACACTCTGATGGAGGTTTAGGATGTAGGATTTCCATAACCTGCTGATTAACTTTCATCTTCCACAACACAGGGTTTTGTGGACCTCTGTCCCCTCCACTACTCTAAACAACTTATTTTCAGCCAGCCCTACCCCACATTAAGACTGTGGAAATTTCTAGAGTCTATTCAGTGACTATCTTCTATTGTGACACCTATGGTCCAGTGACTATACACAGCAGTTGAGGAGAGCATAGTTAGAGGCGACTACCAATGAAACCTAAAAATGGAAACCTTAAAAGTCCTAAACAATAGCCCCAGGTAGGTACTCTAGTTCTGTCTCTTAATCGAGACCCATTTATACTTACATAGCCCATGAAATGTGAAGTTTGAGGATCTGGCTTCAAAGGGGTTGCAGAAAACTGGACACTATTTAAAAGAATAAACAAGCATACCACATTTTCTATGAAGAGCACTTTCCTTGGTTCAATTAATGCTCAGGCTTAAGCTTTTAAAGCACATTTAACAATAATCCAAACATGGTGAGCAAACAAACAGGATCAAATGACTAGTTTCCAATTCTATCTGCTTATTTAGCACATGATGAGCACTGAACTCTGCTCTGAGCAACAGAGAGAAAAGATGACACTTCTCATCCCAAGAGGCTTCCACACAGAGATGTCTCAAACTCGGTAGTAAATTGATTACTCAGATGATTCTGCTGGTTCTGGCAACCAGAAAAAAAGCAGACAGATTATTTTTAGCATGGTGCTTCATTATCAGTTTAATGGCATCCCAAGGTTTATCAGCCTGTCAGGTCAGAAAGAAGGTACACCTTGTTAGAGGGAAGCACTGAAACAGATTTCCTCATTACATACCATGTCTCCTAGTTTTTTCCTATCGCTAGAAGGATCATTTTTCACCCTGTAAGTTGGATAACTAAGACTCAGTCATTTTCTGTTTTACGTTAGGCTGTCTCCACCACTTTTACCTTTCTTGTCTTTGGCTACTACATTTTTAAGTGATTGCTCCTGGGTCTTGATACATTTTCCATAGGTATTTTATAACAACATTGATACTGAAGTAGAAAAACTGATCACTTTATGTATGAACATTTTAGTAGACTAGTGAATCTTAGTGAATTTTTGTCTCATCGTTTTGAGACTGCTGCATTGCCAAAGGTTAATTACATTTCCCATACCATCTGGGCATTGTTCTCAGTCATACTTGTCCTTAAATTTGTTCAATTTTCCATCAAAAGCATCCCCAGTGTTTTTGTTAGGAAGCTTACATCCTCCAACAACTCTCCTTCCTTTCTACCTCCTAGTTTATCTTTTACCACAGCTGCGGATGAAGAATGAATTCCTGGTATCACATCATTCTATAAAATATATCTTAATGCTCTTGACATACTTGTCTATGTAATATCCTCCAGGCATACAATTTATTTGTAACCCTAATGAAGAACATTGATTCAAAAGAGTGATAAAAATTAGTTGAAAGTAAGCCCAAGTCTTGTTCAAACCCCTCCTCAATGCAGCTCTTCTCCAAAGCTGAACAGTCCCATCCTTGCAATAATTAAAACACATACGTGCATCTAATGTTTGTGAGATCTGCCCCTTCTGACACTCAGTATCTGCTTCACACACATTACATTCCTGGCTGCTGATACAGACAGTGGATGGACTAATTATGGATAGGTATTTGTGACCAAGTGTTCCCAGAAACTAAACTATTATCTGTCTCATTGCATATAGCCATCAGCTCGTAACTGCCAAGCAGAGCTGAAAAAAGCACAACAGAGGTAGAAAATTCCCTGTCTCAGCCCCAAAATACTGAACAACCTTGGCCCTTGCCAGAGCTCAGGTGTCTTGTCAAAAGCAAAACAACAGGAGCCTAACGCTCAACGAAAGCAATTAATTGCGACAGGCCAGTGCAGGAGGAGGTGAGGGAGTCCAGATGGTGGCAAATTTCACCTGTTTAATTTTTTTTGTGCAAATGGAAGGCAGTAACTAACTCATCGCCATTTGAGTCTTCAGGGAGGAAAAAGAAGAGGTACCTGCTTATACTCCTGAACATGTTGTGCTCCTAACCAAGTGTGAACAAGCAAACGGTGAAGGTCTGTCAGCCACTACCCAAATGAGCTTGGATGAAGATGTCCTTGTATCATCTGGCTTTAACACACAGACATATACAAAAAGTCAATTCCCGTGGCAAAACTTGAGCCATAGTCACTCAAGTTTGTAATTTTTCATTATTTCACTTTGATTTAGTTAGTAGAAGCTTTCAAATCAAACTAACCAGATCAAACTCTGTCTGAAACCTGTAAAATGAGCTAGAATATGAACAAGTGGGTGAGAGAGTGAGAGCAAGCAAGAAGAGCAACATGCACATGTATAAAATACCTCAAAGGACTGAGAGAGTTGCCTGTTTCTAAACCTTAATGGCAGCAGAGCATGATTACAATAGTAATGTCCAGTGAGGTACTTCCAGTTCTTCTCCCCTGCTGCACTTTTGCAGTTCATGTAAAATGCTGGCTGTTCATATGGGCAGCACCTGAATGACAGGCAGTCAAACAGCAATTAGGAATTAACTCTGTGTTGTACGTCACAGCTGAAAGCCTACACTAGCCTTGCAGCTGCCAATTATTTCCAGCCCAAGATGTGTCCTTAAAAGCAGGATTATCATACCTCTGCAACACAACCCTATAGTCACAATCAGTGACTGACCGACCATTCCTGCACAATGAAGTCAGCTCACAGCTATGAAGTTAGCTTTAAGGGCTTTATTATGGATGAGTTCCTCCTGTGCTATTGAAAATACTTTGATCTCTCGGATTTTAGCACAGCCAAAATTTAAAATAAGCTGCTATAAGGGAAACTATCCTTTTATGCTGCAATTGAGTTGCATGGATTGAAAGGTTACAGGCACAAGTAGGAGGAAAGTAGGAATGGGAATATTAGCTACCACATTCATCTTCCTGCCTGCCTTGGCACAGACCCATGCAGTAAGTCAGAGAAACTACAACTTCAGTTGTAGTTCAGCAGTCATGAAAAAGTGGCTCTGCATTTTGCTGGGAGGGGAAAAGAAAGAGATAGGATTCAATTTCCAAAGTCTTAAGATTTGATCATCTTCAGGTCCTAGAAAACAAAGCCTATTCTCTTATTAATACTCCCATTCACACAGCAATTCTCCCCCCCATGCCACACCAGCCTCCCTCAGACATGATTTAAGCTGTCATACTACAAACTGTTATTTCTCATGCACGCTTTAGAAAGGGAGTATCATAAACAACATGCTAGGTGATGGCCACAATCTGTCCCAAAGTCAAGCTCTCTGAGCATGCCAGGCTCTGACCTGACTCCTTAGCTCTGGGCAGCAGCCTGTGCAGAGGTCTGGGGTCCAGTCAATGCCCAGCATGGCTCCCTGTGAAGCATCCAGGAAGATAACCCCCTGCAAGCTTTGCAGTCCAGCTGCCTGCTCCAGCCTTGCCACTTTCAGCCGCCACCGCCCACTGGATTTTCACGACCTGCAGTGCCCAGCTAAGTGCCTCATGCAGGATGGCCTCCATCAGCCGAGGATCCACACCAGCAGCTTCTCCATCCCCCACGGGCTTTGCACGGTTCACCTTAGGAAGAGTCAGTCTGAGAATCTGTGTAACAGCTCATAAGGTCTCCAGTGGCATCCACAGAAGTTATTTTATTCTGTTTCACAGAGACCTGAGCTCAAAGGGAATCAGACCTTAAAGATTAATTTGATGGTTCAAACAGCCCAAAGGATGAGGCTGTAAGGCTGTCCTCGTGTGAAGATACTACGATGACTTTGTCAATACCAACAGCTTAAACAAGCCCTGTATATTTACTAATTCCAACTACAAACATGACATGCTACAGCATTTTATTTCCAAACATTTTAGAGATAAATGCATTTGATGCTTCTCACGAACAGCCTAGAGCAGATAAGCAAACAACTAACACTGACCTTGTGTCAGATTTACAATTTTATTTTATTTTTTAAGCCCTCAGAAAACCAATTACCTAAACCCTAAGCTAGTTAGGAGAAAACTAATCTTCCAGTCTTAAGCCTAGTGAGGCTTGTAAAGCATATGGCTGAGGAAGACACAAGACTGCCCTTGAGCATGATGATGTGCCAGCCACAGAACAAGCTCGCTCTGGTTTCGTTGCTCCAGCCCTGGCAAAAGTCAACTGCCAAAGTCCACCGATAAAACCTCCACCAGTCAATCGGAGCTGCTACTGGAGTATTATGGAAGAGCAGGAACACACAGCAGTGATGCTGCAGTTTGCATTTTCAAACGATTATGCAAATGCTAATAAACAATGGGTCAGATCCCTGATTTACATGATCAATACTACTCAACTTCGGCTGAGGGCCATTTTCTCTGACTAAGGAAATGAGGGGAAAAAAAACTGCAAAAAGGCCTCAAAATGATGCCAAGGCAATGCCAAGGCAAGTTCTCACACAGCTCACACACTGATAGGAAGAACTACATGGAAAAGGATTGCAGACTATTGCAGCTTTGACGTCACCTCATGCTGCTGTCTCTCCTGAGATGAAGCACTGGTCAACTACAATGAGAACGGGGATACCAGAGCTCAGTTTTGACAACAAAAGAAGAGGAAGGTCTATTGCAATCCACCTGCAATCCAAACATCTTGGATTATTTCCTCTTCCTTCACACCACTGATGTTGCCTTAATGGAAGAATTAAGTATCAGTGAGGAACACCAAGCTATGGGTAGGCACAACACACTGACCATCCCAAAGCAGCAGTCACCATTTTTGAGTGTGCAACTTTAAACCCTTATTAGGTGCTAACTCTCTTAATTGCACATTGACCTGTAAGAATCCCTGGTTAGATGTCTACTAAAATAATGAAAAGGAGAGCTGAACAACTGCATCTATCTCTGCAGCTGCATCATACCTCCTGACTGTCCTCAGACCTTATCTCCAGCTGCTGCTCTTCCCAGAAGTTTCTACCCCACTGCCCATGCAGATGTTTGGTTCGCCAGCACCAAGAGCATTAGCTGTTAGTATTGCCCCTTCAGAGGGACTTAAGAGAGAAGTAAAAGCAACAATGAAGACAGTCCCAAGGAAGACTGGCAGTCGCTACATGGTACTACAACCTAATCATTGCATAGAAGTTAAAATGTAGGATGAAATCCCATTGCAGGGCTGGAACGTGGCCCAGCCTTTTCTCTACTAGCTTTTTGTAAAGTACCAAAACTAAAATGCTTCAGACTGCCTGGGCTGTAACAACTTCACAACAGTATTTATTCATTTGTGTTTACTGTCACACCCTAATAAATATCACAGTCCATAAAAGTTTTATGCCAGTTGCCTGTATCCTTTGGCTTGCCTTCTGCGGAGCTTGCCTATTCATCATGACTGTTGTCATTAAGCCAGAAAGAAGTCTCTTTTGCTTACTTTTTCACCATGGGTATTTCTATGCAGAGACCACATTTACAATTTGTATGTGTTAATTTTTTAATATATGCCCAGTGGTTTCACGACAGTTGTTGCAAAGTTTGGGCAGACTGATATAAATGTAACAGAATATTAAAAAAAGCATTGGTCAACTGTTTCTAACGGAGGTTGTCTTCCAACTCCCAAAGGGGGATCTGCACACGGCCATTTCTAAGGTCATGAGCTTAAAAGCTGGGCCAGGTGACACCAGTGGCCATCTCCACTCCCACCTTCCACCAGGAACGAAAGCACGGCTTCTACTTTTTTAAACTGTTCCTTCTATAAAGATACACAACATTTGAGCAGCAGCTTATCAAGGTCCTCTGGCAAGCTGCATGACCCACAGATTTATTTCATGGCTTTGACTATTTTTCCACATTCCAGCAATCCACAGCCTTGCAGGGATTGCCCCAGGGCGTGACATGTCTCCATGACTCCCACAGAACAGCCAACATTAAAAAAATGGTAAAATTGAATAGAAGTAAAAGAGCCCATCAGAGTCAATGTGCTCTATCCAAGCCACTGTACTTCTCTACATGTAGCCATGATAGTTAGACAAGGATATTTGGTTCTTAAAATTCAGCAGTTTTGTGTAACAAATTAAACCAGATTCATTCAAACTTAAAAAGAAAAATAAATTTTAAAAAGAGGGAAAAAAAGATGCTCACTCTGCTTCCACAGCCTAGTCCAAATACATGAACACAGAAAAAATACGAAAGTGTTCACATGACTATCCTGAAAGTGGTTTGTGGGTTTGAGAGTCATTCAGTCTGGACCAGAAATAACTAAAGCAACGTTAAGTAGCCGGCAACTCCATGGGACAAGCAGTGAGTATTCATGGCAGAAGCTGTGGGAAGTAGCATGTGAACATGCCATAGCTGGAAAGATCATTACATGAATCATTCAGTGCATTATTTTGAAAAACAAATATGATAGTGAAAAGTTATGGATGAGGATAATACGTAATCACAGGATAATACCACAGCTGATTTCTCTTGTGCACAAGTGGCTGAGTTTCTGACTTTGTTAGGAATGTTGATAGGTAAGATAAAACTTAGTTTTATCTTAAGATCTGCAAAATCTTAAGATAAGATCCTGCAAGATAAGATCTGCAAGAATCAAAGAAAAAGGGTCCAAGATCTGACTTGAGCATTTAGAGATTTTTTTACAAACTGTTAGACTAAATATTTTGTCTTTGCTTTGGTAATGCCAGCAATGATTAATCTCCACTAAATACTGTTGAATAATTAAAACCAGATGATATTTCTGTTCTCTTTTAATAACATTATTTTCTCTTCCTCATTTTTTTTCTTTAAAACAAATGTCTACCAGTCAGTTAATTAACATTCATTTTTCTAGGATCCGTTCAGAACAGGAATACTCTAACTCTTCAGGTGAAAGTAATTTATAGACTACATTATCCTAAGTTATTTTCTATTATTTTGTCCTTGGCAGAGCAGTGTTGCAATGACAACCAGCAGGACATGTTAAAAAGATTATTCATTTCCTGAGTTCTGCTAACAAAAAAACCTCACCACTCTATTAAATAAAAATGAATGGCAACTATTACCAATTTTATTATTCTTCCACAAAGAACAGACACTACTGATAACCAAATCCTCAGTTCAGTGAGCTGTTAATTACTCCAAAGAATAAATCCCAGATCCATGAAACCTCTTATTCTCTATATTGTATTTCTTCTAATGATGTTGCTGTGAAAAGAACTCAATTCTGAGTAAGCCTGACAGGGCATCTCGGACATTTGTGAAGGAGCTTCTTTGCCACATAACCATGGAGAGGCATTTACAGAGAAGGTGGTTAGGTCCCTCCCGTAAAACTTAAGGTTTGGGCATAAACTGACACAGTCTTTTACTCATTTCATGGGTGAGTCTGGAGATCAGTACACTTTGTCCAAGCTGCACATGCGCATTATCCCACTGCTTATAGGGCTGCTGTGTGCAATGACGCGCAGACACGACTTCACTATAGCCAGTGGGATTTTCACACAGACCCCCTGAACCTGTTTTTACAAAACAGTAACATTTGCTTCCTTACATACTAACTGGTGGAAATTAACATTGTATTTCAATTAAAAGAGTAATAGAGGAAGAAAGGCAGTTTTCTCAAGCCAAATTGAGTTTTCTGCTTCATTTTCAGTACTTTTTAGAAGCACTTACAGTTAAATTGTAAGGAAAAATGTGACACAAACTAGGACTCTTGGTTAGATTAAAGCAATGCCTATATCAATGCAATTTTTTCAGAAGACATGCTTTCCTCGGGATAATCTAGAGAGCTGGAGATGTGACTGCTGCATCAAGTTACTAATTCACTTCCACTAATTTTAGAAGACCTTCCTGGAACCTGTGTATACTAATTTTTATGAAAGCACAAAGCATTTCATGTTTGCATACCTCTATGCATACTTTAAAAGCAGCCAAAACAGTTAATTTAACTTGGACTGTAACTTATCACATACAGCTTTTCCTGTAATATCTGATAAGGAGGTATAAGCTTTATTCCATCACTGGTAAGCATTGTAACTTAGTGCTTAACTTATTAAGAAGAATTATATATTTTCAGCGACAAATTTACTTCCTCCCATTTTGGGAGGCCTTCAATATTTTGTATGAGAAGTTCTGTGTTTGTTAGAGAGTGCTGGAAGAAAACCTGAGCTTTGGCTGTGGGCAGAGGCTGGGTGCTGTGCACTATTTTTGATCTCTTTCACCCTAAATGCTTGGTATGGTTTTGTGGGGGCTAGTCTTAATATTGTATCTACCAGTATTTTATTCTTAAACCTGTGTCTGGTGTAATCCAATGCTTCTGTCCTTCTGCCAACCACAAATTTTTAATGTCTTTTACTTTATTTTATTCTCTTTAAAAAAAGAGATCTATGTATTCTCAGGAACAGTATTTGACCTGATTGCATATGTAAGTATTTACTTATTTTCCACAAGGGCTGAAGTTAACAAAAAGAATGCTATTTTTAATTTCAGACTTTAAATTTTTAAATAATTGCATCCCTAGGCACCATACAATACAATGTGATACAGAACAACAGACATGTTTGCTTCCAAAGTTTATTGCAACCAAATGGGGCCCAGCAGCTTGGTCCTGTGACGTGCTGTTGGACTGGCCCAAGAACAGCATCAGCCTCATAACACCTGAAAACAATGACAGCTTTTTTTAAAGCTCCAGGCTGAGAAAAACCCAGATTTTTTGTAAAGTGTGTGACAGGAACAAAGCACAGCAGCAGACAGTGAGGCATGCTCAGCAGGAGAGAGTTTAGTCAGGCGCAAATCCAACAAAGTAACATAAGCAGAAGAAAGAAACAAAGAAAACCGTCCTTTCCTGGTGACCGGCTCCGCATACAAAATCTAGGTATTTCACCAGGAAACCAGCTTTCCATCTACTTCCAGCAACTCTCAGGGCTGTTTTATCCTCTAGGGATGCGGTCTGAGCACCATGGCAGGAAGCTGTTGGCCATTTGCTTTCCTAATTTAAGAAGCACTGATATTGAGCCCTGGTATTACTCTTCGGCACATCTGCCATCATGAGCTTTTGAAATAAGTCTCCTAGCGAATGCATTTGCTGTCACTAAGGCCTGTAATTAAGGTGACGGATTCGGCATTGCCCCTACTCTGGACCAGGTGTGAGGGACCCAGTGGGACATTCAGGTATCTTTGGTGCACCACAGATTAACATGTACCTTAAACATTCTCCAAAAGTAACAAAAAAAAAAAAGGTTTCACCTTTACTGTGCTAATTCCGTTTCCACATGCTTACACGACTCTGCCCCATAGGACATGAAGCTGTATGCGGACTGCAGGTGGTCAGCTCCCCACCCATCCTCTAGATCCAACCACCAAGGTGGTATCTCATTTTCTCTGGCTTTTTCTGTGCGACATCTCTTTTTCCTAAAACTCTCGCTGAGGCCTCATCATGTTATGTCATTAACTTCCCTTCTCTTGAAATAGGTAGAAAGTACCAGCTCTGATCCGGCACCTACAGCTGACCTCTGAATCTACTGCCTTTAGAAGAGGTTTGCCACAGACTTCAATAGGGCCAAGATTTCCCTGCTGATAAGTGAGCCCCAATGGCCATCATCATCTCACTGCTTCCTAACAAGGCCATCTCTGTAGGCTCTTGGCAAGATGAAACATTCTGCATGCTTGCAGAATAGACTTGGAAACTCAGTTTGCAAAATTGCTAATCAGAAATGCTAATAAACCTAAAAAACAGAATTTACACCAATTAAACCTAGTTCCTTTGTGCCAGCTGACAAAAATAATATCAAGCTATTTCTCTCCGATTCTTCATTTGGTATTCAGCTATTTTGTGTCAAATATTTGGTGGCTAATTTTACTGTCACTATCTCAAACCTTAGAAATTCCAAGTCAGCCAGAAACAGCTCATACCAGTATTGAGGCTGACTGAGCAGTTTTTTTAACAGTTCAGATGAGATTACAGAATGCCAAAATTAAAATTATGTTTTACTTACACTATAGATTAGTTGCCACAGCTCTACAGCAGGACAGTGATTTGCAACAATGAAAATTTAGCTAACCATACAATTTAGTCAATCATACAAAAAAAACAGTTAAATTCAGCTTTCTGCTCTTTTTTTGCTCTGTGATTGTTTCAGCAGCATTTGCATACAACAAGGACAGGTGCTTTAGAGACAGTGGAATTGCAGGCTGCAAGTGCATCTGATCAGCGAAGTAATCAAGAAACACCTGGAAAACCAGGAATGTAAATGGTGTTTGCAAGCAACCTGCCAGGCAGGAAGTCAGCACTTACCACATTGATATTTCTACACTTGATAATGAAAAGGAACTTATCATTGCTTCAACTGTACATCCACACAAATACAGAACTGCACATGTTCCCAAAACGCTGGCAGTAATTAATCATAAATGCTTCTAAGACTGATAAAGCCGAAACTTACTACATAGAAAGTATGTCTGTGACATCATCCTAGCTCTGGAATTAGTAAGTATCCAGGCCACCCATTTCGAGGTTAGGCACTTAAAACCACAGACAGAGATCAATGCAGGTGAACCAAGTGCTGTTAGCACTTCTGGCAGTGCTCCACCCTCAGAGAGGACAGCGCAACTGCTTTCTAAAAGGTCTTAAAAACCAAAAGCACCTCACATCTCTGTGAGCTTAAAATGAGAGCATCTGCTTTGTGTGCCCAGTCATCTTCTTCCTCTCAGCAGACGTTGTCTCTGCTTGGGACAGAACAGGTAGAAACAGCTCTTGCTGGAGTCAGAGCAGCCAGCACGGAGGCACAATGCCCCGTGAAGAGAGACGGCAAAGGTCTGGTTACTCTTTGAGGAACCTCAAAGCAGGCTAGGTTAGATGTTGTCAAGAAACAAAATTGCTGAGGAAAAGATGGGTTGCATTATTGCAGTAGTGGGTGAAGAACTTCCCAGCAGTGAGACTTGTTTCTGACCCTGGTCTTGCTTGGGGTGGGTTAAGTCTTTGGAGGGAGGAAAGAAAGTGTCATGGTTTAACCTCAGCCAGCAACTGAGCACCACGCAGCCGTTTGCTCACTCTCCTCGCCCCGGTGGGATGGGGGAGAGAATCGGAAGAGTAATAGTGAGAAAACTCATAGGTTGAGATAAAACCAGTTTAATAATTTAAATAATATAATAATAATAATAGAAGAATATACAAAGCAAGTGATGCACAATGCAATTGCTCACCACCCGCCA
>NW_008795144.1:732661-738559 GCF_000699145.1 Aptenodytes forsteri | reverse complement strand
TTTGGCCAGTTTGGCTGTGCCCCCTCCCAGCTTCTTGTGCACCCCCAGCCTTCTCAGTCGGTAGAGCATGAAAAGCTGAAAAGTTCTTGACTAGTGTAAGCACTACCTAGCAACAACTAAAACATCAGTGTGTTATTAACATTATTCTCATACTAAATCCAAAACACTAAATCCAAGAAAATTAACTCTATCCCAGCCAAAACAAGGATGGAAAACTTACTGCAGAAAATGCCAAGATGTGGAGGGAAAACAATGTTTACAGAGAGATACCTGCAGTTAGGAGCTCTTCAGCAGTTCAGACAAGGACATAGCAAGACGTATCGACTCCCAGCTAAAGAAAGAAAATACTCAAACTCAAAATGAGAGGCATTTTAAAGAGGAAAGACTACCAGTGGATTATTATCAGTTGGTTTTATTTGCCTGCATCACTTTGAGGATTGGATCTCTCAGATCCAAAAGAGAAATCTGCTTTAGTATAGTATCTTGTCATTCACTTACATAGTTGGGGAAAAATAATTTCTTCCACTGGCTAAGGCTTTATGGCATGAACTTCTGTAGGCACTTAAATGAAAACAAATCTCCATTCTCAGAGGACCAATTTCACACTCTTTGCTCTGTAATACTGGAAGGAAGGAAAAGGAAATGAAGGAAATGAAAGGAAGAAAAGCCTGAAAAAAAAACCCACAAGGAAAAAACCCTGAAACATCACAGTCTTGCAGCCATTTTACAAAGTTACAGATTGATATGAAAGCTCTGACTGAATGCATGAAGGAAATGGATCATGATGTCAGTGATGCAGGGCACAAGATTTCAAGGCCTTGGCAATGAATGTTCTGTTATAACTTAACATATCATTAGACCAGCAGATGGAACAACAGACTTCCGTGTGATGCATTACCCTGGCATGCTCAAAGTGACTATTTAAACATGAAGCTGTGGAGACAGATTTTTTGATCAGCCGGCTACCCTTTTTCTGTTAAAGTTTTAATACAAGAAAAGCTGACATACAGTTTTATGATACCTGGTTTTGTTTAGAAATTATAATGTAGTTCCAGAATAGCATTGGAAACTATGAACAGCATTGTTGCTTGACCATAGCTTGTTTAAAAGGACAGAGATGACTTAAACTTACCAGTATCTCCCTTTCTGAATGCATTGCTTTACCAGAACATCCCAAGTCAATCCTGCAGAAGCAGAGGTGCATTCGGTTGTGTGATGCAAAAGAAAGCACCAAGTACATTTGCTTATTCCCATCCTTGATAAAACAGCTTCTCCGAACTCATGGTAGTAAATTCAAAAGATTATTTGTTTATCACTTCCCACAAAACTGCATAGAGATCTTGTAGGCTAAACATAGTCAAGTTACTTGAGAAATTCCTGTGGACAAGGGCTAAGGGCTGTCTTCTGGGGGCTGCTGCTTCCGCTAACTGAATCCAAGCACTCACACAAAGCTTTAAGTGGTTTAGTATTATAGCATGTATCTGTTTAACAAAACAGAGTACAAGCTATCCAGAAGACTTTTCTGACAATCCCAAACAAACTCAGAAGCACTGAATTTGTATCTGCATACGAGTACACATCCATACGCCCACACTAACATTGCACAAAACCCTCCTTATTTTTGTATAACTTTGCACCCCCAAAATACTGTTTTCTCAATATTATTATAGGGCCAAAGAAAGAGTTCCTACTGATGTTGTGAACACATAGGTAACTGCTCACTGTACAAAATTCAAACCCATCCTCTCCTACCTAGAGGTACTATTTTCTACTGGGAGAGGATCTAATACTCTCATCTGTTTGATACTTTGGGCATGTGTCTTCTCCAGTCCTTCCATATGAGCTTCAGGAACTTACCCAAGTGGGAGCTCTTTATAATTCTGAGCATGTGGTTACCAAATATCAGAAGACAAAGGACAGCTCAAAACTGAAAAAGCATCTTGAGAAGTTTAGTTTAAGCTCTTCATTAACGTCTACAGGAAGTGTTTCCTGCCCATATTAAATAGAATCAAGAGGAGAGCACGTACAACTCCATGGAGACTCCGAACTAAAAAAAATCAGCCTGCCAAGTTCTCTCCTGTTCTCTCCCAAATATCTTGGTAGACTGCGTATAACCCATTTTCTTTCATATAGTGAAAGTTTAAAAGAACAAATACAAATCCCGTGTACAAATCCTTTGCTCTCCAAACCACAGTCACATACTTCAATATCTGAAAAGCAATGTATGCAAAGCAAAATCAAGAAGCAGGCATCACCCTGGATTTATTTTCCTTCCTTTCCTCTAAACCCAAAATGACAGTTCCTGTGCTATAGCTCCCTGTGTACCTTTGGATGCTAGCAGTTCAAAAACAAACATATGCTTCCCTGGTAACTTTATTCTTTTTTTTTTTTAAACTTTCTCCACGCTGCTTTATAAATTAAGTACCTTAAAAATTTGGGAAAATGTACCTGTGAATCCTCTCCAATGACTAATTGTGCATACAAACCGTACAGCATGCAAACTTACTCCCATAGAGGTATTCAAATGGAGAAAAATTAATTCATTGTAAATTGCATCACTCTTCCAAATAACTCAGGATTTTGATGTAACTTTTTCTACCATTTTTAGCTCACAGATGTCTTAACTAACAGCTCAATGGGTTTGGTTATAAGGTGATCCAGAAAGGACAGAATTGATGACACAGTGCAGTACACTCTTCCAGCTGGGAGCACTTTTATGCTCTTTTTGGATGCCTAGCTTGTGTTAGTATTAAAAAAAAAAATTTAAAAAATGAACCAAAGATCTCTGTGCTGCACCCACATATATGGTAAAGGGAGCAGAAGTTAGCTGCAATCTTGTTCTATTTCATTAAACACTTTAAAATTTTGTTATCCTTTTCCATCTTTACAGTCTTCTTATCCTTGTAGTAGAGCCACAATCATCTGAGCATTTACAGCTGCCTTCCACGATATTCTTAAGGCCCTCACTGGTGCATGCAAAGCCCTATCTCCTTGTTAGTCATTAATGCTGCAATTTTTCTTTCAGCTGAAAGGATTAGATGCGTGACTCCATTAAGAAAACTGCATGGCCAGAAAGAGTGCTATAAAAAGGCAGAAGACAAATGTAGCATTCTCTGTCCTAGTGCGTAAGTGCATCTCTTACAGCACTGTCTAGAGCTTGGTTATTTTCCTTCCTACCAAGAAAGAGAGAAATGAAAAAAGATCCCCCCTTCACCACGAGATATTCTGCACAGTCATACCATACCCTAAGTATTACACCAGAGCTGTTCATGTCATACCACCCCAACAGAACAAACCATGTTACTCAGTCTGAACAGCAAATTAAAACCAGTCCTCCCTGCTTTCTCTCAGCCTCTTCACAATATCGCTTCCCTGTCCATAATTCACCCCCAAAGCCTCACAGCACATTTTGGAGCCTATTGTTACAGCCTACCGTGCACCCAGTAGCAATCAAGGTGATCTATCGTGCTAAGGACTATGCATATCACACAGATGGCTGCACGACAGCTTCAAGTTACAAAATTAAAAGAAATTTAAAGTTGTTTAACATCTTTTTTTGAAGAAGACTGCAAAACCTCTTTTCTTTTAACTAAGGCCATAGAAGATGCATTCCAGCAAATGGAGAGACTCCCCTGCTGTATGGAGCTCACCTACTGTACATGCTTGTTAGCATAACTTCCAGTAGCAGAAAATTACTGAATGCGTTAGGACTTAATTTACTGTCTCATCTTCTACCTTCCTTATAACCTAGCCACTGAGCCAGCACACATGGCAGTAACTTACATAAAGCATGACTTACAGGCCAAGCTGAGAAGTGTATTTTCCAGCAACTGAATGAATCTGCGCTGTCTCAAGCACTGTGACCACATCCCAAAAGCACTGGAAATACACATAGCTTCAGCTGTTAAAAGCTTGATTTTATATGTTTTCATATATTTAAACACACAGGAGGTGCTGTATGGTGGTGGGAATGATGGGAATTTAACCAGAAGAACTCACTTTGCCAGGTCACTTAACAACAAACACACAAGGCAGTGAGTTGTTACTACTGATGGCCAAAGACTTTTTCATAAGAATAGGTTGTTAACCTCCATGTTATTTTTAATTTGTAATTTAGACAGCAATTTTCACTTGCCATAAGCTACCTTGAGGACTACAGCAGCTATAGCACTCTTAATCATTTCCTACCCTGCAATGTTAAGCAGTGCAAAAGCTACTGAACAGCAAGTAGCAATGGTTTACTCTGAGGTCGTTATTTATTTAAAAAAAAAAATAATTCTTCTGTTTCATCTGTTCAGATGAAAAGTTGCTATGCATACTTATGAGACTATACTGTAAAACAAGCTATAATCCTCATCAGTGTCATTCTTTGCCTTTCACTTCTTTGAAAGGAGGAGAGAAAAATCCCAGATACAAGGTACAAATATTACATATATATATATATACACACAAATATTTGTTCTTTTAAAGTATACTAAGCATGTGCAGCATTATCTCCCCTGATTTTGATAGGCCAGGACCCGGTAAATGTCAGCACTTAATTCAAAGGGACAGTGAAACACAGATGCTCTGTGCAGCATCCCTACCCAGCAGATGAGCAAAAATGAAGCGATGAAGTTTCATCTTTTGTGGAGAGGAGCACTGAGCACTGCCACACCTGAACTTTCCCCTACAGCACACAGAAAGGGGAAGGTACTTAAAAACAACCCAAAGTACTATCAACAATACAATACTGAGGACTAGTGGGCACTAGGACTAGTGAACCGGAAGACTAGGACTAGTGAGTGACTTGGGGATTCATGACCCCAGTTCCTATGCACCTGGGAAGTAAGCTCACGAAGCAGCTAGAATCATCTCTGCTGCCATTCCTATTGACATCTTCCCTGCTCTTCATTTAAAGGTCAAAAATCCTTAAAAGAATTCCAAGTTTAAAAGGCTTCTTTGTAACTTGCTGAACAACATGGTGTAAATCACTTCTTTCTTTAAATCAGAAAGAGGTAAGTAATTTACTATATCACCTTGGCATTTTTCACTCCTTCTCCTGCCTTTGTTTTTTTTTTTTTTCTTCGAGGGGCTGGAGTGGCTTTTCCCCAGTTGAATTCAGTGTGTTTTATCTTTTCCTTTTAGATACACACAATTTTTCTACCCTGTTCACTCCCGTATCTCAAGCTTAGACTTTGTCTCTATGTGCTATAATTCCCTTTTGCAGGGTATCTTCTCTTCTCCTTGTTATCTTCAACCAGCTATTCTCTCCTCCCATTTCCCATACATGCTGTACACAGAAGAGCTATAAATGGTGGCATCTAAGAACGAGGGAGCTCAATCAACTCAACTAATGAGAAAACAGAGGTTTGCAAACATTTGTAAAGCTAAGTCTCCTTCCCACCATCTAGTTCTAGGAAAAGAGCAAGATACTAGGTTTTCAGTTCACGCTGTATCCATAGATTTTTTGCTGTAGAAATCTCTTTCCCATAAGCCTCCAGCTAGGAAGGAAAATTTCCAAGGAAAAATTAAACCTCTGACATTGTGACTATTGCAACACAGACCATTTCTTTCTTTATCCTCCCACCCTCTTCCATCACGAAATCTTCTGGTCGCCCATTGTGGTTTAACGTCAGCTGGCAACCGAGCACCACACAGCTGCTCACTCACTCCCCCCCTCCCACTGGGTGGGATGGGGGAGAGAATCAGAAGAGTAATAGTGAGAAAACTTGTGGGTTGAGACAAAAACACTTTAATAATTGAAATAAAATAAAATAATAATAATAATAATAATAATAACAATACACAAAGCAAGTGATGCACAGTGCAATTGCTCACCAACCGCCGAACAATGCCCAGCCAGTTCCCGAGCAGCGGCCCCCCCGGCCAGCTTTCCCCCAGTTTATGTACTGAGCA
>NW_008795144.1:709872-732610 GCF_000699145.1 Aptenodytes forsteri | reverse complement strand
AGAGCACGGGAAGCTGGAAAGTCCTTGACTAGTGTAAGCACTGCCTAGCAACAACTAAAACATCGGTGTGTTACCAACATTGTTCTTGTTCTCCTCCTAAATCCAAAACACAGCACTGTACCAGCTACCAGGAAGAAAATTAACTCTATCCCAGCCAAAACCAGGACATCACCACAGGAGGGGAAGGACAGGTCTCCACCATGCTGCCTTTTCCCAGGCTGGTTTTAATCATTCTCCCTGTGAATGATTAAAAGCAAGCAGAAACTTGCACCTTCTGCATCTTCTGCTGATCTTATTTCAGCTTAACGGTAGCTCCAGACTGGTTGTGTTAGAGGAGGACACAATTAGCTGGAGGGACAGGCAGGGGAACGACTGGCCTCTTGTCAGGCTTGCTGCTGCCATCATGTTTCTAACATGCAACTCCTGTATATCTTCACTGTTGTTTAGCTAGTATCTTACAGAGATGTTGAGAAGGAATGAGCTGGGCTTGGAAAGGCGTAACTGCCTGACCTCATCACATAAGAAAAGCAGTCTCTGCAAACACAGAAAGCATTCTGACAAATCTTCCTACATTAGAAAGATTCTCTTTTCTTTTCCGAAAGCTACATGTGAAAGTCAGAAGACTTTTAACACAACTGAAAGATTCTGCCCCTTGTTACAATAATAACAAACATTAATGCTTCCAGGGAAAACAGAGTTAAGGCAAGATTGAAATTACCCAGACTTAGGGCTGACACGCAAAGCTGCCAGTATGGATTTCAGCCCATTAAAAAGATGCACAAATGACAGGAAAATGTGTTGATGCACTCAAGTGTCTCTTTTCACATACAAAGACCCAGCTTTATCACCGTGAAAGTATTTATCTCCGCTTTTAGAAATATTAGACATTGGACTTCTCTGTTTCTGAATCATGAAACTTCAGCAAGCTAAATAAAACTTCTTTGACTGTAACATTTTACAGATGAAGCCCAAACAAATAAGAAACAAAGGATTTTAAACACTGGGTTTGGACTTCTTAAATCTAAGTAGCTTCTAATAAAATATAAAAGGCACAGATTGCTCTATGAAAGACACTCTTCCCTGTTCTTGCAAGCAGAGGCTGACCAAACTCTTACTCCAATTTATGAGTATTTCAGTGAACCCTCAGTGAGAATAAAAAATACAAGAGGAGACTGAAAAGAAATACCACAGCTACACCCCATATGCTTAATAAAAATATTTTTAGGCATAGAAGGTGAGGAGACACAAAATGTATCCTTTTTTTGCCTTTAAGCACTGTGTCTGCATGTAGAAAGAATTCCACTTCTTTTTTGGTAGCGTGTACTAAAAATCTACTGCTATCTCCTGCCAAGCTACTCCCCTCCTCCACCCCCTCCAAAAAAAAGCTGAATGAGGACCAGGACTTTATGGGAAATCAAGAATATTCCCATTTCTGTTGCACAGTTCTGTTTTTTTCAATACACTGAGACATCCTGTAAATCAGCTTAAAGTATTTTAATGTATGGTTTAAAGATAAATATATGCGTGTGTGTGTGTCCCACAGCTTCTGGTGGGACCCTAGAAAACTGGGAAGAAATCAGGCTATTGACTCTTCCTTCAATCTAGTGAAAACAGAGACAACCCTTCCAAAAGATGCACCTAAAAAAGCTATCCCTTCTGACAAAATTAGTCCTCCAGGCTTGGTTTCACTCCACCTACAGTCCTGTCCTAGGATGCAGGAATATCACATTACTGCCAGATAAACTATTTTATAAACAGCGTAAAAAGATGAAGCATTGAACACTGTTGGCTTTGATTAGTTATTTCATTCTTTATCTAAGGTTACACTTAAAAATAGTTATTTCATTCTTTATCTAAGGTTACACACTTAAAAAAAAAAGGGGGGGGGGGAACAAATGACAGAGAAAATCAGCATCAATTTACAATTTTGAGGAGTAGTTAAAAAGAAAATTAATTCACACTGCTTGAAGGTGGAGTTTTTAATTATTCATATACGTATTGCTACTTTCTTTATGAACAAATACTGGACTAGAGCCATCATTGATACTTCTTTGCATAATCCCTTATGTGAAAAGCAGGTATAACACACTGCCATTTAACACTTGTCAGAGTGATTACAAAGATGCAGGCAGTCTGTGAATTAAGTATCATACTTTTATTTAGAGGTACCTTTTTCAATTCCAGGTATCTGTTTTTAGCATGTTTTCTCCCTTCCTTAAATTAGACCACACAGCTTTGTATAAATAAAATATGATAATCTATAGATGCTAAATGCTCAAATGTGAACGTACAAATATTGTGATTACTTTCTCAAACTCTGACGAAACCTGTCAGTGTGCTTCTTCAAGAAATATTTTTATTATTATAAATAACAAAAAGTATTTACTATACGCTGTCTTCGATCCACATTACTATTCTACTGATTTTTTTGACAGCAGCAGGGTGATGGAGACATGGGGGGGACCACAAGATATTGCTTAAGGGAGCAATATTTTTTTTCCCCCCAAGGTTACAAGTGACACCATCTTACCAAACTCAAGAAAAATGAGCTTTTGAAAGCAGTCTGGTCAAAAAAAAAAAATTCCAAAATCTCTCTTCCTTTACAAAAGCAGAACAGACCCAAAATCACAGAGTAGATTCAGGTTTAGATCATATCTAAGACACGGGTAGTACTAAGGTCCAAGACTTTGCTTTGGGCCTTTCCTGTTTGGTTTTTTTTATTTCAGCATATATACTGAGAAACTTAGCCACTGCTGTGAATGTCAGTGAATGACTGCTTGCTAAATACTGTAAAGTGTGCCTGTAAGAAAACTGAACAAACCAACAGTGCATTAGTTGTGGTTTGGCACAGCTTCACTTTGGCTGCTTCTTCTGGATGGAGCGCAGGGTTTGGAGAGCTGCCAGTAGCGCTGATAAAGTGAACCAAACCGTAAAACGTAACACACAGGGGAAGAAAAAAATTCTTTTGCCAAGAAAATGCTGTCGGCAACAGCACAGCATCCTCACGTACACTTTTAAACATCCCTATATTATTGCATAACACTTTAAAAATCTTTAATATGGTATAAACTTGTCTTTCTTAAATAACAAAAATTGACAGCTGACAGCTACTTTCATTATTGCTTTTCCCCATATTCATTAGTGCTGTCTTATGTTCCTCGTTAAATACATTCACCAGAGTGACAAATGTGCCTAGCAGAGTGCAGGCTTAACACACCAAGCTAACATAACTCTCCTTAGATTTTTCCGCGTACATTAGTACCGTTCAGAATTGATTTATAGCTTCTACCAGTGGTATTTTATTCACACCATGTGGAATACGGAGAAGCCATGTGCTTAACTCCCTGTGAAAACACTAACAGTTCTAGAAAAACTGTTTACTCGGCATAAAAAAAGGAGCATTGGTTCCTCATCCAACACCTACAGCGTAATGAAATGGCTCTATTCCTGCTACTGAGCCAGAACTGTCAATACAAGCATGCAATTATTTTTACCTCTGCATATGGTGCAAGGCTAATTACTCCATCTTTGGCTCTTTACAGATCTACTACAAACTTCCAGTCAGAGATCCATAATCAGATGTAACCAAACACCATCACATGCATGCTATTGCTTATTTACGATTCTAAAGCCTAGGATTTATAAGTGTTATTTTTGTTCCTGTAAATAACTCAAAACAACTCAAGACCCCTTCCAAATAGTATTCTTATCTCCCTTTTGGTAATCAGTCATATACTTCAACAATTTGTGGCTAATGAGCCAAGCTGCATCAGAGTAGAGTAGTACCCAAAATACTTTTGGTCACACCTGCTAGAGCAGGAGATTCTGCTCTCATGCCCTCTGTACTGGAGTATGCATCATGATGGTGACACAAGACAAGAGGGGAGGCATATAAGGTTCAGATTCAGGAATTGGTTCACTACTTAAAAAGTCATCTTTTACGAATTTATATTCAAAATGCAGTAAGAAAATAATTGGCCTTGAAAACATGCCAAATACTGCACCAATCTTTCCGTTTGCTCGCTGCAATGGGATAATAAATTTAATAGCATGTCCATCTAGAGTTCACCTTGCACATGTGTTGAGAGGAAATAATTAAACCTACAAACCAAAAGCCTCACCCTCCCATATAAAGATTCAGTGTATGATCATGACAGCCTTAGAGAAGAGAGTATCATTGCTTCCTTACCTGCAACGTTCCTCCCTTCAAGTAAAAAGGCCCAAATACCTAACTGTAGTTCTAGAGCCCACCAGCAGTTCAGGGCAGAGGTAGCGTATCAAGCTGCTGTCCAGGAACATGTCCCTCTTGACAAAAAGCAGGTCTGCCGGAAAGCTTTCCTTTCTCTACAGGCTTCCGCTCTAGCTGACCAAATCCCTACTCTGTGATGACACAGTCTTATCTGTTGTCACCGTGAACAGACCTACTGCAGATGGCTGTGAATTCTCTATGGAGGGTAGCTTGGATCCATGACCACGTTAAATGAAGCAGACATTGTGTTTATATTTCTACTCCTCAGTCTGGAAAGGTCCACAGATCCACAACTGCATTTTATCGGAAGCAGACAGCTATAGAGGACATTTTTTTCCCCAATGGATAATGAAATAAATTCTGCTTACTGCACTGTTTGTGATAGGATGAGGCACTAGCATATACTACAAAAAAGGTTTACTCATCAGCCTTGAAATGTTCCAGAGTAGGTTTCCATCTTGCCAGTCTGTTCTCACAGAGTGTGCACATCGAACCCAAAAAATACATCAATACCTCCTGTGAGCATCTTGAGTTCTTAAAGACGTAGACCGTTAGAGTCAGCTACCATGGATATTCACCATCAGATTTTCCTCAACCTTCCAAGACTTTTTGTCTCATTTCAGCTAAACAACAGAGATAAATAATCTCTTTCAATTTGCATTTATTTATTTTTCTGGGTGTAATTGAACAGCTTTTGTTCTGCTACAGAGCTCTGCTTACGAAAATCCAAGATGTTAAGACCACAGTGCTATCTCCTGTTATTTATGGTATATGCAGTTGACTTTACAGGTGAGTGCCATGTTCATCTGAGGAACCTCTTTGTCAGCATGAAAAATGCAGTGCGAAGGCTCTGCAGACAGCCTTTTGTTCTAGTGCCCATCTAGCCAACGCAAATTACTGGAGTTAGAAGTGAGAGATGCTGGTAGCAGCTGATGCTAAGAAGCCCTGAGGGGTGTGGATGGGGAGACCACCAAGGATAGGAGAGAAGACGACGATAAGGGGAAGCAGTAGAGAAAGCAGGTAACAAAGCAAGGCAGATACAGAGAGAAAAGGAAGACAATGAAATGGTAATCAACCAGCAGTAACTCATCAATTACAAAAACCAAACCAGAATTCAGGGAAAAAGAAGAAAAGCAAAGCTTTTTCTGGAAGAGACAATACATTTGTAAGACTATGAAAATAAACTGAGGGCTGGCAAAGTTTAAAAATAAAGAAATGCTATTCTGTCCTTGTTAATGACCTTTTCAAATTCCTTTCTGAAGTGCAGCTTTGATCATAATCATTTTACATAGAAGACTGAAGCAACCTTGAAGCGGAATGAACTGTGCAACTGCTTCAGCATAGCAAAGTAAAATGCAAAGCTAGAGAAAAGACAAATCACTATTCCCTTTGGCTATCATTAAGGAAAATCTAGTGATTGGTGATTACTGCCGAAAGGGATAATCTACCAACGGATGTGTCACGCAAGCTACCTGAAGTAAATCAGCATATCTGGTAGGACTTTAGAAGATACCCTGAAGGAATCTGGTCCTTCAACCATCGCAGACAAAAAACGCTGCTATTGTCAGTTTACTGAAGTTATATATAGCATGCAAACCCACCATGCCTTTCCAGCAAAGGCTATCAGTACTAAAATATTACTCAAATCATCATTTTAAGGCAGTTGTTTTCATTTTACAAATAATAAAACTGAAGTGGAAAGAAGTACTGCCTGGCCTTCTCCCGCCTGCACACAGAATGAATGGCAGTGGCAGGAATAGGAAGCCTCGGCTGCCAAGTTTCCCCTTTTAACTGCTAGGCTGAACTTGCTCTCTCCAGAGGCTATGCCGCCACAGCAGCAATATTCAGTACAACTGAAGTGTAAAAGCAAGTTAGTTTATACAGTAGCAGGGCTCTGTCAACTTACAAAGCCGATTTGGCATCACGTTCATTGGCTGCACCTCAGAGCACCACGTACCACACACGTCCTGCACTGTGCTCCAAACACCACAACCACATGTTAGCGTAGGATCCCATTAAGATCAGTTGTGAAACAAATGTTACACAGTCAAATCCAAAGCATCTCTAGATAGAACCTTGCTTTCCACCCGAAATTCAGGTGGAAACCACAGTTCAAGCTAAAGTCAAGGGATACTGCAACTATTCTTTAGCATTACACTTGCGACTGAGAAATATATTAAATCCTAAGACCAGTACTAACATTTTGTTCATAAGGATGCTCCTCAAAAAATCAATCTAGTCACAAACAGCACTAAGTCAATATTGGTTTTAGTATTACTGGTAAGTACAGAAAGGAAGGAAAATAGATAATGATTTTACCTTTTCATTACAGTAAGCAGGTGAGCAAAAAAAGAAAAGAAAAGCTGTGTTCACATGTTTACAGATCACTATATATATTCTACAGAATACACACAGAATAGAGAATAATCATATTACAATTGATCACCTATAGACACCATCGGGCTACAAACTCCCTCAGTGAACAAACTTTAACTATTTTCAGCCTTTTGCAGTACAGTTACTGAACGCAGGTTGCTGGGAAGTCAACAGAACAGCCTTGAAAGTTGTATTTCTAAGCAATGTTATGCTTCTGTTGATGTATGTTGCTGCTTAACCATCTTGAATATTCAAGGGACCAATCACCAGTTCAGAGAGAATTCAATCACCCTTTTTTCAGGTTAAATGAGACCCCACCGTTTTTACTGTCCAAAACATTAGGCACCTAGGGTAGGACACATACATTAATATGAAGTCACTCTTCCCAAACCACATCCTCCTTTTCCTCAGTGACTTTTCAAATTTCTAGGCAGTAAGAGGAAACCACCACTTGCAGAAGTGCGTATCAGCCTTTGTTAGCTTTGGCATTCCTCTTGGTAACATATGAAGTCAGAGTCTCAAAATACCCAATTGGTTTCAAGCAGTTTGTTATCTGACAGCATGATGGGTAACAGTGCACGTGCAGACCTTCAGCCTTGATTAGGTCTGAGGCTGCCGTTTTGGTTTGGCTTTCCAGAATCTGGCAGCATGTGACAACAAGGACACCACATGCAAAATTACAGCAAAACTCCTCTGGAATGCCACAGCTACTTACTCCGTATTGATAGTGGCATTACAGTCAAAGGTGATTTGCTGCTTGTTTGTTAATGGTTGTGCTAATATATGAAGTACTTTCCAAACGGGAAAAATGGGTAAACTCCTCGGCCTAAAGCATTTATAATTCAAATACAAAAAAGCAACAGAGTGTAAATTAGAGGAGAATAAGAAAAGTTATTTAGGTAAAAGGTGCTCCCATCTAGATAATTCACCTTTTACAGTGCCACAGTGATTATTTATGAGATAGGGCTGTTGCTTAACTAAAATGGACTGTCAGCTCTAATTATATATAGCTAGTGTTGAAAACTACTGGACAAGTAGTCGAGGACAGCTCTTCCAAGTGGAATCACAGAATCACAGAAGGGTTGAGGTTGTAAGGGACCTCTGGAGGTCATCTTGTCCATCCTCCCTGCTCCAGCAGGAATATATAAACTATTTGCAATTACCCTTCACGTGTCATTATCGGTCAGCAAGTTTCCTTGTAGGCATTGTGGCAGGCATTTATCTTCCAGAAGCATCTGGAGGAGGAAAGACAAGAACCTTCTGAGGACAAAATCATGAACAGCTTCCCAAATATGGGAGCACAAATGAAAACACAGACATAATTACAAGAGACTCAGTCAAAGGATGTAACGAGGCAAGCCTGAATGGTCAAACAGATGATAGAAGTGGCTATAACATACTACAGAAGACAGCTATCAAGGAGGTAAAGTTATGTGGGACTTTGAAGAGGATTTTAATTTGGTTCCGTGGAGGCATCCAAAGAGGAGGTGACAAATCCGTGTCAAGGACTGCTGTGGCCATCGGGAAGAACAAGGTTAGAGCAATCTACAGTTAATTGCCTGCAGGACAGAGTCAGAAAGAAAATGAACAGTCACAGATAACATAGAAGAAGAATTAAAAACGCCGTTCTCGGTATGCAGTACAATTGAGCAGGAGATTACGGGTCTTGGTTATGAGTCTGACAAGCTAGACTGAGAACAAGGAGAAGCAAAAACATTAGCCAAATTCACATACAAGGGAAAACATAAGCGGTCTAATTTTTTGTGCTCAAGTTTTTGGAGACCCTCATTCAGAAAGCCTCAGAGGGATGGACTAATGAGGAAATAACAGAGGGATAAATGCTAAGAAAGGAGAGACAGGTTTAATTGTTACTCATTAGTGCAACTGCAGAGGTAATCTAAAATAAGATAGTGGAGGGCAAGGGATGGGACCACAAAGGACTCAAACCAGACTGTATCTGCAGAGCAGGGCAGAACTGCTCTTCCCCGTGCTCTGCAGTTTTAGTCTCTGTGCACGCACCAGCGCATCCTGATGGTGAAACAGGTACTACCCATAGTTCAGCCATGCTGGCCAGTAACCCTGGGGCATCTCTAGGAGCTCACTGAAGTACCCTGCTTGCAGACAAAGTTTTCTTTCAAAGAAAACCAGGTCTGTCCTTGAGTGCTGACAAATATACAGAGCCGAGGGAAAAAGAAAGATGATAGTCTGTTAAAAGAGAAGATACTGGGATGTCCAGAGAGGACCCAAGAGACTCATATCAGTATGATGATGAAGATAAATATCATCCAATGAGGCAGGAAGGACCAAAGGGTAAGAGTTGCCTAGAAAATGCATTTAAGACCTTGGTTTAAAATGGAGCGATTTCCATTAGGCTTTGGTGACACCAATGTCAGAAAGTCAAGTTTGGGGACTCCTTCCCTGTCATCTAATCAAACTGTTATCTCTTGGTTTAGTACATTCTTAAAGGAAAAAGCACACAAGGCTTCAACTTCTAAGTCTTCCCTCATCTGAGGAAGCAGCGCCTATTCAGTCATTTTTAACTAGTTTTCCTACTTTGCCATCTTCACCTACTGTGGCACAAATTTTTCAGCATGTAATGCCTATGGCTAACAATAGCAACTCTGTTTTTAGGACTGGGGACAATGTCAAATGCTTTAGGAGGTCAAAACAACCAAACTAGCTAAGGCGAAATTTCCCACTGAAAAACTGGGGAAAAATAAAGGCACTGATGTAGCTTATGGAGACCACTAATGCAGCACAAGCCACCAATCCAATCAGTCACTCTTTCATTGCAGCCTCATATTAGGTATGCAAGTTAAGGCTTGTTTTTTGCTTGTTTTTTGCCTTCTAAGCAAATTCGTAACAGGGAAATAAAAAAATGCGTTGATTAAATAGCCACAGTTACTCAAAATTGCTGCATCATTTGTAAATAATAAGTGTGACTGCAGTATACACAAAAGGGAGAACTTAGTTATTGCTCATTAGGAAATGCATATTTACACTATGTAGGACAGCATTCAAATTAACTCCTCCATTTAACTACTTGTCATCCATTACCTCACCTCACAGAACAGAAACAGGTTTTAGCTTGTGTTTACTGGTAGCACTTAGAGCAAAGAAAATCAAAGCTTTGTTTTGCCTCCATGTTCCCAGGGTGACTCCCAGGTGCTGCCAAGGCCAGCAAGATCCTAGACTGCACTGGATCACAGCACAGGACTCAAAAAACCCCCATGTGCTCCCTATCCCCCAGCTAATGACATTCATGTCTGCATTCAAGGAGGAACTATGAGCCTTCTATCTTACCCAAATTAAATTATCATCCATACTGCTTTCTGTCCTGTTAAGAAAAAAATGTCAGCAAAGAGAGTAGCATCCTCCTGGGAGACCAATCCTACTACCTGCCCAGTGCTCCTGTTCTCAATTCCTTTGTACAGCGTTGTGGTGGGCTGACCCTGCCCAGCAGCCAAGCACCCATACAGCTTCACTCACTCCCACCCCACCTGCCCCCGGAGGGATGGGAGAGAGGACACAAAGAGCAAAAGCAGGAAAACTCGTGGGTAGACATAAAGACAGTTTAACAGGTGAAGGAAAGGGGGGGGCGGGGAGAAGAAATGATTCAAAGGCAGTCAGTTGCCATTTCCCACAGGCAGACGGGTGCCCAGCAATGGCTACCCTGGAGGACAACACCCCCATTCCATCCTCCCCTACCCCAAAGTTTTAGCTTGTGTTTACTGGTAGCACTTAGAGCAAAGAAAATCAAACCTTTTTTTGCCTCCATGTTCCCGCAGGGGCAGGGCCGGGAGGTGGGAGGGTGGGAAAGAGAGCGAAAGCCTTGACAACACTTTTCTAGCCACCAACCCAAAACACAGCACCTTACAGGCTGCTATGAAGAAAGTTATCTCCATCCCAGCCAGACCCAGTACAAACATGAAAAGCAATACAAGGTAGCGTACAACCCCACTGCAGCACAGATGTGCTTACAGTAGCCCCACCCCAGCTAGGATGATTTTGTCCAGAGAGCACTGCTGTATCACACACGACAGTTCTGCACCGCACAGGGAGTGGTGCAATGCAGTGGAAGTCCATACTTGAGTTTCATGGGCAGAGCACTATTGACCTGCTTCCTATTTTCTCCGAGAGAAGCCTGATTACTACAGACATGCAGGAAAATCCCACTGCTGCTCAAGGACCTGTACTAGCATCTTGCACAACACTGGCTTCTGTCGGACCTCACCTCTAACAGTCCTAAAACAAATCTGTTGCTTGGGAAGGGAGGGAATTCCAGGTCACGCCTATAGACCTGACAAAGATTATGGATATGAAACTTAACTAAAGGGTCACATGCCGTTGAAGCTCCCCAACAACAAAAATGTCCCCTGAATGCTCCTTTCAAAAGGCCGTGAGAGACCAATTTGAACCCTCTTGCCTAAAGTTAAAAGTGTTTAATCCAGAGAACTGTACATGAAAATGTGAGCCTAGAAGATTCTGCACATTACTGCAGCAGCTGCCTGCGTGGTGTACCCTGTATTTATAAGCTTAGGTTATTTCTGCTCAGGCCTTTCAGTGAGTGAATGAATCCTTGCTCTCATAACATTAAAATTCAACCATCACTGCATGACTATCTACTCATCCAAATAACCCCAGGCTTTTTTGGCACATATTCAACTGCTTAATCTAGCACGAAGGGACGGTTCCTATCAGTAACCAAAGCCAGGTCTCAGTCTGGCACCAGCAAATGTACTCCTGTAAGCAGGTGGGATGCAGAAAAGCTTTCTGTTCTGCTCCAAAATTCTGCTTAAGTTAGTACCAAGCTTGCTTTCTTTTTTTTTTCTTTTAAGAATTACAATTTTCAAAGTTAAACTGAGTTGTTTTGTTTTCCCCTTCCTATAGAAGCTTGAGGATTCTCCTATAGAAGGGTGAGGATTCACATGGATCTGTGAAAGGATGCGTCTCTTGCCTCTCCCTTTTCTGGCTCACAGGTCAATTATGTAATCCATTATGGAAATCAAATACAAAAATATTTTTAGCAAGGATTTCCATTTAAGAGATACATACATCTTAAAGAAAAAAACAGCTGAATAGTCATGGGACTCTCTGATTAAACAATGAGCAAACAAAACACTGACAAATTATTTATAGTTATCATGTTCAACTTAAACACATGAGCCATATATTTGGGGTGGGCAATAGAAGACTAACAGCTACGATCAGCTAAGTAAAACAGTATGTCAGGCAACCTGGGAATTTAAGTAAAAGTAGCTAGGTAAGTTTTACGCGATTAGATGTAAGTATTTTTTCCCTTGATATCATATTCCATACTTTTTATAATGAGTAGATTAAATAAAAAACTATTCCTAACAGGGGCACAGAATTATTTCAGGCTATGCATTTCAATAGTTTCTTGACTTCCATCCATTAATTAATCCCTTCTAAACATATTCTCAGATAGGAATACTAAGGCTCAGCTATTTCACAAGGAAACAGGCAGAGATGGGAAGACTTAAAATCAGAGAGGGCCCAATGAAGATTCTGCTGTAGAGAGTTGGTCAGCAGTGGGCAAACCTATACAACTCTTTCTTTTTCTCACTACGGAACTGAGCTGTCTGGAGACAATGCAGAATGACTGAAAAAAAGTTCTTCCTAAAGCTGTTCCTAAAGTTCTTCCTAAACTGAGAAATTCAGCCCACGCAGTCTTTCAGACAGGCACAACGGACAATAGCAAGGGTGGCAAGATGCATTGGTTTGGCTTCTAAAGGCTGTGATGTTTCCTGTCTCATGTTACACTGCTGAGTAACCTCCTTGTTCAATTTTGACATGGGATTTTCAAAGCTTAAAGCTCAGATCTGAAATTTGAAAACAGCACTTTTACATCTTCTCTACTTCTTGGCCAGAAACCCACTATGACTAATATCAGCAAAATCTTTGTCTGAGATACTGGAAGTGCTCTTGTAATTTGCTTTTGCATCATTTTGCATCATTGAAATGTTAGGGATATAAATGACCACATCGCTTATTTCCATTGTTTACATTTTTTTAAAAAACATATAATGAATGATCTTTGCCATTATGAAAAGTCTTATAAAATGTGAGAGGAAAATAACTCTTTTGTGAAAAAGTTTTTCAACAGCAGGAAAAAAAAAACCTTACAAAAAGACAATTTCTTCAACTTATTATTCAAATTTTTACAGTGGCTTACATAGAAACCAATTAATTTTAATCTCCATTCAATTTTACTGAATGCCTCCACAACAGCTCTTAACACAAAGCTAAGACTCAAGTAAGCACAGAAAAAAGATGATGAGAACTGTGTCAATATTACTCTCACAGAGACAGCAGAATTGCAATTTTCATGTGTTTTTGATAAAAAGTATTATGGGCACAATGTTCAAAACTGTTTTAAAAATGCTCCTTGGGTTTACATTAGCCATGGCTGCACAAAAGCAAACTTCCTTGCGCAGTCACTGGAAATACAGACAGCAAAATTAAATCCAAAGGAGCAGAAGTACGAAGAAAAGGAACAGCTACAATCCTGGAAAGCAAAATGAAAAGATTAAAAACTAATTTTAATTAATCACTGGGATTAAAAAACTGCGTTAAATGCTAATACTTTTTATCAGAGATATTTGAAGAACTGTAGTTTAGAAATCTCCCTCCCTTTCTTTTAAATACCTGATTGAATGCAGATGACCTTTCTGAAGACTTGCTGAAGTTACATTGATTACTTATCTGGCGAAGCCTACTCAAAATTTGTTCTTTTTGCTAGCTTTGATCCACAGACCCTAAGCGAGCAGAGAAAGGACGACCTCACTGTGAATGAGTAACAATACTGTACCTCCCATGCCACTGCTGCCAGTGCATAAATGCATTCCCAAAACTCCACTCTCCCAAAGCTTCGAAACAAGACAGAAGCAGCGTGCAATACACCTGTTTAAATTTATTTCAGACACTCCAGGGCCACTTCTGCCATGAAGCAGCTGCCTTTGCAGATCACAAAAGGGCTTTCAAAGCACACCATGCACACACAGAAAATCGCATGCTGAGCTCTGGCTCCAGCAGAGTAGACTCACTAGTGTTACTTCAGCTACGTGTGTGTAACCATCAGGGATTCCTTCTAATTGCAGCTGCTTCTGCCGCACACTTTCTTTAAGCCCCCGCTGTTTCCCACCCACCCAGGCTGCAAAAAAAACACCTTTTCCCATCAAACTTTACAGGGCCATCTTACCAGATACAGAAATGCAGACATGTACATAGAGGCCAGCATCATCTGCAGAAAAGCATTTTTTTCTTACCAGTGCTCCAGTATCTGTCCTTTCTAACGAAACTCATTAGGAAATAGCGTTTTAAAACTGTTTACATAATATAGTTAATGATTGGAAATTCTGATCGGAAACCTATACAAATTAAACCAAGTTCTAATACCCTTTGGTTAAACTGGCTCTGATGTGATAGCTGGATATAAAATAAATCATGGTAAGCTAGAAATCTTCCTTACACAGAATGCAAAATATATGTGGTTGAGACAATCTGCTCTAACTCTTCCTCCCATGTTCAGTCTTCCCAGAATTATGACTTTAGTGAAGAAGAGGATGTTCTTTAAACTGCTCTGACAGACACAGTAAGAAACGCATACAATCATTTTCGGCAGCACACTCAAGAACCTGGGGAGAAGTGAAAATACTC
The DNA here is from genome assembly GCF_000699145.1 of Aptenodytes forsteri. Lineage (NCBI taxonomy): Eukaryota > Metazoa > Chordata > Aves > Sphenisciformes > Spheniscidae > Aptenodytes > Aptenodytes forsteri. Next base: position 718,305 of record NW_008795144.1, on the reverse strand, counting down.
CACTTGTCAATATCTGGAAAAATGCATTTGCTATTCTCTGTCACAAAAAATGGTTTCAGTCTGCTAGATATTGTGGAACAAAAGGGTAAAAAACTAAATTTGCATGCCTGGAAGACCAATGTTCCCAGAAGAATAATTTCCATTTGCAAAAAATAGTTTTAGTTTGTTAAAACGAATGGAGATATTCTTAAAATTAATACAGACACCTTATGCTGATAGCTTCAATGTTCAGGCCTGAATATGTTTTTACCAAAAAATAGAAGGAGGTTACAAATGAGCCAAAAGACTTACAGGTATTCATGCATATTACCACATGGCAGCTACCAGGGACAGATCTGTTCATAACCTCCATTTATGGAAATATTGAATTTAAAGACTGATAAACTGTAGACGCTTTTCCCATCGCTTCTTTAAAGCATGCCTTGTTTTTTCTGTCAGTCCCTACTGGTTACAAATTTTTTGGCTATAATCTATTGTATAAACAGACACCTCATCCTTTCTGTTTAATTTGAGATATCATGATGTCAAGCACCGTGTTTCACCAGCAGGAATAAGTCTGGTATTGTTAATGATTATCTGTGGTATAAGGAAATCAAACTGAGTGACAACTAGAAGAGAAAGCTGGTTGTTCAGGAAACAAGCATGCTGGTAATCAGCACTTCTCAGAACAAAACATAACAAATGCATTGCTGTTAGATGGGAATTTGTTACAACACCCATATATCAAACAGCATTTACACAACTGTGGCCTGTTTGTAAAAAATGAGCTTATAAGAACCTGGCTGGCAGCAGCAAACCAACAATAACAGAGTGAAATAACCTAAGGAAAAGGGCAACAACAGAACTACTTATGTGCAGTGAGGCAGGGCCCAGAAAAATGCTTCAGACCGGCTTATGGCTTTGTCCAATCCTGCTGTCCCAGGTGCAGAGACACACCAACATGTGTGTCCGTGCAGGGGAACCCTCTCCAAATACTTTGATGGCTGCTGTGACAACTGTAAAACTCTGTCTCATATTTCAATGTTGTGTCCATATGCACACGTTGCTGGGCGTGCCGTGGATCTTGTTTTATAGATCCGGGATGTGAAGATTACATTTTGGTTATAGTTAAAATGGTCACTTCTCCTGCCTATGGCCAGGGCTGTCTTTTGCCCCATCCCTTCACTGTATGTTTCATTAGACCAGCCAGATGTGACAACACATGTTAGCAGGGTTAGTAGGGTTTCATGCTCTCCGAAGGGTAAATGTCCTACACCTTGCAACTGTAGGCTGGTCTTCACGGCCATATGCATTACCTGCTTGTCACACGGGTGCTGCTGGAGCCTGGAAAAGCTCTAGTCCAGGGTCAGCGTAGGACACTGCAGCAGGGATGATGCCAAAGGAGGGTAAGTTTACACAAGCTTTTGCAGGCAAAGAGGAACCTCGATCTACCTAATGCTCCCAGCCAAGCCAGAACTGCGTGACTTGTTTTTGGCATGTAGGCAAATACGAAGTAATAACTCTAATGCAGCCTGGAGTAGAGGCAGAACAACTTTGCCCCTACCTGCAAAAAAAACGTTAAATGTAGCTTGAGGACCCATTAGATGGGGCTGGGTTGCATGCTAGCACAGCTATACAGCTTCTGAAATAGACCTGGCTTCTCTCTACAGCTCTGAGCATGGGGAGAGTGAGCAGATGCCTGCCTGTACCCAAGGATGTACCCATACACACCGGTCTTACAGGCTTTTGCAGGCATACATCTCCCTGTACTTGCAGAAGACCTTAAGCAAGTTGTGATTTTCACCAGCAAGTAAACACTATTTCCACTCCTATTTAAACAAAATCCAACTGGCCTGAGGAGTAATTCAGGAGCTCACCTACACACCGCAGTTGCTTCCAGCCTAACCCCAAGCCAGGGTCTAAGCTTATTCAACTTCATTAAATAACTGCTGTTCATAGAGCTGAGCAACCTCTACATAGGAGCTATGAGGCTGTCACCTCTCAGTCTTGCTTTCTGTAGCTAATTGGAAATGGCAAGGCTCGTTAAGCTTCAGCAGCCAGGTTGTTAGTTACCTTATCCATGAATACCGTATGGATGATGTTATTAGCCATTACTTTGCACTGGGCAATATAAATTTGCAAACAGACTTTCTCTTTGTTGGCATGCGCCAACTTAACTCTAAACAACATCACTGCTGAGAGGGAAAAAATAAGAACAGGAAGGTGCAGCTAACAATTAAAGTGCCATGGTCCCAGGAGACAGAAATTTTCTAGGTGACACTCAGCAAACCACATGGGCTACAGTTCCCCTGTTTAAGCCAAATTACAGCAGTGTTAGGACTACATTCCTTGCCCTTCCCCCTTTAACCCTTGTACTGATTTCTTGTTCCCTCTGTTTCATTGGTAACTTACAGTGATCCAACTCTGGGTGTTGAATTATCCCCAAATTAGTCCTACTAGAAAATAAACAAGCAGTTTTCTGCTGGCATACCTCTCTGAGGTATGAGCCAGCTCATCACTGAGCCAGCTGAGCACCAGCCCTGGCCCATTTCTCCAGACCAGCTCCTTTGACAAGGCTCCTTCCCACTTATAAGGGGCCAGCTTGCTTCTTGCAAGCAATGCTGTGAGCCCTCTGGCCTCTGCAAAGCCTCAGGCACAGCAGGTTTGTTTCAGCTCCACTGAGCACCTGGTGGAAAGGAAGGAGGGTCTCCTTCTAGGCAGCTGTGGTGGAGGTGTCCTGGAGCAGGAGGATGTTTGATGGCTCCCTTGGCTCTCACGGAGCGGAGACAATCTCAGAGCATGGAGCTGAAGTTTGGCATACCCCCCGCCGCGTTCAAATTCCCACACAGCTTCAGGACTGGCTCCATCACAGCAAGACAAGGGAGTTTGTGGGAAGAGATTAAGGAACAGCCCTAGGCTGCTCTCATGGTATAAGTATCTTCCACCAGTTTCTACATCATCTTATATCCTGTGTATGTTTCCCTACAACAGGGCAAGACGTTCCCCATGTAAGCCCATTTCCCCCCCCCAGCAGCCCACCTCTGTTGCAACGTAGAAAGGACATCAGTCAGTTCATGATGCTTAGCCAAACTGCTTCATTCCTGTTTCATATCTTACGAGTACAAATTTCATGGGCATTGAAAAGCTCTCTCTATGATTCAATAGTCCCAAGCACAACACGTTTGGTGTTTGCCATTTTTGTTTGTTTGTTCTTCATGTAAAACACACTGCTGAGAAGGGGACACAATTCAAAACAAATTGTAAATGAGGGGAAATATAGAAAACACACATGGAGCATGGAAGTTTATCTCCTTTACTGATCTCCCTGACATAACCAAAGAGTTATCACCATGATTACTACAGTAGTGCATGCTGATGTCCAAGCATGGGGACTTACTGCATCAGGCACTGTACAAACACAGAAGGGTGACTGAAATCCTTGTCCTGAATTGTTTAGAGTGCGCAGGCTGACACTGAGAAGAGAAAAGGAGAACACAAAAGCAGAATGATGATATTGGCAAATACACTGGTTCTACCACCTACGTTTTAGAAGAAGGCTAGCAAGGAAAGAAAAAGTGCCAGGTAAATACCAACTAAATGGAAAAACAAGAAAGCGCAAGAGCTCAAGGCAGAAAAAAGGTGAAGACAAGGAAGTGTGGAAGGATGCTAAAGTGCCAAGACTGGGGATGTAGACATACTCCAGGTCAGAAACAGACATGCCCGAGACAGATTTAACATGTGGTTTTGTTACACTTAAGCATTGTGTGGATGTTACCATTTTAAATTCCATCTTAAAATGCTGTTCCTCAGATTTTTCAATGGGAATGAACAAGGCCTGGTAAAACTATTTCAAATGAATGAGTCTCACATCAAAACGGAGGTTTTTCAACATGAAGTCCACCCACAGGATACCACATCCTCATATTGGGAAAAACTTACTGAGGCATTTCATCTCAGGTTTTAATCTGAATCCAAACATTCAGTGTCTGGGAGCCATCAATTTGTGAGTACGTCTGAGATCCCAGTGTCCCATGGGAGAGGCAGCCCTGCTCAGGAGCTCTACTGGGAGGGGACACCAAGAGTACTCAAGAGACCAAGGAGCACCCTGTTGGGCTGAGACGGATTCGTACTGGGATTAGTGCTGACCTCAGACACAAAGTTTGGAAACTAAACATTTCATCTTAGAAATGCCAAAACAAAATGTTCTGATACTTCCAAGGGGAAATTTTTTTAATTTTCCACCAAAGACTTTAATTTCAGGATGGAAGCAAGTACCAAGATACCAGAATTTTTAACGTAACAAGAATCCCCATTTTGAGAGTTTACCCAGGAGAGCTGTGGCAGAGTCGTGCTAGTCTTCAGGAAGAAACAGCTCCTCCCTCTCTCCCTCCCTCCTCCTCCCTCAAAACCCCAACAAAACCACAACAACTTAGACTGCCATCAGGCCAGCAAGAATTTTATATTAAATGATTGCCCTCAGCCACCCTGGGCCATTCAGCTGAATTAAGTCAAAGGGACTGCTGGCAGGCTTAAAAATAGGCATGTGTTTAAGAGCTTTGCTGGCTTTGTTGTTGCAGTGAAAAAAAGGAAGTTGGAGAAGCATCAATCTGGAATTGAAAATATCATCAATATCTCCAAGACACAAGATACAATTGGAATTAATAATTAATTCTGGTCTACAGTGCCTTGCATGAAGCTTAACTGAGAGCAAAGTGAGAGATACTAGCTGGTTTTCCCTTCCTGTTATTTTATATTCATGTGAAAACAGGTTCAGTAATCAGAAGAAAGAGAGATGTAAGACACTGTGCTGTGGGAAGGGGTGTATCACAGTAAGGGAACTGAGGAATAACTACAGCACCAAGTGGACTGACACAGTGAGGATGACATATGGGTAAGGCAAAAATTCCTTGATAAGTGTTCTACTTTGTATTATCACTTTGGCGATTTTCAGTACTTCGATTTTGTGACAAGCCTTCCTGCACAGTGTCATTAATATTTTTCCTCCCTTTAAGACTGTGGCTGTAAGCAGCAGCAGTATTTCTTCCTGCCAGCTTCCAGAAGGAAAGGAAGACACCCCCCTCAGCAGTGGAAATCTGCTGTGCCTACCTTTGTAACACTCTCACATACTTTTCCTTGGTCTATAATCTATGTTCTATTTTAAATGAAGGATGCCCACAATGGCTCTTCTGGGCTTGCTCTAGCTAGCTGGAGTCATCTTTAGGGTAGTATGTCATTCAATCAATGATGGTCTGAGGATGAATCCATTCAGAAGGTTGGCAAAAACAACCCCTCTAAAATTTGTATCAAGGGACCTGGAGAAAAAAATAATTGCAAAGAACAAGCTATGCAGATGCTAGCTGTGTTTTCAAATGTAGATTAAGTTTCTAATACGACACACATCTCTGAAAGAGTTTGTATCTACTGCAGAGAAGGAACAAGTAATGCTCTATACAAATTCAGGAAGGTGTTGGAAGAGAGAGAGCAGACATATGTCAATTTTCCTTTTAGATAAGCCACATATTTCAGCAGCAACATGCCAGATTTCCTCTCTTCCCCACTGTCTTTGTTGTTTTCTCTTTCTCTCCTACTTCTCCTTCTGGTGTTCTCCAATGCAACCCTGCAGGCTGTGAACATACATATTACGACTAGTGTTACGGGAGTCAGCTGAGGCACCAGAAACAGTGTAGTCACATTAATACAGAAGATAAATTAGCATGTGTGAAGACCATGGTAAAAGCACAGCCAGTACCTGAGCTTGCCCATCTCTACCTAGTGCTGCAGCCAGAGATTTGGCGAAGCAGGACTGGCTTTTTTCTCTCCATGAGGTCCTACTTCATCCACGTGCCACACTGGCCCCCAGCTGTAGGGAAGAGCAACTGAGCAAGCTAGAAAATTGTCTCCCTGATTTCCCCCTTATTTTCCATGTTTTCTCCCCCTGTCTCTCTCACACAGTCAGGACTGCCCCCCGCAACAGCGTGACAACTAGGCATACAGGGTATTTGTTTGGCAGGACTCTGCCAGAGGGCCGTGTTATATAGCTGTTGTTACCTCTTTAACCTTCAACCGCATATGAAACATTTGAAGCTAATCCAACTCTTGACACTACAACAGTAGTGTCAAAGGAAGATGCAAAATAAACAGCGTTCCTCTCTACTGTCCAGCCACTGCAGACAGACAGACTAGTCTTGGGCAGGGTCCTGAAGGTCAGTATCCACAGTATCTGCAGCTAACCAGTGGTGGAGGGAGGGATTTTAGAAGAAATTTTGCAGCTACAGCACAGAATGTGCTATCACACCTGCATTCAGTAGCTGTGCTATCTTTGGAGGAGCTCTCTTGGGTACCATAATGCCCATTGCCCTATGCCATTTTGACATGCTCCCAAATTCTTAACTATCTGCTCACACAGAGGTGGTGTTACATCACCCTGGCTGCTTTGATGCATGCTCTACAGCAAGGATCATCCAAGGGGGGAAAATAGTGGGAAACATCTTACAAGCTACATCTAATGGGAAGCCACAATGGCCATCAGCACGCCATGGGATAGCAGAGGCAGCCCACCTTCCCAACCCTATGCAGGGCCGAGAAGTCCAGATGGGACCCAAAGCATTTTCTCCTCTTCCTGCAGAAAGCCATGGCAGGGTAAGGCAGGAAGCCCCACCAGAATCTGACTGTTGCATGACAGGCAAATTCAGGAAAGCAGAAGAAACCAGCAGAAACCAGGGTGTTGTTTTTGTACCGCAGCTCGGAGAGAATACAGAACTTTCCAACAGCAAGTCCAAAGTCACTTTGAGAAGCCCCCGACAGCGTTTCATCCTCATGCAAAGAGGAGAAGGCGGCTCTGCCAGTATGTATGCCACAAGAATGATAATTATCCTGATGCATTTTAATAAGCATTATATGCAAAATCATATTTTGATAGACCAAAATAGCTCTCATCCTAATTACAGACATTTGAAGTAGTAGATATTACTCACCCATTTAGAGCTCAAGCCTGTGAGCCGCCAGGCAGTTTGAAACATGCTTGAACTCCTGCTGTGGATGGAGCCTGTCTTTAACAGGGAGTGAAGACCACACAGAAGTTATGGGCTTGATACAGAATTTACTTGTGAAATCCTGTGGCCTATAATAAGCAAGAGAGCAGAACAGATGATAGACAAGGTCCCTTCTAGCTGGGAAATCTGGCAACCAGCTAATAGGTGTGTTCCCAGATGAGTCTATTACCCGAGTAAGGCTGTAACTATCGCACACAAGCACTCCATCATCTGGAAGTTTCAAAACAGACATCGTACACCCTGAGATACTGTCACAATAGTCATTAACACGGAAAGACAAGTTGCAAGTCGGCTGCTTCATCAGCCTAACAGACAGCAACAGACTAAGCCATTAGCAATTAATTAACGGTCAATGACATTTAAAACCCTGAAGAGCACACATCCCAGCCTATTTATAATTGGCAAATACACTTAAATGAAGCAAGCCATAATCCCGCTAGTTGTCTGCTGCCGCTCTCCTCCTTATCCCCCTCCCCTTACAAACCGTGGGGACCGTAGGAGGGTTACCTACGGCAGTGCTCTGCTTGGGATCAGCACCAGTTTCCAACACCGTGCACTGGCAGCCTGGTCTGAAGCCCACGGACATGAGTCATCATCAGTGAGAGTTTTTCTGTTTATTTCAATGGGCATTGGATGGGCTGTAAATATCCTTGCCAAAAGCAGTCATTTCTAATAGATAAATATCCTTTGCTTTCACTGGTTTCATGACTTCGAAATGGCTAGATTACTCTGTACAGTCAGAGTTGAGACATTACTCAGCGTACCTCCTGCACGCGCTATCAACAGCCCATGTCCAAAGATGAGTGCAACACAGGGTTAAAATTAAGTTTAAAAATTTGTTGACTTTGAAAGTTAAACTCCTCTGACATATGTGAGCATTATTACTGATCAGTTTCATAATCGCTTATATTTGCAAAGAGCCATATGATACCTGGCTATTAAAAGGAAAAGAAAAAAAAAGGCAAAAGAATATGAAACTCCAAGGCTGAATCTCAGAAACGGCTAGGGTTTGTCGCAACTTTTGTAACAGAAATAAACTGTTTCTTGTCTTTTTTTTTTTTTTTTTTTTTTTTTTTCCCCCTTGTCCCCCCCCCCCCGAAAGTCCTGAAGGTAATGCTGGCTGAAAGAGTCTTCACTTCAACCTGGAAATTTTTACTGCTGGTACTGGTTTTTTACTTTTTTTGATGATAGAGTTAAAATTAAACCTCAGCTATACCACCAAAAAAAAAAAAAAGTAGTAATTCATCTCCGTATAGGTAACGCACTCCTCCCAGAGCCAGGCATTTTTATTTGCATGTGCCCAAATACACCTACTTCATTTACCCGCACCCTCAACTGTCCTTCCAAAACACAAAGAGCCAAACACAACAGAAAAGCCACGACCCGAAGCCGCCAGCCCCCG
>NW_008795144.1:709648-709851 GCF_000699145.1 Aptenodytes forsteri | reverse complement strand
TGGCGCCCCAGGCCTTCCCTGCCACCAATCCACGCGCGGGCAGACGCTCACGCACAGACCACCTCCTCCTCCTCCTCCTCCTCCTCCTCGCGGGGACGGGACGCGTCCTTTCCTTCTGCTGCTGTTTTCCCTGGCGTGGACGCGGTGTATTTGCACAGACGGGCTGTAAAGCAGCGGCGGGGACGGGCGCTGGGGCGAGCGCT
>NW_008795144.1:691939-708965 GCF_000699145.1 Aptenodytes forsteri | reverse complement strand
CCCGGTCCCCGACGGCCCCCGCGGGAGCTCCCCTCGCCTCGCCGTCGGCACCTGCGCCAGCGTTAAACGGGGGCTCGCCCCGTGCTAGGCGGGAGCCGCCAGGTAGCGAAAGCCGTCTGTAAGTCTTGGAGTTAAGGGGAACAGTGCGGGGCCCAAGCCCGGATTAAATAAAAAACCCAAAACAAACATGGAAAAACAGCTCGTCGGTTTCTCGTCACAAGGAAGTTAAAACCTCAAAATACCCGTTTCTCGGTAGGCTGAGAGGAAAAGCTTTTCTGAAGCCCGCTGCACCTCCGCCCGTGAAGCTCCTATTGCGGTCAATGAAAACGTCCAAGTCGCTGAAACTCGGTCAAACCTGTATCTAAAATTACAGCTCCGAGTTCCTAAGATAGCAATTGAATAACCTAAAGGAAACCTGGAGGCTAGTGGTTTTGTTTGCTTAATTAGTTCTCCCTTTCATGGCCTTTCTCAAACAACCTTGCTTTCTTTGTTCAAAAATAAATGAACATTGCAGGGCTGAGATAGTATTTATGTTGCTATATTTTTGTAAAACGGCTGCGTTCTCTTGATACAACTGCACATTAAAACAACAAGATATACTTAAATTTTGCTAGAAGCCTAATCATGTGAAGGTTTTGCTTTTGGTCTGCTCTCTGGTCAGTGGAGCAAAAAACCCCACCTGTCTTTGCACCCGGCTGTGTGTCCACCCTCACTGACACAGGCGCTCTTCCAGGTGGAAATGGAAGCTGCATACGGGTGCTACCTGTGCATTAAAATAAAAGGAGAGGGCCCAGCACTTGTTGTTGGAGTCACTCAGTAAACCTTGGCAGAAGGCAGGTGAGTTAAATTAAGCAGAAATGTAGATGTTTGCTGGAGTGGGAACATTAATAAAGTCACTTGGAACCCAGCCTTGCAGGCAGATCTGCAGTGACAAACCCTTACCACCATGGAGACCTTGTTGCAATGGACGCCTTGACTCTTAGAGTAGAAGCTTAAATATACATCTAGACCCATGCACGCATCAAATCTATGTGTATAAATGTGGTTTCTGACCATTTTTTTGTCTTTAAGCATCTGAATTTTGCAGTGATGCTTTTCAAGCACTTGTCTCCGATTAAACAGACTTTTGTGAGAAACAAAATTAATGAGCCTGGTTACCAGTCGATTGGCGTCCTTTATCCCATAAACTTCCTTCCACTGCAGCGATGTGACTCCTTGGCATACTTGCTGTGATACGCCTTCTGGATGGGAGATGTTAAATGTCACAGTCAGTACAGAGCTACCCTTCTGCTGTTTGCTTGGGAGCAGCCAGCTGGCCAAAATACATGGTGGCTTCATTCAGCGTGCTTTTCCCCCACTGGGGGACATGGATGGAGAGACTTCTGCCACCCTCCTGGGAGCAGATCTTCAGGAAACTTGTAGGAATGTAATAGCTGAAAAAAATATCACCAGCTGGATCACTTTGTGGAACTGGTCCCTGGGTTAAACGTTCCTGGGAAGGAGACGGGAGGAAGGGGAGAAGGGAAGGAAAAGAATTGGGCTGATACATGATTACATGGTCCAAGTCTCATTTCTTTTGGAGGCAGGCTAAAAATACACGGCCTATAGTAAGGCCCTGAATTAAAGCTGACAGTTTTATATGCCCTGGTCACCACAATATCTAGGTGCATTCCAGTAATGCATGCCACATGTTCTTTCATCTTCTCCCTAGGAGAAGTGGGTGTAGTTGTGTCTCATTGCAGTAAGATTTGTGTGTGTGTGTATGACTGGGGGGGATTTATTTTATATTCTGTGCATAGAGTTTTTATCAGCCATATACACTCCAGAAGGCAACATCAAGGAAAAATGTGGAAGGTCTGGAGTGCTCTCAGTCCCTGCAGTTCATTCCACAGATAAGACAGACACCTGAGAGTATTTGTCTCCTGGAGGAACTAATTTTTCCCTTTGGATATCCTGGGCATGTGTCATGTATCACCTGAAGATAAAGACCAAGAACTAGACTTTGACTGAAATGCTACAAGAGGTGAGGGTAGAGGACAGAGGGTGGTTTTGTTGTTCTTACCATGCCTTTTGCCAAGGCAGCACAAGTCAATATTCAGCTGGAGTTCCCCAATTGCTGAAACTTCCCTGTTCAGGTGTATCTCCCAGCTCCAGTCCTGCTCTGCAAGAACTCAGGTTTGGGTACCCAAGGTCCAGCAACTTCACAAGAATGGAACGGAGCCTTCTTGCCAGCAGGACGTGATAGAAAACGGACATGATATTGGTACAGCATGGAGCAAAGCTGACTGGAAAGTGATGCTGTCACTGAGCAAAAAAAATGAGCTGTGATCTTGCAAACACTTGCACATGTGGCTTTGTTTACTTCCACGTGTTGCTGCACTGGTAGTTAATCCAGATGGCCATGTGATTTAAAGATGAATGCATGCACAAGACTGAAACAGAATTTAATACTTTCAGAATTGGCTAAGCTTACATACAGATTTTTTTGTTATTTTGGGGAGTTAAGATACTAATAAGAGAGAAAAAAGACAATATAAATGAGACCCATACTTTATGGAAAGAGCTGTCTTTAAGTAGCTTGGAGGGACCCTGAGGTTATGTATCGCAGGCCAGTTTGGATGGGAAGGCACTGTGCTAGCAGTGCTATGCTTAAAGAAATGAGACAACCCCTTCTATGTACTGTGAGTAATTTAAAGACACAAATAAAGAGTCGGAGAAGTAGAACATATAAGCAAGTAAGCCTGGTGGGTATTTTTTATTTATAGTTACTGGAAGAAGATAGGACATTGTGTATGTGCTTTTTAATTGGCCAGAAATAGGAAATAAGTTCATCTTGTATTCAAGCTCTTTTTACATTACAGGGATAGTACATTATGGAGCTTTGCGCTCCTGCCAACGTTCACTGTCAAGAGTAAATTGTCAGTTTCCACAAAGTTGCATATACCTCCATAAATATATATTCAGCAGGGGCTTATGCCTTCTCGTTTTAAGGTTATACTTTAACACATTTGATTAGAGAGATGTATGTCCTGGGAGCCTGCTGCATTTTTCATATTCAAAAAGAAGAAAAAACCCTCAAATTTACGTATGATACATGCTCTCTTGTTTTTGGAAAATGACGGTGGCAGACCTGCTAGTCATGCTAAGTCACACAAGCAATTGTTCAGTCTCCCCACATACCAAAGGAAATGGAAAGTAGTTAACTATTTGAGGTAAAATTCTGGTCCCGTTGAGGTTAATAAATTATTTTGCCTATGGGATCACAAATTCACATGACTATTTTTAGGACCGATAATGGCAGAGAAATGGAAGATGATGCTGAAACACTTCTCTCTCTGATCTATTACTTAGAAGATGTGAACTCTTAGTGTTTATGTGTGAAGATAGTCATTGAATGCTTTATTATTCCACTGAGCAGAGCTGCTGGCTTCAGAAGAGAAGGTGGCCTCCTGGAGTTTTTACATCAGTATTTTGTATTCCTCAGAGAAGGTAACAGAGAAGGGAATAACCTCTTGAGCAACCTTCACACAACCTAATTTTGCAATGAGAACCCTGTAGTAGCACCTATGGTCCAAAATGAACTGTCAGCCTCTTGCTCATCACCTTGTACTGCAGTGCTTTTATCTGGAAACGATTCTAGCACAGCTCCTTCTTTGACGTGTGCCACCAACACTCCATATTGACATGTTTCCACCTCCTATCGTTGTGTCCAAACTGATGAGAATAGGGCTTCCACTCCCTTAAAACGGTAAAACAGTAGCATCTTCTCAGATCCTGCTGGAAGGTTTTGGCACTATATCCCATGTTTTGTCTTTGGAAGGACAGGGTGGTGTTTGGAGAGGAGTGGCTGGCAGTGATCTTTCCATACCGTAGAACATTCACCCTGGAGTCCAGGCCCGTTGCTTGCACATAAGTCTGCAATGACCTTTCTCACACACCTGAGTCTGCTACTTGCGTTGACAAGGAAGATGAGAAGTGAGACCCCACCTGGAGTACTGTGTCCAGCTCTGGAGCCCTCAGCATACCAAAGACATGGACCTGTTGGAGCAGGTCCAGAAGAGGGCCACAAAAAAAAGCATGAAGATGGAACACCTCTCCTATGAAGAAAGGCTGAGAGAGTTGGGGTTGTTCAGCCTAGAGAAGAGAAGGCTTCGGGGAGACCTTATTGCAGCCTAGCACTACTTCAAGGGGGCTTATCAAAAAGATGGCGGCAAACTGTTTAGCAGGGCCTGTTGCAACAGGACAAGGGGGAATGGCTTTAAACTAAAGGGGGGTAGATATAGACTAGATAGAAGGAAGAAATATTTTACGCTGAGGGTGGTGAAACAGTGGAAGAGGTTGCCCAGAGAGGGGGTGGATGCCCCATCCCTGGCAACATTCAAGGTCAGGTTGGAGGGGGCTCTGAGCAACCTGATCTAGTTGAAGATGTCCCTGCTCACAGCAGGGAGGGATTCTTCCCACTAGAAGAAGAGTGGGAAGAAGCAGCCACCCCTTCTCTGTACATTATATGCAACTAGCATGCACAGCCAGAACTAATGGAAAACCTCCACCTCACTGATAAAGGCTACACCATAGACAAAAGCTATTATAAAAATCCTGTTATCATTCACTGTACAAAATAAAGGGGGAAAAAAATCTGGCACTGGTTACAGAAGAAAACCTCCACAGTCTGAATGAATAAGGAACAAGGGATTCATCATCTCCTATACGATTAAGAAGTTTGCTTTTAGCTTCCATTTTTTTCTTCCCAAAACAGACCTTATTAAAAATAAAACAAAGGCAAATTGCTCTCTGATGGCTATTCCAGACTCTGTCAGTGATGTACACTGGGAAATGGGCAAGTCCACATGACCTCTGTCCTCCGTATCTGAGATTATAATGCTGTATTTTAGAAAAGCGTTTGAACTATGGTTGAAAAGTGCTATATGCCAGTTCTCTTATTACAAAACCTCAGTAAGGAAAAACCTGGGCCCTCTGAAACCATCTCAGATTATAGAAGGAAAGCAAATGGCACTTGCTTGCTGATACAGAGGTAATTCAGACCTATTATTTAACAGTAACTTGTGGTACACTTGACTAATTGCATTATGAACTGCAGAAAATATAGAAGTTTTTGTCTCTAGGGTCCTGTTCTTCTGTCAATGGTGACAAAGAGCACCGTACATAGGGCAAAACTATGCTGCAACATACAATTCAAGAAGCATCTTGCTATTTCAAGTTTACCTTTTTTTTTTTTCCCCCTCATGTTGGGGAAAGCACCACACTTAACACTTGGCCGGGTTACTCAAGTTCAGTCACTTAATCCTGAGAAGTTTCAGCTTGTTTTTTTTTTAACAGTCTCCTCAACTTACTCTTCCTCTACAATGTAAATGACCACATCAGGGCAAAGCAGCAGGATCTAAAGGTAAAGTAAGGCTACAAAAAAATAAACTGGTTACTTAAAGTCAGGATAAGTGTTTTCCTTTAGAAGCAACAGTTGGCTGTAATTTCGGTTTTGGATCAAACAGTTACAGAACTGCTGATGAAAAGTCTTTAACAAGTTTAAGGAGATGCTTAAACTTCTACGCTTCACTTTAGTTCTTGCAAATCTAGTAAATCCATACTGTTTGATGCCATTCTCTTTCTGCAGACCTCTTGAGGAGGGTGAACTGCTATGAAATGGAAGTTTCAGAAGTCCTATAAATTGCAGGGTATAGTTAGATGATGTGGCTGAACTTACCTAAAGCTCTCTGCTATGAAAAGGGCACAGCTCTCCCTCCTGGGAGCTCTTGGATACTTTCAGACCCCTTCCTGAGTGGACTCAAGTTGCTGAACTAGAAGAAAGTTTTAATTTCTCACCCCCCACCGCCCAGAAATTTTTCATCTTGCAGAATACATCAGAATTGGGTTGCAAATGGTCTGTCAAACGCTAAAGACATTCTAGGATGGTGCCATATAGGAACTGCCCACTTTCACCATAGCAGATCAGCTGACTTCTTATTGAACCATACTCCAAAAGCTAGTCCGTAATGAATCCTAATGAATTTCAGTTTGCTGTTCTAACTGGGTGTTGTATCTGGATTCTTCCCCCTGTGAAGACACATCTGTCAAGTGTCCCTCTTTAAATTCCTAATGATGAGAGAAGACTGAATATCACCATGGTAAAAAGAACAGAAATGCAGCAGGTAGGGTTTAGTTTCTGCATTAGAGAATCTATTAAGTAGATCAAAAATACCAACAACTCTCTCCAGTGCTTATTACAGATCATTCAACTTAAAATGGTTGACTTTTCCTTAATCTATCTTTCCCCTCCTCCTGAAAATATATTTAACTTAGGCATTCTGTCTGTCTACCTCACATCCCTACATTGCCAACGATGCACTAACAGAACCGCAGTAATCCTTGACAAAAGGGTATTCTTGCCACACGATAAATGGATTTGCAGTTGTGTTGCAGACAGAACTGAAATGTGATTCCTGTCAGAAAGCATAATGACTGGACTCAATTACCATGGAACTCTAGTCCATAGGACCAAGCACTGTTCCCATAATATCAGAGAAACATGTTTTCTCTGTTCACTGGATTTGTAATGATGGGATAATTATGCCACAAGCAACCCTAAGCAGGGCAAAAGACCATATATTAGCATAGATTTTTTTAAGAACATAACTGGCGTCTAAGGGAGAAGTCCCATACCTTAGGCTAGGAAATTTTTAAAGACACTTTTAGGATTTCTTACTTTCATTTTATACTCTGAAATTAGTAGAATTCAGAGAGACATGTTTGGAGTTAATAAATTCTATTTTCATTACAGATTTGGCTCTTTTGGCTCAATCATAGTTCACTCTCTTTATTTTCCTTGTGACTGGGAGTAACCCAAGTACTAAGGAGCTCAAACCTTGCTGTAGTAGATAAAATAGACGTTAAGTGCAACATATGTTCATCCCATTAGAAGAAAAATAAACTATTCAGTGTTCATGCATTAGTAACAGCTGTATCAAATTGTGATGACTGTTCTATAGATATGACTAGTTCAGTGAGAGTGTGCTGTCTTTAATCAAGTGTCCTTTTCATTTACAGTAAATACCCTCTTCTCCATTTCAAATGAGCACTTAGGATAGACTCTTAGACTTCTTCAAGGAAGTCTCTCACAGACCTACAGCTTACACATACTAACAATCTTGAAACACATTTCACTTTATCTGCTGTTATGGAGCAGCATTTATTCTTGTCAATGAAAAGTCAGCCTAGGATAGCAGCAAATGAACGGTGCAGAAAAGGTTGCTACTGGTGCAGCTGGGCTGGATGATGAATACAAAATAGAATACAAGTAATTCAAGTTTTTTAGGACACTGGTACCATACGTTCTAAGAAACATAAGGCCAGATAATGAATACTGCTTTTTCACACAATTTATGTTGCACGGTCCTTTCAGATCCACACCAGAGCAGCTGCATTTTCTTCACTGGTTTCCATCATTTTGCGACTCCAGCTTCATAAGCTGGTCCTCAAACTTTTGAATGTCTACTTGATGCTTCATTAGGAACTTCCCATTGAAATGAAAAACAGGAATGTCATATTTGTATTTATCATACCACGCTGAGTTCTCTGGAAGGGTAATATCCACCTCCTGCAAAATAAACTGTGACAGAAAAGAAAAACGTTAGTACCTACTGGACACTGAAAAAGAATACCTGCTTGTCTATTGATCAATATTTTTTTCAGAAATGCAAGGCTGTTTTCTTGGTGCTTTTGGATTTATTCTTCCATGTTGTAGACAACTGCCCATTTTCTGGGTACAAAATGTATGTAGCCACAATCCTTGGCTGCATGTCCGCAAAGGACTTTCTCCCTAGTCCAGGATGATATTCCTGATCCTCTGTGCAGAACCACTCTCCTATGAGCATCAACCACAACAAATATGCAGCTGGCAACACAACAGCTGCCTGTTAGGCAGCAGAGTTGCAACACCTCTTAATGCTTCTGTTAATAGTTTCCTCCTTCAAGGAAGAGATCAAAACCTGGTTGAAGAACAGCAAAAATTGCAATCACATACAGTTCAAATATTTGAAACCCCACTTACTAACATCCTTCCCAAATGGTATCACTACTTGCCTCATAAAAGTTGCAAACTCCTCTACCAGAGAAGGCAACAGTCTTGCAAAAGCAGTGGTTTTAAGAACTATTGCGACAAGGTGTATATTGGTTTAGTTTGCCAATACTTATTTGAGTAGCATTGTTGCAAAATGCTTTTGGATAATGAGTTTTATGGAAATCAGTGCTGAAATTGTCTTGAAGAGGTCACCCATGAAAGCATAACGGATGCAAATAAATCCAAGCAATTTCCTTTTACAAAGAAAGAATCCTGATTAACAGTTCTTTCTATATAGAAAATGTATACAGTATTGCAATACATTACCCTTCTCTTATATGGCTCAAGCGCTTCTTTTGCTTCATCACATAGAGGGCATGGTTTCTAAAGAAAAATATTCAGACCACCTTAAAGCATACAGTAAAACACACAAATAATTTGCACTGTAAAGTAACAGACAGAGACAGCAGTGATCATTACTGTAAGTGTGGGTTCCCGCCCCCGTACCACCCTGTCCTACTGCTTTCTAAATCTTTACTTTATCAGTGCAGCAGGGATGACAAGAAAATAAACTATTCAGCCACAGAATTTAATTATTTCTCATTTGCTATTATTTTTCTCATGGTGCAAATTAACAGTTTTCAACGGCTCTTCTAAAGGCTGATTCAAGGGCATGGTTTGGAAGGTCATGCACAGAGCCCTTCTTTTGGTGAGCAGCAATGAATCTTCAAAGCACTGCCATCACCAACTGAAAACAACTGCAGGTACCACTCTTGATAGAAGAATTTCTCTTGATAGAAGGGGAATGAGGAAGTCACATGAGTAATTTGTAATCTGTTTCCAATCGAGTCACTTGGGTCAGTTCAAATAGCAAAAGAAGGTGACTTAAGATAACTTAGCTGACTTTGCCTGAAAGGAATTAAGCATGATCCTCCAACCTGCAGAGCTAGGAGGACAGTAACCTCCAGCAGGGAGAACCGGCAAACAGCTGCAGTGTTCTGACCTGTGATGGGGTCAAAGAAAACCTCTCATTTTTGAAAACTCCCTGGTCCTCCACTACAGTTATAGAGCTGACTTCTGCTGATCATGCGTCATGACCATTAGAGCAGTGCGTACCTGAAGAAGTGACTCACATGAAGGCATGTTGCTTCAGTGTTTGTAATAGCAGAATTTGGCCTATAATTCACACAGCAAAGTATACAGGGGTGAAGGTGATGGCTCTGTCCCTCTGCCATGAAATACCTCTCACAGCTGAAAAAGACCTTCTCCTCTCCCTCCCACTTAAAGTCTTCCTAGGGCTTGTTTAAACATGGAGTTAATCTGAAACAGCTATTTCTTATTTCCTATGTGTGAATTAATTTGGATTAAATACTCTATTTTTAATTCACATCTAATCTAAATTGCATTTCCCACACAGACAAGTCCTTGTGCTCTGAAAACCTATGCAAGATGCTAAAGATCAACAGTGCTGTGCTCTTGCTAGTTCTTGCTGCTTTTGGAGGGACTGATATACCTGATATTCGTGACTGAAAGGAACATCCCAGAATCCTGCACATCAGTTTTGTAACATGCCAGGCTCCTTACAGTTAAAGTAGGACATACTTGGTTCCCCTAGGCCCGTGGAGAGCTTTCTAACATAACAGTCACATAAAAGCATTTGACAAACTAAGTTGACTCTTAGCAAAGAATATGTTTTCACTCCTGCTCTGGTGGCAAGCTTAAGCACTACGTGGTACTAGTAAGATTGGAACTGGTTTAAAATCAGATAGTGAACTATTTCAACTAACAGTGAAATCTGTTTCAACAGTCCATTTATATTAGTACATATTTTTCAGTAGAACAGTGCAACAGAAGGTCTCTGTCATCACTTGCTTTATGTTAATTTGTAATAGGGCTGCCTGGATAAAGCTGCCTTGGACAACCTTCTCTCTCAGATGTATATTACAGTGGCAAAAGGGACTCCTACTGCTGAGGTAGTAAAAATCCCTTCCCAAAGTGACATATGCTGTACTGATAGCTAGATCTGTTAGACAATACACATGGTGAAGGGACAGTTTTATTTCTACAGATAATTGCCATTTATGCTGCATACTTAGACTGCAGTTTTGTAGTTATTTTAAGCTGGCACTGATGCTGAAGGAAGCAGACCCATCTTCCTATCACTGCTTCTTTTGTGCTGGCATAAGCACTCAAAACAGCTGCATGGCAGAGCTACACAGGAGAATTGACCTGAGTTAATAGTAACCTTGCAAAAAAATTTTTAAAAAGTGTTTTTTTTTTAACCTGGAGCAGTTGTTGCATGAATGCTTGTGTTGGAATAAAAGGAACCCACGAGGGGAAAACCATTTGGCAGTGCTAGCTTCTATCAGTTTAAAGTGGCTGCAGAAGTCATAGCTCCCTCCTGCCTTCTCCTCCTTTCTCCTTATTCTTAAAAATAGGAAGGAGGGAAAAAGGAGTTAATTAGCATAAACTAAGAGTGCAGATTAGATTTATTTTAAAGTAGTCTGCATTTTGCTTTGCAATTGCCAGTGGTATTGGACATGAAAAAACATTTTAAGTTAAAAATACATTCAACAAGAGGCCCCTTTAGAGAACTACTTGAACTCTGCTATTAGAAAATTTGATTTCATACAGTTCGAAATTTCATAGAATCATACAAAGAGCATTTTTCCACTTATTAACCCAAAGATAAGCTCATTATTCCCTACCTTATCACATTTGGATTATGAATGAGTTGATGCTGAATCAGGCAGGGGGAGAGAAAGCTGTAACTTTAAAGAGGAATTCTTCTTATAGTATGCATTGCTCTGATTAATAAACAGATGATGACCTTTTATTTTTTAACCTATTCATGTGTTATACAGTTTAAACACTCCTTTACGGCTAGGGATGGAATGAACAAACATTGTGCAGGAGGAGGAAATTATTTTAATTGCATCCATCTCCAACAAATACCGCCATACCGATGTCAACATTCTCAGTACTTTGCATTTCTAGTCACTGTCCTCTTGAAGGCTACATCAACCATATAAATGCAGCATAGCCCGCCGCGTGCCATCCTATCTAAAAGTGCAGAAGACCTCTGCAGATAACACAGGCTCTTGACGACAATTCATGGAAGGTGACAGTTCACAAGTGACCATTCCTGCCCATCACATCTGTTTTCTAAATACGCTTAAGAATCCTATCTGTTCATGTCACAGACAAACCTTTGCCCCTTTTTTTTTTTCCTTCTTCCCCCCCCCCAGCCACTAAAGCAAAAAGAGAGTAAAGCACAATCTACTTTTTTTTCTTCGTGCGCTACTAACACTAGTTGGATATATTTTCAGTCTTACACATAGTGCTGAAATTAAACACGAGTGCTTTGAAGAGCCTACTTTGGCTGTTGATGCTTGTCCTGGGCAGATTATGTATAACAACTCATCTTTGTTCTCCACTTCCAGTATGAAACACTGACAGTTAGAGAACAATTTTCAACTAGTAAATGGACCGTAGTGTCACTGAGACACAGCTATCTCAAAATCCTCATTTGTTGGTTGTAACTAGTTGCTTGCTACAACGAGAGTAGGACTGTGCTGTAAAGCCTGGTGTAAAAGACACCTCCAAAGTAAAATGCCCAATACTACACAAATTTGAAGGGGACAAAAAAGCGTGGCCAAGCCACTTCCTCTGGGATTCATGTATATCAAAGCTGATAAATACGCAGTCTTGCCTAGCTGTATTCTGTAAACAACTTTTACCTTGGTGAATAAAGTCAACACTGGCTTATTTGCACTGGCTGAAGAGAGTTGTCTCCCCAGTGGACTGGATGACTGTCTTGCTAGTTGCAGTGTTCTGCTCAGAAAATGAAGCAACATCATCCTGTTAAAGCAAAAATAAAATGTTTAATTGTTTTGTGGCAAGTTATAGGTCATGAAATTTAATGTTAAGATAAATGTGATACTTCAATCGCAGTTCTAAAATACACACAATTAAACCATTTTCCCAGGATTTTTATGTTCACAGTACCAACACATTAATCAGAAAAATGATTTACTATGCAGCAGGCCAGAAACATTGCGTAGCTCAAAAAGTGTAGTTCCATTAAAAAAAAAAAAAAACAACACACCTATGGTTTCTTGCTGAAATGCCTTTTTAAATTCCCTAACACAAATGCTGACATAAATGCATTATGCTGTTTCAACTGCATAGAAGCCAGTAAGAATTACATATTAACAAAATGCAAAGTGCTGTGCTTTGAACCGCAGTAAACTTGCTGCAGTGCTTGACATATTCTACTTACTCAAAATTATTCCATCAAGAAACTAATCTGTACCTAATTAGAATATTAATATAATGTTTTCTGCAGTGAATAAAAAGCTGCAGCCAAGTCAATTTAACTTGGTAATATTAAAAGCATGCACATTGCCTTGAGTCCTTCCTGCAACAGCAAATTAATTTATGAAAGATGTTGATGGGTTTGGGATTTCTTTGGGAGAGTTTAAGTAAATTTAGTGTTGTTGAAGGGTGCCACATTGGAGTGTTGAAGTCACCTATTCATAATACTACTAACAACAGCAGTGCTTCCTCCAAACTTGTGTCTTAATGGGACCTTTACAAGGCATTGTAGGACTGAAAGGCAAAAAACAGAAGCAAAAGGGAGTCTGCACCAAGACTATCGGCAGACACAACACTTGACATCAGAATTTACACCAGGAAAATCAAGTCTGTTTTACATAAAGCCAGACCGCTTCTGTTCAGTTTCTGTTTAGGCACGACTTACCTGTAGTTCTACTAACTACAGCTAACCACAAACACACAATGTAATGGCACAAGTTTAAACATCTTGAGTGTGAGCAGGACTACGTTGCAACCGATAAGTGTGTTTTAGGGTGTTCAGTAAAAAAGAGCCTAGTGCATTCACTGAATCTCTCAGTACAAATATTATAGTCCTGTTTTAAGAGACACAGTTTAGCCAGCATAACCACTAAGGAAGAACAAAACATCGCAGTGGACTCTAAACTTAAGGCTACTTAACTGCTGTGTTTCTAAGCAACAACCACAAGAAAAATCAAATGGGTGACATCACACTCCTCCACCAGCCTTACTGCACTGTCAAAAGACACCTTGCTTTTTTTTTCCAGAGGACTCTGGTAAGGGTAACTTGCCGTGTTTCCGGAAGTTCCAACAAAGCAAATACAAAGAAAAGGTATTACCCTTTGAAAATTATAGCCTGACTTATAAAATTTCAGATGCTAGGAAAGAATCAGATTTTTTTTTTCTTTGACCGTGTAAAAATAAAGTTGTCCAAATAGAGCATTCTGCAATGAACAGGCTTTGGGTTTACTGTTTAGTTTGGGACAGAAAGGGTTCTTCATCTGTACATGTCAGGCTTGATACCAGTAAGAGTCAGCTGCAGGGGCAGAGTGGTACACTTGCTGTCACTGCAAAGTTGCAGGTGACTGGCAGAGCACACACTGCCATAGGTCATAGTCCTTGGCAGCTACTGCATTTGTTTTACTTAGCCAGGTGGAAATCTAGTTGTCTGGGATTTTTCATAATAAATACAAAAATAAGCTTGGAACCTTTTGGAAAAATGCAAATCTGGATGACAGTAAATAGCCTCAGTCATACTTAGAAATTTTAACATCCACAGTAGATGGGTGCCCAGAATGGATGGTTTTTTGCCATAAAAAACTGCAGCATGTCGCTCTGCTCACATGCAAGATAAAAATGCCAAAACAAATAGTTTGCATTCTGGCAAGTTTTTAAATGAATGCTTTTGTTACCAGCCTAGCAAGCCAAATTTTGTGCCTTCAAAACAAGGAAAATGTCCCCAAATTGTTCTGTGAACAACAGACTGAATAAAGCCTAGATGTCCATGTATCTTATCCCCCCATATATACACATATGTGTATAAAATGGCCCCGGTTCACTCCTTTATACCTCCTTTTTTGATCCCTCCACCCTCTGGTAAATTTGAGTCCCCTGGACAACTCCTACCAAAATATCAACTGAAGGGGAATGAGTAAGACAGTATCAGTACCTAAGCTTTGAGATCTCACAAAAAGAAATAAACTAGCACAGTGTCTTACTTCCTTACCAATTTTAAATAATTATAAGCAACACTATCTTCGGAATTCAGGAGCAAATCTTCATTGACCAGTACTACTACAGAAGCAAGAGTCTGCTGTTTCCAGAATTAGCATAAGACTGGCTGAATGTTTTTATAAGTAACCTAAGGAAAACAGAGTCCTGGCTGTCAATTTATTCATCTGTGTAGAATGATATTAAGGGCATACTGTAATGCCAGTTACAAAAAGACTCAAAGGACTAATCCTGATTTTTAAAATGACATCAGCCTCCATCCAAGCCCCAGTCATGCTCTGCTCTTCCATCAGCATAAAGTAGTCTGAGACATCTAGCCCTGAGGGAGGGCGAGATACTGTCAGATGGCATCATGTTCCCACAGAACAGACGATACAGCTTGACTTCCCTATGCTTCTGAAACCCACAGTTGCCAGGCAGCATCATTAGGAAGGAAAGCAATCAGACCTGCTGCATTTAACATGGGCTAAAGCATGGTGCAACTTCAGCTTCACAGGATTGCAACTAAGGCTCTGCCCCCATAGAAATTTGCTTTTAAATCAGCAGAATTTACTAATCTTATTTTACTGGATTAAGTAAAAAGGTCGTGGATAAAACCAAGTAGCAGTGGTTTTGCACAAACACTGAAGGGTTCTAATATTGTGAAGGGTTAAGTATAGTTGCTATTGATCAGGAGCTGATGAAAGCAAATATCCAATCACTCATCAGGCAAATCTACTGCAGCAGCTCAATTTGTCTGAACAGCATCCCAGAGCCACACGGGTGTTCAGTGCACGCACACTACCATCGTGTGAACAAGCAGGTTCCCAACAGTGGCCTGTGCTAAGCTGAGCAACATTTCTGGAATGCAGAGCTCCAACCTCAGAGGTCACTTCCATGCCGGTTTCATCACTGACAAAAAGAAAGGAAAGTGTCACACAGATGCCCCATGGCGTTCACGTCCTGCTCGCATCTGTATCATATCTGTCTTTTGTTATGAAGAAACTAAAACATGAAAAGCACATACAAAATCTTTCAACGTGGTTATTCTGGATCTTTCTTTAGCCTACCCCCAAGTAATTATAAAGATTTGTTTGAGGAACAAAATTAATACGTAGATGTAAAGAAGGATGCTTGCAAACTTCAGAACTTACCCTCCCCTATACTAAAAAGCTACAGAATGATTTAACAAATGATGCTTGTAAGTCTGGACTTGGCCCATGCTGTATTTTGCAAAGCCAAATTGGACTCATTTCCTGTTAATAGAATTTCCATCACCTAATAAATCCTAATCTGCTGGAAAAATAAAATGTGACACTAAAACTAGCCATTATTCAGACGAGATAATTATCTATATAAACCTTATCTTAGCATCAATCAAGGAAAGACAAGCATGGCTGATTTTTTCACCAACTATGTACCTTTTAATGATATATACTATCATTATATACTCTTAAATAATCTCAGCTTCAAGTCACCAATATACTCTTGCTCTGTGGTTCGGAATGTTTTATATGCATAATTATCAACATATTTGGACAGGATTACGTCCTGTTTTCCATGGATTTGTATACATATACACAAGGATGAAATTATTATGACCTTGCAGGCATTTGTCTGTATACACTTTACATTCACGTAGTATTTGATTTTGGAACCCTAACCTGGGTTTGACGGAAGATGCGGATTGCCTGGACAAATCACACCTCTGTCTGCAAGGTAACAGTAACACATCAGGAACATGGAAAATGTTACACTGAAAATGACCTAGACATTTTCCAGCTATTTGTCTTAAAGAAACTTTATAAGTGTCTGTTAAACTGACTCCTACCATCCACTTAATCCTCATTCTAGTATGACAAAGGAATATCAACTGAAAGAGAATGGGGAAAGCAAGCAGATGCAAATGTAATGAATACATGCTGATGGCCCAAGTCAGCAGTGGTTTAAAACAGCCTTCTTCTGTTGTCCCTCATTCAGAACCAGCTACGGTCATCAAAGAAAGCAAACTTGCTGGCAGTCTGCTGTTGTCAGTTTGATTACTTACCAGGGAAATGCTGAACAAGAAAATACGGTGCCACAGCAAAAGACCAAGGAGCACGCCTGAGTAGGGACACCAAATCCTGTAGTTGTTGAGATCCCCACAAGGCTTTTACCCCACCAGCTTTTCAGAGAAGGCAAGCAAAATACAGAAAATCTTGAACTTCTTTTTGCAAACACACCTAACTCTAAAGGTCTTTAGGGAAGAATCAGGTTTTTATGTCAACTGAAAATTCAAAAACGTCATCAGTAATACCACTTGTTTCTGCGAGGTGATGTTGTATATCAATCAATGCATATTTCTGTATATTTTCTCCTCCAAACTACAGTAATATGGGGTAAATGCTACAAACCCATTGCATTCCATCCCAGAAAATATTAAAAGTATAATTTCATCCTAACGCGCAACAAATTTTGTTTAGTGATCCCTCCAGAAATATCCATTCCAGACTCTGGTCCGAGGCCCGCACTCCAAATTTCAGACAATTTAAAAAACATTCAAAAGGTTGCTGTAATGGCCACGAGACCATTTCTGAAGGCTAAAGAACTTGCATATACAATGGACCATTATCATAAAGTAAAATTATAAGAGAGTTTAAACGCCTGTTTTGAACATCTCCATTTGAAAACTTTTCAGCCGAATGACCCATTCCCCCCCAAGGGCCGGGGGCGAGCCAAATCGGGTAGAGTGTGTCCAGAGGTCTTCCCATTATCTCCTGGAATGAGAAAGCCTGATTTCTTTTGATGGTATTTTCTAAATCAGTAATGCCCTCTGCAGATAGGAAGAGTCAAAGCCCGTTAAAAACAAAGAGCGTGCAAGAGACCCGCCAGTGTCGGCTGTCCAGGGCT
>NW_008795144.1:687065-691307 GCF_000699145.1 Aptenodytes forsteri | reverse complement strand
CCCTGGCTTCTGCGGGTGTCCTCCCCGGGCCGGAGGAGCCCCTGCCCGGCTTTCCAGGAGCTGGGAGCTCAGCCGGAACTGGACGCCCCCTTCTTTCTGCTGCAGAGGGTTTCTGGCTTGCAGCCTCGACCCTGTGCCGCACTGAGCTCCCCTGCTTCTCTTTACTCCGTGCCCTGCGTTGTGTATCAAAAAGCAGCCAGCTGCCTCATCAATTCTCCTCCATCCCGGATGGATGTGCAGGACCTGGATTTTGGCCACCCATTCAGGCTGACAGAGGAATGCCTCTAGACATAATGGACCCCACCCCCTCATTATTACAGTGTATCATTAAAGCACAACGGGTCACAATAATGAAAGCACGTAGGGATCATAAGAGAAAGGTGTGGGGAAAATACACTGAGAAATTGTAGGCAGCATAATAGAAAGGCAGAAATTTCCCCTAAGCAAAGGGCCAATCCTGCAGTTGTTTTGCTCATGCTGCTTCTGTGGCTTCAAATGGAGTAAGTGGTCTTTAATTTGATTTCTTTCCTTTGAAATTGCAGTAAGTTTAATGTAATAAAAGAAAGCAATGGACCTAGATTGTCTTTTTGACAGTACGCATTTCAGTTTTAGTGAGACTTTCCACTTCCCTGTGACTCAAGCAGCAGCAATGTAGATAAAATAGATTTTTATTAAAGATGTGATATGTTGCTTCTTTAATTTTTACCTTTTAAAATTTAATGCAGGCAGCAGGTATAGTCATGATTGAGCGTAACGTTGGGAAAAAGAGTGGGAGACTACAGACACCCGTTCTAAACATGATACTCTACTATTTTCATTAACAGCTTGAAGCATTACATGGTGTGTATGCTAAGCAAATTAGTGGGTGATATGAAGCCGGGATTAAACAAGAATATTTTTGAGTGTATGAATAAATCCAAATTAAATTTTAAATAGGCTCAAATTAACACAATGGGATTCAATAAAAGCAGGAAAGAGATTAATTTAAAGACATTATCAAGCTGACAGTCCCAAGGAGAACTGTTTCCCTGCTGAAATGAATTGCCACATTCTTGTCTGAAACTGTGAGCTTTTTGTCCCTTCTGTTGTGACAGATACTTGGCCACAAGAGAGGGCTCCTGCGTAAAGAAATATGTAGTTTGCCCTTCTTCTTTGCTCATGATGCTCTGACTACTGTGCAGTGTTTTAGTTGTCAGGTGTGTTCGTTTTCCTTTCTCCAGAAAAGTGTTTTAAATAAAAACCAGCAAGTTTTCACTGCTGGGGGATGAAAGCTGTAGGCTCATGTTCTTTTAGTTGCTGTATTTCCGTTAGGATTTTGGTTGTGCTTTTGTAGCTGTTCCTAGGCTAAGAGTGGGAGACAAATCTTCTGGGGTATAGACTCAAGTCAGCTTTTTCTCTTCATCTGTGCTTTGAGAAGTACAACAGCATGTAGTGAGAAGGCCCTCCAGGAAAGCAGTCTTACCCTGCTGACGTGACATATCTAATTAACTAGCAGACTAAACCAACATGAGGATTAGTCAGCTCCGGATCCTAGTGACTCATTTTCAACCACCATCTTAATCCCTTCTGTTGAACAGAGATGTAATGCTGGCGGCTGACACTGGCTGCTCATTTTTGTGTCAGAATCAGAAAATCCAGTATCAGACTTTGGTGTTTGGCATTGGTAGATGCTAGACCTGTCAAGCCTCACACGACGGAATCACTGAACTGGCTCCCACCTGGCTTTTAATTTCTGAGAGGGGGTGGAAGGAAGACATTTAGGGAGAGGACAATTGCAGCAGAGGCTGGTTGAAAAGCAGCGGTAAGTAAAGAGATAAGCATGTTCTTGACATCTCAGGTCCCAGACTAGTTTTATCCCTCTCACTCCAAAAACGAGCCTAGCGTACTTTGGGATCTGTGTCTAGGATTTCCAAAGAAACCTAGAGAAGATAGGCACACAGTTCCCAAACAGGTCAGTTTATTCAAACAGAATTTCTCCTGAAGCCAAGCGGTGCTCTGGCCTTGTTTCTCTCCTGATTTCAATGTGATTGTCATGTTGCCTAACTCCACTCCATTATTAACCAAACCGCTAACTGGCCCTGCCGAGGTAGCTGTTCAGAATGGCATTCATTTGATTGTGTGCTGTTTGCATGAGAAAAATATTTTTTAAGACCTTTCGGTCTTACATTGTCACTTGTATTTATTTTTTCTGTGTTTAGGTGTATCTGGTGTGGGCTGGTTTCACCCTTAAACCAGGTTGTTTATAACCTGGGATAAATATGTAAAAGAAAAAGAGGGTTCCATATTGACCAGTTTTGTTTTGGCAGGTTTCTGGTTCCCCATTGTGGATAATTCAGCACAAAATTACCTTTGGTTTTAATACATCAGTTATGTGATGAATTATCTTTAATGTTCATAGCGATTTGAGAAGAAAAATATTACAAATACAGAAAGAATTATTACCTTAGAACATGTTTCACTATAGCTGTGTTTAGGAATAATATGGATTGCTGTAAGGTTTGCTATTTAAAAATGTGTTCTGAGATCTGAAAGTAGTGCAACTCCACCCTATTTTTCATTCCGGCACATAGGATGTCTTTAAATATCAAGGGCAGGTATGACTCAATGGTGAAATTTGCTGCATAAGCATCCTGCTATGGTTCACAAGTCTTCCTATATTGTTTGCATACCTCTTAAAAAAAGTGTGTACATGCTTCCACATTTTTGGACTAAAAAGAGTTCATGTTGTGACGGATTGCTGTTCCCAATGGCCTTCAATTAGGTTCTCTTCCAGATTTCTTTTTTCTTTCACTGGTGTTTTGACTTAATGTATAGCTTCACGGTTTTGTATCTGGTATATATCACAATATGCTTTTCATTACCTTGCATAGTTTCTTTTGTTTGGACATTTAATAAATACTGTATTTAAAATGCAGCTTAACATTGTTAAAAGATGAATTGTCCATTCCTCTCTTCAATCAATATATAGTAAAAAGTATAGAAGAGAATAGAATAGTTCCAGTTCATCTTCATCAAGTATCGGCCCAATGTTTTCCTCCTCTTGCTATTAACATAGTTAAGAAGTCCTTTCTTCTTGTCTGGCACCAACACTGGCCAGTTTCAACTCTAGCTGAGCTTTGGCCTTTCATGCCATTGGGACCTGGGTCTTCCTTTGGTGCTCGGCAGCAGCTCTTGGTGCCAAACCCAGCAGCCACCTTCTGTCCCTCCCCTCATCTTGCGTGGCCAGCTTGGCTGCAGAAGGGGTCATGGAGCGGTGTCTGAGAGGAGGGCGAGGGTCCCTGGGGAGCATGAAGAAGATGCGCTGCCATTTCTGCAGGGTTCACTTGCAGCAGAGAGGAGCTGTGCTGGGAGAAGTCCTGCAGAGAGCATGCGATGGGGAGGGGTGGTGGGGGTGGTGGTGAAGGGCACTGGGGAACTGATGGTGCCCATCTGCCAAAGAGGGGTCCTTTCCAAATGGAGAAGAAATGCCAGCGCCAAGGCTGGATCCAGAAGAGCGGGAAGAAAGCCTGTGCTCGAGGGCAGCAGCATGTCTATCTTTCTCGGCTCATGTCCCTGTAGCACTTGAATGAGGGGAAAGAAGGCCCAGCAAGACCAGGCAACACAACTCAATGGTGCTCAGATAAAGCACGGTAAGGGCATTAGCCCTGGTACAGGCGCACACATGTTGTGAGGTTATACAGGTATAAATTTAGAAGGGCCCAAGCCCAGCTAGAACTTAATTTTTCTACTGAGGTAAAAGGCAATAAAAAATGTTTTTACAAATACATTAACAACAAAAGGAGGTCTAAGGAGAAGCTCAGTACTTCACTGGATGTGGGTGGAAACATAGTGACAAAGGATGAGGAAAAGGCTGAGGTACTTAATGCCTTCTTTTTCTCAGTCTTTAATAGTAAGGCCAGTTGTTCTCAGGGTACCTGGCCCGCCGAGCTGGAATGCAGAGACGGGGAGCAGAATGAAGCAGAATGTGATCTCGTTAGGTCATGCAGAGAAGAAATGAGAAAGGCAAAAGCCCAGCTAGAATGCAATCTGGCCGCTGTCGTTAAAGACAACAAAAAAAGCTTTTACAAATATATTAATGACAAGAAGAGAGCCAAGGAGAATCTCCATCCCTTACTGGATGCGGGGGGGAACATTGTCACCGAGGATGAGGAAAAGGCTGAGGTACTCAATGCCTTCTTTGCCTCAGTCTTTAACAGGCAGACCAGTTATCCTCAGGGTACTCGGCCCCCCGAGCTGGAAGAC
>NW_008795144.1:681638-684678 GCF_000699145.1 Aptenodytes forsteri | reverse complement strand
TGTGGCCAGCAGGAGTAGGGAAGTGATCGTGCCCCTGTACTCGGCACTGGTGAGGCCGCACCTCGAATACTGTGTTCAGTTTTGGGCCCCTCACTATGTGAAAGACATTGAGGTGCTGGAGCGTGTCCAACGAAGGGCAACGAAGCTGGTGAAGGGTCTAGAGCACAAGTCTTATGAGGAGTGGCTGAGGGAACTGGGACTGTTTAGCCTGGAGAAAAGGAGGCTGAGGGGAGACCTTATCGCTCTCTACAACTACCAGAAAGGAGGTTGTAGCGAGGTGGGTGTTGGTCTCTTCTCCCAAGTAGCAAGTGATAGGATGAGAGGAAATGGCCCCAGGTTGTGCCAGGGGAGGTTTAGGTTGGATATTAGGAAAAATTTCTTCACTGAAAGGGTTATCAAGAATTGCAACAGGCTGCCCAGGGGAGGGAATCATTTTGTATGGTTGAAATTTGAAATCCTGAATGCTCAAGTAATTTAAATATGAAAAAGGTAACAAATTGAAAAAACAATCACAGTGTCACAGATTACATAAGGAGTGGAGGAACATCAGGAGAATATTTTAGAGAACTAAACTTGGCTCTAAGATTAGAGAAAATTCTTGTGATAAGGTGTAACTGCAAGGAACGGCTCTTAGAGATCTTAGCTCGAGGCAAAGCACCTTGAGGAATATATTAAAGAAACACAATGTGTCTCTTTAAATGATGAATGTCAGTTGAATATCATTTTCATTTGCCTAAATGACCTACATAAGTGAAAGTTATGCCTACTTTCACTGTCTGTTAGCCCAGTGATCATCTGAACATTAGATGTAGTGACACATAAATGACACATTGCATAATAGTGGTTTGGACAGTACTTTGACTTTATTTTTATATCTAATCATTTCTATTGGAACATCGCTGTGATGACTGTTGTGATGTCTACACATTAGTTTACTGAGCACCAACAGAGCACTTGGTTACAGGCTAAGCCAGAGCCCATTGGAAAGTAATGTTATTCTTTCCCTTCCCTTTAAAAAGCTTTGGGTCAGACCATTCCTTTGCGTGCAGCACAGAAAATAGTTGTGGTATGTCTGTTTTGAGTGCTAAAAATGAGTTGAGTATGGTTGCATTTAACAGCTTTTTTAACAGTAACATTTTCTTTACACAAATTTTAGCTCAGTGGAGAGTATTTGTTAGGAAGATGGAACTTTTTATGGGAGCTAGAATAAGCACTAGCCTTATCTTCAAGTAAATGTTAAGGCTGCTCTGATAAACGGTAGTGGTAAATGTCTGACTCCCCTCATCTCCAAGACCATATAGCTGAAGAATAGCAGGACAGTGAAATAATGTACATAATTTTGGTCCATGTGCCCTCAACAAATTATGTGAAGGTCTCAGCAGTCATTTTTCTAACCAAAATTTTCCCATCACATACCATGCCTTTGACTGCACATAAATGGCATGTGAACAAGTAGCAGTTGTTTGGCATTATAAAGTGAATAGTGGAGATGTAATTTTGCTCCTGTACATTCGTATCTTTTTCCTAGAAATGTCTTCTTGTGTTTTACATGGATTTACCTCTTAAGGCAAAAAGAGCCTCTCCTTGTATCAAATTGCAACACTCACTGCTTGAAAAAATGTTTACAGTTTGAAAGAAAATGAGAAAAAAGACTGAATGTGAAGCTCTGGTATCCTTCTCTCAGCTACCAAATGAAGAAGCAACAGTTTCTTTCTCAGGGTGACAATGTACGGTGTACTGGTGTATTAAGTAATAATGTACTACCTAATATAAAATGTGTTGCTTTTATTTCCTCTCTCATAATGCAGGTTTCTAAAGGAAATGGGTCTTCTCCCAATACCTTTACACCGTTAACACATTTCTTTCAAATTCACACAAAATATAGTTACTATCATGCAAAGGCTGATTTTTGCTGTTATTCCCAATTGATTACTTTATAATCAAACACAAGGGAGTCATATTCTGTTCCTCTGCTAGAAAGCTAATAAGAAATGTTAGAAAGTGTTAAAATTCTTCCCTATTTTGAATTCCATCTGGGTAAAAAAGTAAAGCAGTTGCTTTACAGTTGAAATCGTAATTATTTTAACTCTAACTATCTGACTAAAAACTATATGTAGCATACAAATGCTTCCATTCACATCATTTTTTCAGGAATATTTTGTTTCTTAGTGCTGTTTCTTCCTATGCTACACAGTAAATAATTGACTTACTACCAGCATAATCTGTGTTGTAACCCATCCCCTCTGATGCCGTGGACTTTTTTAGATAAGCGTTTTGTGCCAGTTTGTAACAGCAGCAACATTGGGGTTTATGTTGATTTAAAATCAGTGAAAAACTGCTCTCAAACTTAAAATTGCAAGATATAGAGAAAAACTGCTCTCAAACTTAAAATTGCAATGTGGACCAATGTGGAGTTTAACTCTGATACAGCAAAATGCTCATCCAATGTGTACTTCATTTTAATTGTTGGGTATTCCCATTCATTTACATTCCCATTTTGTAATAAAAATACTGAGTCATACAAACTGTAGTATTAACTAAGATGCCATGCAGCTGTCATAGGACCCTCAGGATCGTGAGCCTTAGGAGGGGATGGGTGTGCTCTCACTCTTCCATTTATGCTTGTTGAGACTAAACAAATGAACGAACAAACATCCCCTCCCCAAGCCCTTCAACATTTAATTTGTGAGTGCATCATTTAGTCTTGTCTGCACCATGGAGCCGTGGCTCAGTGCCAGCCCCACACACGCTGCCTCCATGTGAGGCTGCTGGGTCATGGCGATGCCATGAAGCTAAACTGCGCCACAGCAGCTTGTCCTGGTTTCGGCAGGGATAGAGTTAATTTTCTTCCTAGTAGCTGACAGTGCTGTGTGTTTTGGATTTAGGAGGAGAACAATGTTGGTAACACACCGATGTTTTAGTTGTTGCTAGGTAGTGCTTACACTACTCAAGGACTTTCCAGCTTCCCGTGCTCTACCGACTGAGAAGGCTGGGGGTGCACAAGAAGCTGGGAGGGGGCACAGCCAGGACAGCTGACCCA
>NW_008795144.1:677443-681551 GCF_000699145.1 Aptenodytes forsteri | reverse complement strand
TGGGAAGTAGTGAATGAATTCCTTGTTTTGCTTTGCTTGTGTGTGCAGCTTTTGCTTTACCTGTTAAACTGCCTTTATCTCAACCCACGAGTTTTCTCACTTTTACCCTTCCAATTCTCTCCCCCATCCCACCGGGGGGGACTGAGCGAGCGGCTGTGTGGTGCTTAGTTGTTGGCTGAGGTTAAACCACAACACAGCTGCATTAAGTACTGGTACACAAGTGTCTATACCATTTTCTTGTTAGTTCGCACCCTTCAATTTTTCTGTGGAATGCGTCTTCTAGGACTCTTCTGAATAATGCTAGGTATGTGCAGGTGAGTGCATAAGCTAGGGACTGCGCAGGGAGCAACGTTCTCTGAAAAACAGAACATGTTCTTTGTTTTCAAATGAAGTCATGGGAATAAACCACATCTATTCATAGTGGTTCAACTGCAGAAGGGGCTTCCAGGTCTAGGGATGTGACAAGCATGGTTTTTATGACAAAGTTTTTCCTTTCAGCAGTAAGATGGAAGGTGAACAAGGGGAAAAGTGTGCAACTTCAAAATCCATATAGAGCTTGTCTCCTGAATAGAACTATTCCAAGGCATGAGAACGGTTACATTGCGGATTTACTGTTCTTTTCTTAAGTAGGTGCCCAAAGGCATGGAAAAGTGTCTTTGTCATTCTCTGCTGGGGCCTTTACCTGGGCTTTCCTCTGTAAAAATCTGGGTTTTTTTCAGCAGCTGTTTTAGCGTGCCAGCATCCCAGGGTGATGATCCATGGGCCTTTTTGCAGAAGTCGGGGGGACCATTAAAGTATTGTTGTCAGATGGGGGAGACTAGAAAGGAAGAAGCTATCTTCAAGGTTCGTGAAGATGTCTGTCTTTTGGGATGTCTGCACAGCAGTAGTTTCCTTACCCTGAGGATGCCCAGATGAGCTTTAAACATGCTGTTTGGCTCTTGTAGCAGTCTCTTGCAGTAGACCTAGCATGAGTTCAGCCCATTCGCGTTTACTCTGCTTCTTGACTTTGGCGACAGCCGTATAGATAGACTTATTATTTGTGTGTTTAAAGGAATTGGATTGCCGAAATGAAAAGGCTGTTATTTTTATGCCCTTCAATATAATGTGATCTAGCTGAACGTGATGTTACTATGATTTTTTCATAGATGAGGGCTCTGACTTTCTCTGTAAAGCTTGTGTTA
The DNA here is from genome assembly GCF_000699145.1 of Aptenodytes forsteri. Classification (NCBI taxonomy): domain Eukaryota; kingdom Metazoa; phylum Chordata; class Aves; order Sphenisciformes; family Spheniscidae; genus Aptenodytes; species Aptenodytes forsteri. The sequence goes on along the minus strand of NW_008795144.1, from coordinate 680,370 downwards.
CCAAATATACGTTGAGCTATATGACCTTCATCGTCTAAACATCTCAAGGATTTGGTTTGACAGCAGCAAAAATCAGTTATGGTATGCTGCGTGGATCACTGAGTGGATTTGATCTCAAACTGTATTCAAAGCTAAACTTCTAATAATGGGTATCTCCCTAGCATGCAGGGCAGTACTGCCCCTGATACTACAGAACGACACATGATGGGCTAACTCATGCCTTGGGTGTTGCTTTAATTATGATCCCATGGCAGAAATGTTGTAAGGTGACAATGATGGTGACGCCTAGTTATTGCTACTGATGTAAAGCTTCTCATCGTGCTTTATCAGCTGCCCTGGGATCTTCATAAAATAAATAGCCTGAAAGGATGGCAGCTTTATTTCAGCAGCATTGCCCAATTAAAGCAATTCTATGGTAATTTGTGCACAGGTGCTATCAAATATGAGCTTTTTATTCTATTCCTAATCGATGCAGATATATCAAAACCCCCTAGCCTTTCTGTTTGACTTAATTTCACGGTATTTCTGTGACTCCATTCAGTATTTTCTTTGAACTGTTAGGTTAAACTGGAGATCCTACAACTTAAAAAGACAGCATGCATATACTCAGAGTGGGCATTTTGTCCTTTCTATCCAAAAGTCAAGATTTTATCCAAAAGTAACATTCAGCAAGACTGTGTGTCTTTCAGTAGGCATAAGGGAGAATGGGAGAAAGAATTTATTGTTTTCTAATCACTCCTTCAGCATTGGCTCTTCAACTCCTGATCAGCTTGTGTGTTTGTGCACGTGTGCATGTGTTAGCAGGTTGAAAATAGGTAAAGGCGCAGGGTCCCACAGTATTCACCTCTCTCTTTCTCAACACCTTGTTTCTCTGTGAGTGATCGAATCCTCAAACACAGATTCAGCTACTGTTTTAAACTGAAAATTCTTACTTTTGGACCTCTCTCTACTGTCCAAATGAAAATGTAGCTGTTTAAGTACTTTTTGCATTTTTTTCTGTTTGTTTAGTTGTTAGTTCTGCTGGAGTAAAACAACATTAATCTCCCTCTGGATTCTCCATTGCCACCTTTTTTTCTCTGTCTCTATGGATTATCACCATAGTGTGTGTTACTCAGGCTGATAACTGGGCAAACTCTTCAACTCAGATCTCTCTTGCAGTTGTTACTTCTCCAGTCTATCTAGATCTTGTCATACATCATCTCCAATCCATGGCCTTTCCTATTTATTTATGCAGCTAAAATTCTTGTCTGGGATCTCAATTTATGACTCGGTTGCTGCAAAAGCCTTTCTTCATCCTTGAGAAGAGGAAAGATGCAGTTTTGCTTCCTATGCATCTATTCTCACTGTAAATAAAATTTCCTTAGCCTGTTATTTTCATCATGTCACCTGTCTAGTTTTATTCAGCCCATGACTCTTACTCTCTGTCATATCAAATACAAGTATTCTCCTTACTTACACAGCCCTCAAAGCTTACCTGTCATCTCTGATTTTTAATATAATTTAATATTTTTATATGTAGTCCAGTATTCACTTTGCTGTGATGGTGGCCTGTTCGGTCATACTAATCATCCAAGCTTCTCCAACTATCCATATTTATCTCTGGCCTTATGTTTAGGTTAGACCTTAAGCAAATATCCTTAATAAGTTGCATCTTTATATATGAGTCAGCCTTGACTCTTGATTAGGTCTCCAAAACTGCTACAGTAATGTTAATATGAATAATATTATCTGTTGTACACTGACAGCCAACAGAGAGATCCATGTGTTGACAGTGTAACATTCTCACAGCAGTCAGCTTCGCAACTTTGCTTGAGACAACGATGCAGTTCATTAGAAAGACTTTCTACAGGACAGCCTATTTGTGTTGAAGACAGCTATTTTCATTATTTCAGAAACTAACTGGACACATAACGTAGTCAATTGGTGTCTGTACTATTCATATGTATGTCCTCATTTTCTGTGGTTTTCTTCCACTTCCTTCAACTGTTGTTTCATATTCAAGAAAAAAAGGACCCTGCTGTCAGGCAGCCTGTAGCTTCAATAAAAATTGTGGCCATCTTCTTGGTACATCTGTATGAGGCTAAGCACAGCTGGAATGTGACTGCATACTGCACAGGCATCTAAATAATACAGTCGATATTCAACAAAATTTATTTCTGAGAACACCTGCAGAGGCTTCTTGCAGTATTATTATGAGACTTTGTTTCAGTATGGTGTGTTGCATTGTATTTATTTTTGATGAGAGAAAAAGAGGGAAAGATACTGAGAGTTGTTCTGAACAAGGTAAAAAGATTCCTAAGTAGGGAAGGATAATTAAATAACTCAGTTTTAGTTCTGCAATGCAAAGGACAAGCTAGCTTTATCTCAGCAGTACAGGCAGAAAGTTTTAAAAGAAAATGCATAACTCTTACTTTGGCTTCAGTGGGGCTGTGTAGATCGGGATTTGGTGAGTAAGCCTACATAGAAAAGGAGCTTTATCAGAGCTTCCTCATGAAAAATTCTTTACTTCCTTGATTTGTCTAATTTATTAATCTCTCAGACATGTTGCGAAACTTACTCCTTTTGGTGCAATTTTGGATAAGAGGTGAGGAATTCCAGTCCTATTTTTCTATCTTCCTGTTAACTAGTGGAAAACCAGTATCTTGGGAAAACAGCGTTAAGTATGGACAGGATGAGTTCATGCTGCTTTACATATTTTTAGTTCATAGTTGTGTGCTAAGGGTAGTGCATGAGTACGTACATGGTCAACACTACATTACTGATCAAAGAAATGAAATAACAGATGGAGTAACAAATCTGGATTGATGATGATGATGATGATGATGATGATGATGATGATGATGATGATGATGATGATGATGATGATGATGATGATGATGATGATGATGATGATGATGATGATGATGATGATGATGATGATGATGATG
>NW_008795144.1:671085-677195 GCF_000699145.1 Aptenodytes forsteri | reverse complement strand
ATGATGATGATGATGATGATGATGATGATGATGATAAACTTGAAGTGCAGTATTTGTAATTTGTTGTAGCCACTTCTTTCTTTGCTCTGAAAGATAAAATTAAACTGGTGTGAGTAAGATGCAGCATTCAGAGTCTCTTTTAAAAAGTTTTCCTTATGTTTCAAGGAACTACAGTTTTGATTTGGAAGATATGCTGAAATGTTCCTTTGGTTTCAGCTAAGTGGAGTGCTTGTCAGGAGGCAAAATTGAGCCTCAAGACTTTGTATATAATTATCTGTGCAAGGACTTCCAGTTTGTCAGAACAGAACTATACACCATGATTCAAAGGCTGTAACCAGTACAGACCTAATTCTTTTAAAATGAGCCTATGATTCTTCAGCCAGGCAGTATAAATCCATCAAAGACTTTGAAACAGGCGATCAGATTTTGCAGGTGTATTATTTCATTTTAATTAACAATTCTTCACTGTAATGAGCTTCCAAATGTTTCTTGTATTTGTCAAGTTTTCATAAACCCATATAAAGTTTTAAGTACTTTTAATCTTAGGTTTAATCATAATTACAGTGTGCTAGCATAGATAAAGAATGACATCAGACGTGCAGACATTTTCTTTGGTTATAAATTAGCATTGTCTGAAAAACTGGACAATTAAATAGTTGGCAATGAAATAATATTGAAAGTCTTTGAATCCTTATTTTTAATCCTTAAAATCACAAGTTCAATAGCATCACTGGAAACTGTTACTTAAATTTGTGGAAAATATCTGAAACAAATTATAGTGTATCAACCAAACTCAGATGCAGGGTCCTGGCCCGAAAAGTTCAATCTAAACAACACAGTAGACCAGTTGACAAATTAAAAGAAAATGGGAAGTCTCAGCTTTATGTAAAAAATATCAAATCAATAGCTATATAAAAAGAAATGGGAAGAGTTCTGAAAACTATTTTGTGAAAGAAGATATTCTGGCTGCAAAATTCCAACTCTTTGAACAAGGGGTTTTATGCAGTATTACTTGTGCCTAAAGTGTCTTTAACTATTTGCTGTCTTCTCTTTAGAGCAGCTGAGGAAAGTCTGAGCTTTGACTTACTTATTGGTCCTGCGAATACTGCTCTAACACTGCATATTAGAGAAGAGATGGTACGGTGTTGCTTTACTCTTCTGCTAACTTTAAACTATTTGCATGAAAGTGTTTGTAAACAGAGTCTTCAAATGGCAACTACAAAGAGACTAAACATTTTTCCAATTGCAACTTGCAGGACCTACTTACTACAACTTCAGAATTCGTACAGTACTTTTACAATGTTTTTTTATATGTCAAATCTACTAGCAGGTCATTCTGTGATGCAGATGATCTGGTGAAAAGTAATTTCACAATACGAGATAAAATAATCTGTTCCTGAGACATAAATTAATTGTATACCTGACTCCATATAGGCAATGTAGCAGAAGTTTGTAGCTGTCTTACGGTTGTTAAAGTTTTCCTTTCATGTTGAGCCTTCTCACCCTGACATTTGATCAGCAATTTTTCATTTGTGGTCTTGCCAAAACAGTGTAAAGTAGCCTAAGCAGAAGTGAAAGTTTAAATACATTTGCAAACTTGATGAACTATCCAATGCTTGTTCCTTTTGAAATTGTTATATAGAAATATATGCCTAAAAATGTTTTGACATCATAAGGCTTTAACATAAATTCAGGACAATGTTATTAGTGAGTTTTTCTTTATTCCAAACTTTTCTGCAATCTTTTCATTCAAACACTTACAGTCTTCAGTAATTGCACTGACTGCATTGACATACCTGATGTTCATGAGGAGCCTGTGGATATCACATGTTACAATTATTCAATCATTATTCATTACTGAATTTTAAAAAATAAATATTACCCACGAATTTGAAGAAAGCTTCCCATGTCACAAGGAATTCCTGAATTCCGTGGAGCTACTGGAGATTTCCAAGAGTGATTCCACAAAGCATTCAAAAGTTTGTCTGCAAATCAGATCCCTTTAAAACTAGGCCATTCTGGGAACAGATTTTTTTTCCTTAGTTTTTTTTTTTATTGTATAGTGATAATTGTATGGTAAGAATTACCACATACACTCTTTACAAATCTAAGAAGTGAGCCTAAGGACTGTGAAAGCTTGCCCTTTTAAAGCTGGATGATAAATCTACTGAATATCATACCATGTGTACTAAGAAAAACCTAATAAATAACCTACAGTCCACCCTTTCTTAGTGATATTTTGATCTTGTCTGCCAATATAGTAAGCACTCTAGTTCAGTGGCATAACATTATTCACACTGACTGATTTTCCATCCCTGATTACTTTCAGTAGTGGAATGGTGTGCACATAGAATCTCTAATGGGTTATTATTATTTTTGTTGTTAGTAGTAGTACTCTAACATTTACCTAATAGGTTTGGAGGTCTGGGTAACTTTACAGAATGATGCTGGAAATACTACATTATACTGAATGCAATCAAAGCACAGTCTGTCTTAATGATATTTATGTTTAGTTGTGCAGACAGGTGGGAAGATTGTAAAGAAGATAATTATATATTTATATAGGAATGAGTACAAGATTAAAATAATTTTATCTGTTTATGCTTCAATACTTATTCTAGTGTTTACCACCCTTTAATTTTTTAATACCAAATCCTACATAGATGGTTTTGGTATGTTTTAACCCAGCTAATCTCTCTCTGCTGCACTCCATGACATCTTCCTAGCAGCTATTTTGGAAATAAATATTGTAGTGTTCTACCCATAGTAAAGTTAGTTGATATGTAATTTTTATTTAGCTTTGCTGTTGGTTTTGCATTGCCATAGGGAGGTGCTGATAACTGGTTTCCATTCATATGTTAGAACCTCAGAAAAAGGTATAGGAGGTAGGTTCCATTTCTTAGCTGAGAACTAGGATGAGAAGTTTAAGCAACAGAAATTAATAAATCAAAAAAATTTAGGTCCTACAGTGAGCTAAGTAGGACAGTCTTCTGTTTGTCATGTTTCTACAGCTGTTGACGGAGAAGGAATGAAATTCTCCTCAGCATGGTAGCTACTAAAAACCAGGAGAATCTGTTATTCTTGAGAATTATCACTGCAAGCTATTACAAAGTCAGCATACATTTCAGCAAGCACTTCAGCACTTTGGGGTTACTACAAGAAGCAACTGCAAAGCATTATAATTTCCTTAACAAGGTACTTGCAACTTTCTTTGCAAAGCAAATGAATCAATAATTTCTATTGATCAAGGAGAGCTAATCTCTGCCAAGGCCATTTCATTATGGATTTTAAACCAATCAGTACAGACCAGTTTTTCTTGAAGCAAGCACTGGAAAGAGCCATTAACTACTTAACCTCATATACTTCACAGGTACAGAAGGACAAGACTGCCAGAAGGCATTTGCAGCTGAAGAATGAGACAGATTTTAAACTAAGGAGAAGTCTATGCATGATACCATAACAGGGAGAGCACCGTGATCTTGGGAGATCAACTCCAAAATGTTAAGAGCCTGTCTAAATATGGTACAAACTAATTACATCATAGACTAAGCATCTGATCAGAATTTTGTGTGATGATGGAGTGGAAAGAAACAGAGTTGACTGGCGTTTGTCTGGCTCTATCTCTGTATTGTACTCCCTTCTGTTGTTCTGTTCACGTTGATTAATTCCTCGTTTTAAAGGGTTTGATTATAGTGAAGCAATCGTAATGTACCTCGTAATTCCTCAATGAGAGTCATCAGGATACAAAATCATTCCTCGGCTCTTCTAACTACATTTCTAGGTATAATTACAACTTTTCCTATTGTCCTCAAGTTATTGGGCAAGAAAGATGCAGAAAATGTTTGTTATTTGACAGTGAGAATAGCGGCACCCTGTGGCTTGTGCTTGACTTTGCTTTGCAACATTTAAAATCCTACATTAAAATCTCTCTGATTGACTCCCTCTGATGCTGGTTATTATTATAACACACATGAAAACAAGTAATTTATTTTAGCTCATGAAAGATAGTGGATTTTGTTTTAAAAAACCTTGATTCTCTGCATATGAGATAGCGTGTATTGGGGGCAAGAATATGTCTCCATCTTCGAAAAGTTATTAAAACCAAATAGCTTTCACCCTCTGCTGTTAACCTTCACTACTTTGTATCTACTTTTTTTCATTATTCACAGAAAGCTATGAAGCCATCTCTGAGCTCATATACAGGCATGTATATATCCAACAATATGGATTACAATGAATCAAATTGACCTGGACCTCAAGTAGTGCCTCAGGTAGGGCTTTGCCAACCTAGTCTCCGGATATTTAGAAACCTAATATGTATTACTTCAAATCAGTTCTGAAATAAGGGCCCTGCTAGTCGTTTCTGGAGGCCCTGTGTACCTCTCTTTCTGTTAGTGCAAAGGAGTCTCAGTAATGAGACAGTATTCTGAACACCTCCCAGTATCACACCTACTGTGCCCCTGTACATCTGGCCCCTGGGACCAGGGTTGGGGTGGGGGGCTCTGTAACACCCTTGCGTGTCACTGTCACTCATGGCATTCTGACAGACTCCTGCCACACCTGTCACAAAAGTGAGACAGTACATAATAACAAAGGATGCTATTGTTTGCACTCTTAATCTATTGTTTTATTTATTCTTTGTATACCAACCCTAAAATCACTACAGTTTGTTTCACAGCCTATGTAATGATATTCCTCTATTAATAAATCACTCCAGAGATTTGTGCTGTACTTGGAAAGGAATGGAAACATTGATATGGTTCTGTTTTGCTAGCCACCAAACTTCCAGTGCTCAGCAGGGCTCAAACAACACAAGTCCCAGGTATTTTGTTCCAGCAACACAGACCTATAAATCCTGGTCTTGACCATGCAGTGTAAACAAGAAGCAGTGTTTCTTGATGAGTAAAGTGTACCTAAAGCACCCAGACAAGTACAAAGGATGTTAGCTGGACTGAATTTGGGTGAAATTTTGGTTATATAGGTGAAAGTAGGGCTTAACTAGGGCATGCTGCCCAAAACCACACCAGCCTGTGAAACACTTCCAGTAGTATCTATTGGTTGTTGCATTTACATATTGGTAATGCCAGAGGTGCTTATCTCGTATGCCACATCCTGTGTATGCTAATTTTGCACCCATATTTCAGGGGTTGGCCTTAGATACTGAAACAACAACCGAGTAGCCTCTGCTAGCTGACATTGTTTCTCAGATAAATTCAAATGAGAACTACCATTTCAGAGTGAGCAATTGACAGTCTGGTTGTGGCTGAGGTGGAGGCAACAGTACTGAAGCAAAAAATCCCAGAGCAACTTGACAGGCAAATGTGAGAAAACAAAGGGGAAGAGGGCAGAGAAAATTGGGTGGTGGGTGTACATGTGCATGAATGAGAAGAAAGAAGATCCTTTTATTTTGTTTTTCATTTTTGACAGCTATCTATCAGGTTATCCTTCCATGCTGAAAAATAGCAGCAACACAGTAGAGATACCTGACCTTGCTTTAAACCGACTGCACTGAATACCTAGCAGGTTAGCTACATCACTGTAGAGCTCAGTGGGGAATTTGCCCTAAGGAGAAGTTAACTGGCACGTTTATGTACTAATAGCTACTTAGTGTTATTATCAATAGTACTAACAGGTATATATCATCAATACTCAATGATGCCAATAATGTCTTTCAGGTTTCAGCTGTTAGATATTCTGTCAAAGGCTTAGGAACCAAATCCTTTAGAATGATACAACTATACAGCAGGAAATTTAATGAATCATAGAATAGAATCATAGAATCATTGAGGTTGGAAAAGACCTCTAAGATCATCGAGTCCAACCATCGACCCAACACCACCACCCACTAAACCATGTCCCTAAGCGCCTCATCTACACGCCTTCTAAATACCTCCAGGGATGGGGACTCAACCACTTCCCTGGGCAGCCTGTTCCAATGTTTAACCACTCTTTCAGTAAAGAAATTTTTCCTCACGTCCAATCTAAACCTCCCCTGGCGCAACTGGAGGCCATTTCCTCTCGTCCTATCACTAGTTACTTGGGAGAAGAGACCAACACCCACCTCGCTACAACCTCCTTTCACGTAGTTGTAGAGAGCGATGAGGTCTCCC
>NW_008795144.1:661627-670787 GCF_000699145.1 Aptenodytes forsteri | reverse complement strand
GCGCTGCATGGGGTTGTTGTGGCCAAAGTGCAGGACCCGGCACTTGGCCTTGTTGAACCTCATACAGTTGGCCTCGGCCCATTGATCCAGCCTGTCCAGATCCCTCTGCAGAGCCTTCCTACCCTCGAGCAGATCAACGCTCCCGCCCAACTTGGTGTCGTCTGCAAACTGACTGAGGGTGCACTCGATCTCCTCATCCAGATCATTGATAAAGATATTGAACAAGACCGGCCCCAAAACTGAGCCCTGGGGAACACCGCTCGTGACCGGCCGCCAACTGGATTTAACTCCATTCACCGAATGAAGAGATCTTGAGAAAATATTGCATTGTCCTGACCTTTCAAGTGGATTTGTGAAAGGAAGGCATGGTTTTGGCCTCTGAAATAAACATCAGGTTTCATAAGTACAGTTGCAATCATTGATCCGTTTAAGTTCTAATGCAGAACAGAAGTAATAATTTTGACACATTAGAAGAAAACATGACTGGAATTTGTCAATATGAAATTTCAGTAACTGTGCTACATCCTGTCTGTAGTCAGTGTTGGATGGAGTTGTTAGCAGTTCAAGACCTTCTATAATTAGGTCCTTTGAACACTAACAAAAGTCTGAAAATTATGTAAATGGTATAGAGAGGTTTTTAGGTCAAATCTGCTTGTATTTAATTTAAAATGTACAAAGGTGATAGTGAAATTAAAAAAGGAATCCAAATATTCAAAATATGGTATGTAGGGTATATGGTTTTTTTGCAAAATACGTGTTGTGTTTCATGTTAAAAAATATTTTACCATTTACAGGTATGTACAGCTTCCTGTGCTGTGCAACAGGCAAGGGGTATCTAGTTGAGGGGCTGGTTAGGTTATTGCAAAAATTTTTGGAAACTTAAATGAAGATTCTTAAACTTAACATTCAAACCTACTTTCTGAAAAAAATTACCATTTTATGATAATCTGATTTTTATATATCTCCCTCTCTCTCCATTCCACAAACCTAACAGCTGCTTTCTAACCTTCAAATATTTTTTAATAATAGAAAGAATACTTATAAACTTTGCTATGTCTTAGATGTTCTCTCTGAAAATTTCCTGATTAATAATAAACCTGAAGAAGTATTACTTTTGCTTCCTTCATAATCTCAGCTATTTTTTGAACATGTTATTCTATGGAAAAAAATATCAAGCTATGTAAAGTACCACCATCTCATTGATTTGGTTGTAAAAATATATACTACTGTAATGGGTTGTATGCATTATAACTGGAAGAAGCCTATACACTTGCAAATACTAGTTCGTGGAGTGTAGCTCATCATCCAAGTCTGGACGTCCAGTTTTAGGAAAGCTAGCAATGAATTGAATGAAAGAAATGGAGGTTTCATTAGAAACTCTGTTCATGTAAAGCACAGAAACATTTTAGGCAGAAGCAGCTTTTCTTTTTAGATACTATATGGCACAGAAAACTTTTCTGAATTAGGAAATCAAAACTCCTTAAACTCTGGTAGCTTGGAAAAGTCTTGTCTTAATTCAAAAAATCTCTCCACAAGAACTTTACTCAGTAGCCTATGCCTCAGAATTTTAAAGAAGAAAACCTTTATTTTGTAAAAGTAAAACGTAAATATCTGTTTAACAGTGTATAATTTTATCTATAGACTCATTCCTACTTCACCATAACAGTGGTTTTATAAGCATCAATATATTTCTTTATCAGTAGTAATATTCTGTACATAAACTCTTGCCGAGAACAAAGACTAAAGCTGTGTAAGTATTCTTTTGCTGTAGGTATCAATATGCTAAAGAAATGTCTTTCAAAATAAGAATTGCTCTCGAATACTTTTTTTTTTTCACCTAGACTTCTACATGAGACGGGAATATCTGCTTTGAAGTGTATTTTGGAAGCTATACAGCTCAAAGGACTAGGACATGAGGTAACTTTAAAAATTCAGATTTTTGGTAATCCTTCTGGTAACATTATGGAAAAAGCTATGACAAAATGAGTCTTGGAGTATATGGGCACTCCTGGCATCCTTACCAGGCAAGTGCTGTTGCAAGTGCTTGACCCTAGGCTCAGCTCATGCTTGTTGCCTTGCTTGGTCCCCTAGCAAGGGACAGGGATCACGGAACGTTTTCCATTGTCAGTTCAGGGCCATGCACACATGGGCAGATTCTTGCATGCTAACAATTTTCATTTTCATCTGATGTTTTGCTTAGACAAATATATCCCATTGCAGATGGTGCCCTTTGCAAAGCTCTATGCTGATGTGCATAGGCTGCTTTACATCTACACAACACTTAAAGATGTCGTTCAGACATACCCTGAGTAGCCTTATATTAGCCTCATCTAAACTGCCATTGAGAGTGTGGCCAGGAGAAAGGAAGTGTGGAGACAGTGTCCCTGTTGCATGACTACCTCTGGCCTTCAACCACCGCACTCCAAACTGTGCACTGCAAAGGCAGAGGACTGCAATTTCAGTTTAAAGTTTGGCTTTCAGTGCAGGTCACCTGAACCTAAAAATCAACACACAGATATTCATGCTGACATTATTACCTCCGTTAGATGCTTTTGATTGCAGTGTTGGGTATGAAGCAATATTTCCTCTGGAAGTGCCTAAAACTGCACAATAGCCTTGACTCCTTTATCCTGGAAAAACCTACAGAAAGAGTCTCCTTTGCCCCTAAGACTTGTGGTTTCCATTTACTTTGCTTGATATGTGTACTTAAATGCATTATAGCGTCTGGAGTAGCTGCAATCGTTCTTGAGACAGTGCAGCAAACTATAGAATAAAATGCCATGCAAGTGTTCCCCTCCTACTGTATTATGCCTTTTCTGGTTGTGGATCTATAACATGATTGATGGACCGCACATTAACAGGCACCACAACAGCTTCTGTATCTTTCAAATGCTGAAGTGTAAAAATAATTTGTCATTTCTGCTTTATTATGTGGAAGAAAGCAAGGGTTGTAGCCTAGTTTCCAGTGGGATGTGAGAGTAGACTACATCATGAAAAGGGAAAAAATACGTAAATAAATCCCGAAGGTAATTAATAATGCTACAAATGCATACTGAGCTGCTGCTTCCAGACTGAGACACACTGAAGCTTCTGTGCCTGATCCGTTGCCCTCAACGGCATAGGGATTTTGCTAGCAAGACAGCATAGCTGCAAATATAATTGCCTTATTGATTTCTCTCCCCTTAGATGTCAATATGTGCAGCAGTAGAGGAGAGCTGTGCTAAACACAGACACATCTGCTGTGTCTTGGAGTTGCAGGTGGCATCTGCATGTTTTCCTTGCAATCCAATTTCCATATACCCTTTGCAATACAACCATCCCTGGTATGCTGCATTCAGGGCAGTGGGCCACACTTCCAGATGTCCACCATGTTAAAAAATTGGAAATGCACAACTCCATACTGAAATGAGCGTTCAGGCCTTGAGACAAAGCAAAGTGCTGGTAGCAAATAACCAGTGGCATCTAATTGAACTTCAGGCTACTGAGTTACATTGGAAGGAATGTGGCAGTATTTCCCACTTTTGTTTTTCTAGTCTGGCAGGCTTTTCTAGTTTTTCAAATTCCCAGCTCTGCCAGAAAACGAAGCTGCTAATACAGCTTGCGTTAACTTTGTAGCACATCCCTTTAGTGAGGAAGACTAATAAGCCGTTTAAGATAAATTTGCAATTCAAATGAAGTAATCCCAGAACACAATTTTCTTAAAAAAGTAAACAAGAAAGCACTAAATCTTTAAGGACAGTGAATTAAACCCTCCACTCTTTTAAATGCTACAGAATCTGTTATATTTAAACTCTGAGCTAAACATGGCATCTCTGATGATTCCCAATGCAAGCCAGTAGGGCAGCATCCAGCTCCAGCTCCAGCATGTAGCGCTCCAAAGACTGTGGACCTAATTGAGTGATGCTTTTCTTCCGTTTGCTGCATATAAGAGGTGTGACTGATTTAAACTGCACTTAGTTTTATGAGGCTCTGAACATCTTAATTTTCTGCTCCAAACTCTGAGGACGAATTTGTCTAAAAGGGTATAATTTATTATTTTGGTTTTAGTTTTTTGTAAAACAGATTAGACTTAAAAAAAAGAGCATAAACTGAAGACATTCTTAACAGCCAATTTACATATGGCTTTGCCTCATTTATCTCTTTTCTAAGTTCTCTTTAATGTTAAATTACTCAACATACCAGCCTCAGGGTTTTTGTAGTGGAGTGGTATGTCAAGATTTTTACGTGCCACCAAATTGCAGTTTCCTTTGCTTCCATGTGAAAATGAGATCTACCTTATCAAAAAGTCACAATGAACTGAAAAATTTAATTTTATGTTCTTATAAGGTACTAAAACCTGCAAGAGAAGCACTGTATCTTCTTGTGGGTTCAAGAAAACCATTTGCCTTTGTGTCGTGCAACAAACATAAGTGTTTAAATGTAACACACAAATCAGATCTAACTTCAGATAAGGCTCTTCATTTACGTGAATTTTTTTTTCCTTAGTGTGGGATTTAAATGCAAGTATGGCAACACTAACTTCATATTCTGTATTGAAAACTGTGTTAGAGAGCCACATTAGCAAACCTTTTGAAAATTATAAAGCTTATTTCTGTTGCCTCAAACAAATATACTTATATCATTCGTACACATAGGATCTAATATTTGAACAAGAGAAATTATAGTTTTACACTAGACATTGAATAAATAAAATGGTATGCCATGACTGTTTTGACTATAGGCACTTCTCCCAGAGTAGATGAGCAAGAACATAAGGCGTGTTTCTGTAGTGTAGCGGTTATCACATTTGCCTCACATGCAAAAGGTCCCTGGTTTGTAACTGGGCAGACAACACTTAATTATTTCTATGCAGTTGGACTTGATGATTTTAAGGGTCTTTTCCAACCTAAATGATTCTATGATTCTAAGTACAGAGAGCAGATGTTCATCTGTTGTCACCACGTAAATGAAAATTACTTTATTGGATTGGAGTTTTGTGTTGGTACGGTTGACCTTTACATATATTCTTTTTCATTCATGTGTAATGTATCAGGCTGGAGATCTACAGTTATTGCTTCAGAAGAGCAAGCATTTTCCCAGAAATGAAATTTGAAGGCTTTATTAACAACCTTCAAGAATTTGAAGTGGCAGGTTATCAGAGCCTAGTGCAATCAGAGATTTTGGGCTATGTTTTTCAAAGCACCAAAATTTACTTGTAATGGGCAGAAAAACTATTTTTAAGAAGTGATATTGGGAAACTGTGAAATGAAAAAATAAGTCTTTTTATTTTCTGCAACAATGATAATCTATTTTATTTATTTCTACTCAATGGTCTGTTAATTTACATGATGCCGTCTGAAAAAACAAAGGAAAAGGATTTTACTAAGAAGTACCCTCAGAGCCATACTTTTAAACTGAGAGGCTCAAAACAGGAGATTACCAGAAAAGTTATTGAAATTTTGATTGTATGTTGTTTTCTTTTCTGCATGTGGTTAGCTAGCGTTTAAGTAGCTATTTCATTGAAAGTGGTACTGTTTTGTATTCCTTTTCTGTATCAGGACTCTGAATTCAAAAGCATGTTTGAAATCCATGGATGCTGCATTGATTATATAATAATATATACAATAATATTTTTTTATATATGCACTTATATATATTATATTGGGTTCCTATGACCTAAAATCAAATTCTAGTGAATGTTTGGACCTTATAGATAGTGATTTCTGTTATACTACAAGCATAATACCAGCTATTAAATGAATAAGATATGATAGCTTTACTTTCAACAGTACATGTAAAGATGTGGTAAAGCACATCTGATTGATTATGTCAGTGGTTGTGTGCTATTTATGGCCTAATTGCTCCAAGGGACATAACTGGGTTGGTTGCATAAGCTAGAAATAGTTTCTTTCTTACACAAGCCTTCTGTGCTTATATTGACTTGACTGTTCTACACAACAGAAACTGGTTTAAAATCTAGCACAGAAAAATAACAAATCAAGTATGTTAAAAAATGCTCAGCTTCCAAAAATGGATACATGTCTTTTAGTATGTTATATGGGAATACTGAACTTGAATGAAACTGAACTTGTGCTTTTGCATTAAATAGATTTCAGAGACTAAAGAGCAAATCAACAGGAAGTCTTATTGACTTCTTTTTTATCCCAGACCTTGCATTAAAAGTAGTTTGTGTACAACTGTAAATGTTGCTGTAGAACTCTTTCTTAGGTAGGCTGTAGATCTGTTGTGCTACAACAGAACCTCGTCCTTGGCTAATCTGAACCCTTTGGGACTGTATCATAATTTAGAGTAGAGGAAGTTTATTACATTGCACATTGTATGTTCTGTAAAACTGTTGCTTTGATTTTTAAGTGGAAATGAGTGCTTTTAGTCTGAGACAAAAAAAAGAAACAGAAAAGTTAAACATTTTTGCTAAAGTGGAAAGACCTGAAGCATTGTTAACAGAGGCGATGCTGAGCTGTTCAGATTAGCTGTTCAGATTATTCTATTACTGCCTGCCTCTTACAGGAGATAAATGCAATATTATGTTGATGTTTCTGGAATGCCCTTGCTTGTCACCTGCGCTAGGCTTGACCATATTTTCCAGCGCTGTTTAACATCTTTGCTGGTGACTTGGACAGTGGGATCGAGTGCACCCTCAGCAAGTTTGCAGATGACACCAAGCTGAGTGGTGCGGTCGACACGCCAGAGGGAAGGGATGCCATCCAGAGGGACCTTGACAGGTTTGAGAGGTGGGCCCGTGTGAACCTCATGAAGTTCAACAAGGCCAAGTGCAAGGTTCTGCACATGGGTCAGGGCAATCTCAAGCACAAATACAGGCTGAGCAGAGAATGGATTGGGAGCGCGACTGAGCAGAGAATGGATTGGGAGCAGCCCTGCTGAGAAGGACTTGGGGGTACGGGTGGATGAAAAGCTGGACGTGAGCCAGCAATGTGCGCTTGCATCACAAGAAGCGTGGCCAGCAGGTCGAGGGAGGGGATTCTGCCCCTCTACTCTGCTCTTGTGAGACCCCACCTGGAGTACGGCATTCAGCTCTGGGGCCCCCAACATAAGAAGGACATGGACCTGTTGGAGCGAGTCCAGAGAAGGGCCACAAAGATGATCAGAGGGCTGGAGCACCTCTCCTGTGAAGACAGACTGAGAGGGTTGGGGTTGTTCAGCCTGGAGAACAGAAGGCTCTGGGGAGACCTTATAGCAGCCTTCCAGTACCTGAAGGGGACCTACAGGAAAGCTGGAGAGGGACATTTTACAAGGGCATGTAGTGATAGGACAAGGGGTAATGGCTTTAAGCTGAAAGAGGGTGGATTTAGATTAGCTATAAGGAAGAAATTCGTCACTATGAGGGTGGTGAGACACTGGAACAGGTTGCCCAGAGAAGTTGTGGATGCCCCCTCCCTGGAAGTGTTCAAGGCCAGGTTGGATGGGGCTTTGAGCAACCTGGTCTAGTGCAAGGTGTCCCTGCCCGTGGCAGGGGGGTTGGAACTAATGGATCTTTAGGTCCCTTCCAACCCAACCCATTCTACGGTTCTATGATTCTATTTTGAAGTGGTAGGAAGAAATCACTTTCTGGCTTCTGTCACCAGCCTCTATGCACTATTCTGAGCTGTAGTAAACTGGTGGAAACACAACTCTCTGTTGTGAGAGTGATCTGAATTGCTCAGCGCTCTTCTTTCATGAAGTCAATAGCAGAGAGATGGTAAGAAGATAAGGAAGGGAAGAGCTTGTGGGGAGCATCCCATGGGGATGGGACCGGTGCAAAGCAGAATGGTCGCTGAATGGTGGTGTTTCTGAATGGAGTATAATACCTCCCCTGGGCATTACAATTTCTGCATACTGTAAAGTTACAGAACAAAATTTTATCTTAAAAAAGAAAAAGCATTGCCATTAAGCTGCTGTAGTGTTTTTTTAAACAGAGTGTATGTCTATTGATAAGACTGAAGATGGTGTTACAGCTGTTCTTTTTATCAGTGTGTGAAAATTTCAGGTTTACCGAGAAGCACACAGGGAACTTATTCCATCCTGAGATTTCAGAGCATAAGACTAACTCATTCTGAGTTCTGGGGAAAAAGTTGCATTTGGAGCAGTTTAAAGGTGTCATCTGGTACTGGCAAGTAGGGAACCATGATTCAAAACATCTAAGGCCTGTTTTAAGCTCTGTCAGTAAGCCAGTCTGAGCCTCAGTTTACCAATGTATACGAGAAATGTAAGTATCTCAACGCTTACTGAATTAATGCTTGCAAGAAGCTGAGAATTTTTAGATAAATAGTGTTATGAAAGACTAAAGAGTGATTTTGGAGAATGATATTTAAGCTATTTTTGTTTGCCCTTTTATTGGCAGTAAGATGAACAATCCTGGATTTTCCTATTAAGTTACTGTAAATAATAGAAGCATGGCAACACTATTATTTTTCTAAAGAGGATCATTGCAATGTAAAGGTAATTTTTGTACATAAAGAATGCTGTACACCTCCAAAAGCCAATACTGTAAGTTATATCTTATTTCAGTTTAACTTGTTTTGATGAGATGACCTTACAAGACTGCTTGCGTCTGCTGTGCGTATTTCATTGTGCCTGGAATGTTAAGTAGTTGTCTGCTGGCCACAGCAGATATTTTTTTCCACCTGATAGTGTCCCCGGTCACTATTGTAAAGTGAAGAAAGATTGTTTTCACAGGTAAACATAAAATGTATTTTAACTCCTACACAGCAGAAAATTTACGAATTCCAATACTGAATGTCTTTCTTTTTTACCTATGTCTTCAAATCTGTCCTAGTAGCTGGTACAGTGCTGAGTTTTGGATTTAGGATGAGAATAATGTTGATAACACACCGATGTTTTAGTTGTGGCTAAGCAGTGCTTACACTAGTCAAGGGCTTTTCAGCTTCCCATGCCCTGCCAGTGAGAAGCTGGGAGGGGGCACAGCCAGGACAGCTGACCCAAACTGGCCAAAGGGATATTCCATACCATATGACATCATGTTCAGTACATAAACTGGGGGGAGTTGGCCAGAGGGCAGTGACCGCTGCTCGGGGACTGGCTGGGCATCAGTCGGCGGGTGGTGAGCAATTGCATCGTGCATCACCTATTTGGTATATTCTTTTATTATTCTTATTTATTATTCTTATTTATTATTATTATTATTTCCCCCCCCCCTTCCTTT
>NW_008795144.1:657205-661552 GCF_000699145.1 Aptenodytes forsteri | reverse complement strand
GGGAGTGAGTGAACGGCTGTGTGGTGTTTAGCTGCCTGCCTGGTTAAACCACAACAAAATCATAGATCATTCCATTTTCATACTTAAGTTTTCATCATTTTTTCACTTACAGATTTCTTTGAAAACCTGTCATGGTATGTCCCCAAATCCACACCAAAAAGAAATAGAGAGTCAGCGATTTTTAAATTGTCCTGTTTCTCTCTGATATCACATCATTATCACATATCATAGCAGGATTACCACCAGTGCTCATGCCCAGAACTAGGCCCAAAATAGTTTTGTAATAAAATGATAAGGAACGGTTAAAAATATTGCCTGTCTTGAAATGCAGGATGGATATCTTTGAAGAACCTGACAATTCAAAAAACATTCTTGCATCATCTCTTTCATATTATTTTGCTTATTCCTTTCTCCTTCCTCATTCTGTTTATTATTTTGGCTTTTTCTCCTTACTATCTTTGTATTTTTTCCCTACTTGCTTCCTTTCTTTTTTTACTTTTGTTCTCCAGTCTCCTGCCTCCACTCCCCAGAACCTTTTACTTTCAAGTCTAGAGCCAGCCTACAATCACCCCTTCATTTCACCTTTGCCTTCTGAAGGCCAAAGTGCAGGTAAGAAGAGTCATCCTGATTTCAGTGATCCCCTTTTTTTCCACTTTTCCTTTTCCCTGCAATTACAGTTTGAAAGCAAACATCACTCCCCTTATCACTGAAAAACAGTGTATGCGTGAGGCACTTGGGGAATGCAGCAGTGTTACTCTGTGTTCCCGTCCCTTCAAAGTTAAAGAATGATGAAATCACTTGTAACTCGTAGTCACACCACTTCTCTCCTTCATGCCTCATTTTCTGCGAAGGAATATCTCATCCTGAAGTCCTTACAGTGTGAAATTGTAGACATGATCTGGGCTGTGAGTGCAAATTTTGTGTTCCTATGCAATTGTGTTTCTGTGTATCAGCTGCATCAGTCATGTTATATATTTTCACGTCTAGTAATTTTTAGATCAAATAATTTGGCTGGCAAAGCGGTAAACAGAGGTGGAAAATATTGGATAGGTATATCTGTAGATAACACTTTCTGTGCTGTTTATATACATGCACATTTTATGCTTATATAACTCTCTTTCCCAGTAGACAGTGTTCAATACCTTTCCTCTTCTGGACCTATACTCTTCCTTTTGAAGGTTTACTAGTTCACAACCTCTTGTGGGTGTACTCGAAGGCCTTGAGAGGCTGATATGGTCAAAGACAACCCCCCCCCTCCCCCCTGTGATTTCTGCTCAGTGTTTAGAATCCAGGTGTTCCACACAATAATTTAAAAGTTTTCCATACTCAGAGAGAAACCAGATCAAAGACATCATCATACAATTAATTTTTCTTAGGGAGTCAGAGAGTGGGACTGGCTATTACTTATTTTAAAGTCTTACTTGTGTGGAGAAATAATCATGCTTACATAGAAATTATGTGGACCATATATGGGCATCATAATATTTTAAAACATTTAGCATGTTTTGAACTTAAGCCTTATTGGCTCAATTGAAGAGCATTAGTGATAACAGCAGAGTGCAGACATAAGTAGTCTCATTCTTTGTCCTGTAGTCCTCCGAATTTTTAAGAGTGTTCAGGCTTCATTAACAAGTCAGGCATTTTTATCATCTCGACGTATTCAAGATATGTAGCGCTCTCCTGCACTCAGAACACGAATTCTTGATTGCTGCAATTAATTGTTGAGAATCATGACTTCGTGATAGCAGCTTATTCACAGAAAGGCTTTGCAGCTCAGTGTGTGCTTCTGGCCAGCAATCTGGATGCACTGCCTAGCACATCCCTGAGTATGCAACTTAGGGTGGCTTTCATCTCACGCCACCTATCGCAGTCTAAAAGTTAAGATATCTAATCTAAGTCATGGTTAGTCAGTAGTGATGGACAAACATCTTTAGAGGCCAGTTCACCCCATCCCAAGGCAGGTGTCTTACCACAGGTAAGCTCAAGTGCCCTTTGCAATGATGACTAGCTTAACTTGATGTTTAACTTTTAGGGACAACTACATTTTAGTATAATGTTTGATCCTCTACAGGTTCATAATTTTTATAGAAACACTTGAATTGTATTTCAGATTGGTTTTGAGCATATTCACTGAACAATGTTTTAAACCTTTTCTGATTAAGGAGATCAGTTTAGGATGGTGGAAATGAAAATATGCTGCTGTTCTCCATTTGTTATCAGTGAGAATAATGTTCCAAATAAATAACTAGGAAACAGTGTGGACTTTTAGACTGAAGAAAGATTTGGAAACTGGCTTCTAAAGCAAATAATTTTGGCTCTGGCCCTGATTTGTTTGTCTTGCGCATCTCTAAACTAATTCTTATCCTGATAGTAAGACAGGGTTATTGGCTTCAGACTACTTTGAAGAGTTCGGTTTGAAGAGGTACCCCCCCCCCCAAAAAAAAAAAAAAGAAAGAAAAAAAGAAGGAACTTCTTATCAAAGGCGATTCCATTAATTGGTAGAACATCTTCTTTTTGCATCATTTGTTGCTGAGGTTGTTCATTTTCTACCTGGTATGTGTATTTCCATAACAAGTGTACTACATAGGAAGTTATCTTCAAATGAGCATTTAGGGCCATATTCTTATAAAGTAGTTTGTTATTCTTCCACAACATCTGTTAAAGAAAATGAGACAATTCACAGAAGAATGTGGTTCTCAGTGCGAAAGAGGATGAAAAATATATTTTCTTACTATTTCACATTTATATGCGTACATTACAAATGAACAAATGATTAAAAGAAACAGAGAGGAAGTTCTTCAAGTTGTAAGAGATGTCAAAAAGGAGTAACACACAATTGGCATAACTTCATTTGATATATTAACTGGGGATCTGAGAATGAATATTATCTTTCTGACACCAAAACCAGAGCAAGTCATGTGCAACTAGATTACAAACTTACCGCTTTGGAGAAACTGTAGTGTTTTGAAACACTAGTAAGTCTTAAGGCACACACATTGAGAAGGAGCAAACGGATACATGCTCCCATGAAGGATAATGAAGTTAGTGAAATTTAAGCAACAAGCATACAACCAGCACCGGTGATCTTTGGTTGGTTAGATCAACTCCTTGTGCAGACGATTACCATTTTGTTCTGGATTGCCTTAAAAAATCTGGCTGTAATTAGGACACTTAATTTGAATCAGCTCGAAAAATTTCTTTTTTTTTTTTTGTATTTGCCATCTTAGTGCTAGTTCTTAGTGTTTCTTAATCATTTAGGCTTGAGATCAGAGCAAAACTGCCATTAGTTCTAACAGGGTTAGATACAGGGATTAGGAATATATGTGACAAGAAAATTTGGGTTATGGCTTTTTTGGGGAGGGTAAGCCGAAGGTATTACCTACAGGCAGTATTACAGCTATTCCAGCTGCGTAGCTGCCGTGCTGTACTCGAACGAGCTTCCCAGGCCCGCGGCGCCTGCAGCAACAGCAGGTGTCTCCGCTCCCCAGCACATCCCGCCCCAGCCCCGGCGCCCGCCCGCCCTGCCCGGCCCCCGCACGCTGGGACCTGCTTTCGGGCCCCGGCCTGAGCTGTCAGCAGCCGCAAAAACCGCCCCCTCTTCTGTAAAGAAAAAGATGCTTTAATGGCACAACTTCCCAGCGTGTGAAGTGCAAAGAGCCAAATTCCACCTACAGGCAAAATAATACTTCCCCGTCTTGCAAGGCAGATTTCCCCTTGCAAAAGCTGATTTGCTAGATTAGCTACTGTCCTCATTATTTATGATTGCTTTTCTTTTGGGCTCTCTTTTGTTTAAAGACACAAGTAGTGGTTGCTTAGTTTTACAAAACATTTTCCTTTCCATGCTCTGTCACAAAGGAGGCTCACAGGTCCCATTTACCCGAAATATTTGGGGAATAACAAGTATCTCCACTTAAATGTGCAAAAATATATGTAAGTAGAAAAGTAACGATGTCCTTCCTTTCTCAAGCAGTACCGCAGCGGAGCACATGACGTTTGTTTTTCTGTGGTTTTGGGTCTCCTGAGGGAGCCGAGGACCAACTCCTGCTCGCGGGACCTAAGGAGCTTTGACGATTTTCTTCCTCGGTCACCTGCTGCGTAGGTACCCGTCCTTCACCGGGCTGAGCACAATGACCTCTGAGGCCCCTATGTAGCTTTCACTTTGCCTGCAAGTGGCTGGAGGGAGGCTGTTTTGGGGCGGGGGAAGGAGGGGAGGGCAGCATCCGCGCCGGGGAGCGCCCCACGGGCGACACGAGCCCGAAAATCGTGTAAGTGGTTAAG
Source organism: Aptenodytes forsteri (assembly GCF_000699145.1). Classification (NCBI taxonomy): domain Eukaryota; kingdom Metazoa; phylum Chordata; class Aves; order Sphenisciformes; family Spheniscidae; genus Aptenodytes; species Aptenodytes forsteri. The sequence goes on along the minus strand of NW_008795144.1, from coordinate 657,274 downwards.
TGTCTGTCCGTCTGTCCGTCCGTCGTGGCTACGCGCCGCTGCCCGGACGCCGCGGCGCGCCCGCCCGCC
>NW_008795144.1:649723-656544 GCF_000699145.1 Aptenodytes forsteri | reverse complement strand
GTGGGGCGGCTCTGGGGCTCCGGGCAGGCTCATCTCGCTCTCCCCAGCCCGCATCGCCTCCGTCTGCCGCGCTAGCGGTCCGGAGCCGGGACGAGTCCGTTCAGGCTCTCCGTAGAGCAGAGGATTTGCGCGAAAGATCTTTTTTTAAAGGTTACCGTTCGTTTTCACGGGAAGCTTTTGGCAGTCCTAAACAGAGACTGGAACGAGGGAACATACTGAGATAGAGGGATGTTTGTGTACATATGTAAATAAGCATGACCTGCACGTGAAAATGCACATCTGTTTAATAACTTGACTTCGTTCCAGCGTACGTCTTTCAGCAGGAGCTGCCTAGAGATACTCTCAGTTGTGTGGTATCCTGTGCAGATTTTCTTTTGGCGACAGTCACAGTAGCGTAAATATTTCCTATTTTGTGTTTCAGCCAAGAAGTAGGCTCGATCTGGAAACGTAGGCACAAATCAATTAGGAAAAATAAGCAGCTGCTTTTCTTAGAATGAGCTGGGAATGCAGGGCTTTTTGGTAATTTTACAAATTACTTAAATGTTGCTGCCAGTCATTGGGTATTTAAATGTAGTCAAAGCAGGCATGTATTTCCTGGAATCGTGTACAGCTCTGAAGTTTTTCTCAAGTACCAACTTTGGATTATACAGCAAGTTTAAAACCTCATGCCGTCAGTACTGAAGATGTTTCGTGGCATACTTTCTCAGGTTTGTAACTGAGCTTTGGCAGCAGCAGTTTGGAAAGCAGATTAACATAATGACTGTATTTAGGAAAAATGTTTTTATCCAGCAACTTGGAAGAACAAAAAAAAGGCCAAGTCTGGGGAGTGACATTTGTTTCCCAGCAGATAAGCTACAGACCTACGCTGAAAAGTCTTAGATGCTTTGACTGAGCAGCATGCCTGATGTGAGACTGAAACTGAAAGCTGGCTTCAGGCTTCAGTTTCCTTGTCAACACCCCTAAATGGCATTTGTGCCCAATAACATAATACTGGGAACAACGCATACGTAATTAGGTATGTGCGTTCTTCTTGAAGTGCAGGGGGGCGTGCAACTGCCTGAGCTGGAGACAGAATTTAGGAAAATAACAGCCTGGGTGGCCAAATTATCTGTATCGGTTGCTACTCAGTGGCCCTGCAAATGAAATGGTATTAGGAAGCCTGTTTTTATTTTCTGTCTCAAGTCAGAGAGGCCAGCTGGGCAGGTGTGCTCTAGATTTTTAATAAGCTGGACAAACAACGTAATTTAGCCCCAAGTTTCTACTTGTTTGCTCATATAACTCATGCACCTGCACAGTATCAAAACGTGGGGCCTTACCTAGTAAAATTTATTTAGTTTTTCTTACGCAGACAACTGTAATCACCATGTGGCCTTGTCATACAATCAAATTTAAATGCGATCGCTCCCACAAGAGGTGGATCAGTTGCATCGTGTTAGTATTGATTGTTAATGTGCTGTGGAGATGGCATGGCTTTGTGTTTGGCTTCTTAAGATGGTGCAGTTATAAGTTTGGAGTGTTACAAGTCTCTGCTAGAAGATGAGCAGTTCACAGGGTTGGCAATGAATTTTCTGTGTCTCGCTTACTGATTACAATCCATATCTTGCAAAAAATTTCTCAACTGCTGGCTGCTCAGTGACCTGTGTGAAGTAAGCTGGTTGTATCTATTTAATTTCCCTGGAAATCACTTACCAGAGTTCCCCTGTTTCGAGTATTGGGTGGTGAAGCAGTCCAGAGCCTGCACTGTTTTCCAGGGGCAGGGCTGCGCACACCAGTTTCGACTCCCCAGAGACAGCCCCTGTAGACAGAAACTGTACTGCCTTTGCCTCAATAGCATGATGCTTTAGCTCTTTGTATACCATAAATTTTACCATTTAGCTGCTCTAGCTAAAATATGCATAGCTAATGCCAACACTTTAAATGCGACTGGAGGTGTGGGGTTGTGCCCTCACAGGGTGGGCACTGGGAGGACCTGTCCAGGGGTTACAGTATTAAATGAACTGTTCCTGCCCTGCAGGTGAACAGAAGAGTCTGACCAAGTGAACAGTCCTTCCGTGACTCATAACCACATTTTCCACAAAAGGATGTATTCTGCTGTATGGGGGCATACACCTAGGGAAGCAAATGCAGTTTAACAAAAGCAGTTAACTCATCTATGCAAAGAACACGGGAACTGTGCATTAACATATTTAAGTTTGATTAACATCTAACAGAGTTTGGAGTGGGCTTTTGACTGCAGCTGGTAAGGATCCCTTGAATTTATATTCAGATTACTTGGCAGGAGTTTTGCACCGTGTCTCTACATACCTTTTTCTTGTCTAGGCATTTTCACTTCTTCTCATTAGGGGAGGTAAGTGGCTTTTGAGGAAGGAAAAAAAAAACCAAATTCTTTGCATATGTGCTACAATTTTAGTCAAAACAAAGATATGTTGATTCTTCCATAGAGAATACGGTAACATGGATGTGATCCAGTGTATTCATTTTTTGAATGGAACACAGTGTAGAACAGTAAAAATCCACTATAAGCCTTTCTTTAGATGTGGAGTGGAATGGTGTAGTGGAATTGCAGTCAAAGTTCTTACATCCTTATTGCCATTAAGCAGTGTCTTCCTTGAATGATGCCAGTGGCACCAGATTTCACTATATAGAAGTTATGTTACCAACTCACTGTCAGCAATAGAATTTGACCCTGATTTTTAATATTAAGAGATGAGTTTCCCCGTAATTGGTACTCATATTCCTCTTTGAAGATATGCTAAAATCAGCATATCATGAACTTAGATATAACTGTATTATTTTTTCATCTATGAGAAGAATCTGTGTCTTGATATTCCAAATTTTTTTCTTATGAAAAGAGTATGTATCATCTAAAGCCATCTGTCAGAAAAATAGGAGGAGTATTCTGGGGAGGGATTGCCTTTACTAGAATAGCTCTATTGATTGTGTCAGCATTCTTGTTAATTAACCCATTCAAACTGTCTGGTCTTTAATTGATGTTTTGCTTGTGTAAGGATTTGTGGTTCATGCCTTCGGATGTGCACATTAGGTTTATATTAAAATGTAGACAGCCAGCTCTTCATGTTTTATCAGTGTTTTGTATCTGATTGTCAGAGAAATTAGCCCATAGTCAGCAATGAGGTACTAATTCTGAGCCCTTTTGATGTGCAAGACAATGAAAGAATATAGATTGGGAAGCAGAAAGCATAATTTTAACTTTGACACTGACTTGCTGTGTGACCTCAGGAAAGAAATTTAATCTTTTTTCTGCTGCTGTAAAAGAACATTCTTCTAAGCCTTCCAGATTATTTTTGTTGAACACACAGAGATGCAAGTTAACTCTTGCAAAGAAACTTGAATATAAAGACTTCATATTAATGTGTCTTATATTTAAAAAAGAAACACTAGGACTAACACCTGTAGGTTGTACGGCTCTAGTGTCCCACCACTCCAGTCACAGGAGCTGTACAACAGCACAAGAACAACAGCAAAAATGGTCTTGCCTTTTATAATCTAAAATTTAAGACAAAAGACAATAGGAAATAAGGAAGGACAATGAACTCATGAAAACAGCGGTCAAGCCACAGTCATATTATTCTTCATCAAAAATAATGGAAATTAAAATGTTTAAAGGGATTAATGATAGTTTTTTTCAGGTGAGTCTTCAAATAGGAGACAGTGCAGAACTACTTCTCCGAAACACCAGGATATTACCAATGAGGGCTGGTACCATGGCCCTGCCAAAGAAGGGGTCAACATCTTGTTAAGTACAAGAAATATTGGGCATGGGACGAGACCATGAAAAGCAAGGGGAGGCTCGGAGAAGTCGTGACCTTAGGGCGATGCAGAAGGTGGATTTGTCAGGCTGGACAAGAGAAGACCAACAGGGTTTTGTGGTGTGGGTGAAGTTGTCCAGGCATGAGACTGGGGGGCTCTGACCCAGCCCAGTGGTGTCTCTCATGGGCAGTCCTGATCTGGGAGGGTGTGCTCGAAACAGTGGTGGAGGATGTGGGGAAGAGGGAGGACTGGTCAAGGCTGCTCAAGAAAGAAAAATGATCAAGAGACTGATAATGTGTGTTTAGGGCGACTGATGCATCTATGAGCAGTAGCAGGGTGGAATACCAAACCAGAGTTTAGCGGAAGATATGTTACTTTGATGGGCTGCAAAGGAAAGAAAAATGAACTGGACAGAAAACAGTGAGCAAGCTGGTAGTTTGTTGTTCCACTCACATCCCCATTTGTTTTGGAAAGAAGCCATTGCTTTGTAAAATTTTATGTACATGGCAAGCATTATGCTATGAGCTCTTGCTGCATCGCGCTTGTCTCCTTCAGGGGTAGATCCTGTAAGCCCTCTTCAAAGTGTTTAGTGCTGTATTCCGTAAGTAACTGTATGAGACAAATATGTGCAGCACAGAATGATTCCGAGAGACAGTAAGGGCAGGAGGATGTCGTTCTTAACATATTTTGGTCTTAGCCCTGTGAGAATATTTTTCATTAATGAAAACAAAGACATCCGTGCAGGGTCTCAATGAGTTCAGCGTGTTCACAGCATCTTTTGAAGTTTCTCCTATACAGAAATCTTGTTTATCTACTTTTCAGGACTTTTTTTGGATACTTGGTGAATTTAAAGGATTTACACGGCAAACAGTAACATTGTCACCTGGTAAGTTACTCATCTTTGTCTTGTGGAAAAGTTTTGATTTTTATCTTGCAGACATTTTTCTGCAGTACAGGAGAAAAATATTCAAGGTGGAGACAACTTTGACTTGGGATTTTTCCCACCCCCAGCTGTTATTTGGAACAAAATATTCTGCTGTCAAAGGGCTTAGGAAAAGTCGTGATGAGATTCTCATCCACGGTTTGCAGTGGATCTGGCAGTGCTGTGCACCGCCTGTACTCTGCAGTCATTCCGCAGCCCTGCAGTGGTGCCAGCCCAGGGTGTGGGAGCTGCCTGAGAGCTCCCCAGCTCCAGCTCTGCCCGTGCGTTGGGGTTTCCCATGGGGAGCCAGCATGTGCTGGAGGAAGCTGTATGCTGCAGTCTCGTTTTGACACGCAGTTTTGACTGTCGTAATTCATATCTAAAGATGAGGGCTACAGGGTGCATCTGCCTTGCATTGTAGACGCAGGCGGGAACAGCGAGGTTGTTAGCTGGTGGAACAAAGGGGAAGAATTTGCAGCTGCGATGCTGTGCTTGTCTTCTCCTAAACTGGGCTTTAGGGGGATCCCACTACCATGGTGGTATCCTTGTGACCCTACATACTGCAAAGGTGAACTAAATCAAACTTATTTCTATGTTTTCACTATTGTTAGCTTCATTCAGATCTTTTGTGCTACGGCAGTCTATTTTTTATTAACCATGTTGGCTCAACACTTGAGTTTGGTGTTGATTCACACATAGTGATTTAGATGACGGCTATTTTATGTTACTTGCCCCTTTCTTCCTGTGACCCATAGAGAAGTTTCAGAATCAGTTGATTTGGATGAGAGCTTTTGAATCCTGACTTTTAAAGTTTCAGCATTGCTGAACTGATTAACTAAAGCGGAGCGAAAGAGTTTCGATCACAGGGCTCTGCCAAAAAGAGCCCCCAAAGTGAATGTTTTGTGTGAAAGCATGCCTTGCAGTTTAAGCTCGGAGTGACAATGATTGTAACACAATGCTGTTCATGTGACAGCCAGACAAAGAGGCCATTATGCACGGCTGGCTGGCATCAGATCCTCCCAAAGCCGATAGTCGGACTAAGCTTGGTCGCCCCAAGAACATGAATACACTGGAAGCACTTGCATGCTAAAAAAGAAGAAAAAGACATGTCTGTGTGTGTGTGCGCACGAGCGCATGTGTGTGTGTGCGCCAAGGTCCCGTTAAGTTGTAAGTACAAAATGACATAATTGATTTGTTTATGTTTTTCTGGAAGTTGCTGTCAGGAATCAGCAAAAAACATGTAACATAGCACTGAGGACAGCCATGGTGGGAATAAGACAGACTATGTCAACAGACCAAGTATATCTTCCAGTTCCTCTGCTCTGTGCTACAGGATTGCTTCCTACAGTGGGCTTTTGAGCATGTATAACTGAGTTTTAGTTTCCTCTAAAATGTTTACAAAATTTTGGAGCACTGGTCTGTCAACACACACTTGTTATGATCACTGGAACTTAAGCAGAAATAATGCTTACGTGTGTTTGTGGGAAGCATTCGTTTGGTGACTTACAAACTCACTTCAAAGGGTTCAAGAGCACCGGCAAGAATCAGAGCACTTGATACATGGAGAAATGTCCCTGACAACTTGTGAGCTGCGGCAATCTTGGCCCCAAAGGCAGCATACTTGCGTCAGCCATTGTAAATCTACTTAAAAAATAGGATACGGCAGCTGGAGTGGAAAGCTCTTCAATTAGAAATGTATTTGTTTAAAAACAACTGTTTCGCCTTTGCAGCCCTGAGGGATGGATTGTCTTCTCCAGCACACAGGAGGTGGCACCCGACAATGACCAGAGTCACTGGTGATCACACCCGGCAAAGGTGCTTTAGCATCATTCCCAAGCTACTGCCTTCCATTACTTTTTTTTCCTTTTATTTTCCTTTTTTTTTTCCTTTTTTTCTTGTTTTCTTTTTTTCCTTTCCCCTTTTTTCCCTTTTTCCCCTTTTTCCTTTTTTCCTTTTTCCCCCCTTTTCCCCCTTTTCCCCCTTTTCCCCCTTTTCCCCCTTTCCCCCCTTTTCCCTCTTTCCCCCTTTCCCCTCCTTTTTCCCTTTTTTTTCTTTTTTCCTTTTTTCCTTTTTCTTCCTCTTGTCCCTGTCTCCCCCGTCCCTCTCTCCTCCATCTCCCCTCTCCCCC
>NW_008795144.1:645884-649662 GCF_000699145.1 Aptenodytes forsteri | reverse complement strand
CGCTCCCTCTCTCTCCGTCTTCCGCTCTTCCTTTTTCTTATTCTGATTGAGGACCTTATTAAACTAGCTTTTGAATGGTATTTGCTCCTAAACACTTAGCTTAAGGGAAACACCTCATTTACAGAGCAGTCTTTGCCTGTTTGTTGGTATGTTTGGTACTGGTATAAAAACAAAGCACCATGAGTTCAATTTCTTTAATTTCATGTAAGGTTCAAACATGTTTTTTCATTTTGCTCTGACTCCTACAGTTTCTGAATACAGTAATTCAAAATATAAGGTTATTTCATATTCTGCAGTTGTTTTGTTTATACTGACACATATTTCCTACTTTGTTTACAATTTCCTAGTGAATATTTTACTTTAGAGAAGCTTTTGAAGTGCAAAGAGGAAAAGAAAGCATTTTTTGCAACTGGTGACAGAATAGTATTAAATAATTCATCTTTTTATTTATTCAGTTCTCCGTCATTATTCTTTTCTTTGAGGGTTCTTTGTCTGTACTTTTGGGAGAGACAATCACCAAAATTACTTATGCCTATATTAACAATTTTGTGTCATCAAGAATTAATGTGAAGAGGGTCAGGCTGTATTTTGTGTTTGGGGTACAAATGATAAATCAAGAAGCATGGCATATTGGTAGCTCTATTTAAATACACAATACAGGTGCCTGAAGAGCTGATGATTTTGTTACTCCCGCCTGCACCAATGAAGGGCCAAGCTCAGTCCTGCTCCATCCAGCATGTGCTGAGGGCTGCCTCCGGCAGCCAGCCTTTCCCTGCACTCACCCCCCGCACTCCAAAAACATGACTCTTAGGAGTTGTTGCAGGCTCTGTATGAACCTGGCACTTTTGCTCACAAATTCATTTTTATGCCAAGTTGCTTGTGGTTGAGGATCAAAACTAGAGAGCTTAATGATTTTGTCTGAACTTTACCTGTCAGTAAAAATCCCAGCCAATTTTGGCCTGACACTTGGACCTTTTTTTGGTGGTTCTTCTTTCTTTTACCTTAGTGTGCTTGAAGAGTCTCACTGCTCCTGGGAAAAAAACAGGAGGTCTTTCGTTTGGGGAGCAAGGTTGGCATAGTTAGACTCCTGACCAGCTTCTTCCCCCAGTGTTTACCTTAACATGTTTTAGCAAATCTTTTTAACAGAAAGAAATACTGAGGATACAGCTCAGCTGGTGTCAGAGGTAGACTGAGCTGTTGGTCTAAGAAATTCAGTGATCTGTCTGAGTAAGTCAGATGAATAAATGCTTGCTGAGGGTAAAGCTGGGCTAGACAGACTGTTTTTTTTTTCAAACAGTCCTCAAGAAAAGCATCGGTACTTAATAATTTTTTTAAACTGTGTTAGGAGGGTGCCAGACTGCATAGAAGTTAGGATTTCCTTTTCTCTTGCAAGCGCTATGGAAATGATGCTTGTGATCTCTGTAACTGCTGCCATTAAAGGATGTTCGTAGGCCACTGCACAGCCTTATGACAGCAGTGGATTTTAATTATCCATATAATTACTTTTTTGCGTGTAAGAATCTCTTCAATTATGATGTCATCATGAATGTCCTAAAAGTGCGTGTCATGTGAAACAGCACATTGTCCATCTCCTGAAGACAGCAAAGCAAACAGCCTCTCCAAATTGGAAATCCCATCTCTCACGTGGCCCTTTTACTCGGCGAAAGAAAATTATTACTTCCAAATACTAATGTTTGGATTTGTAGAAATGAACTCATGTCCCGGGTGTGCTTTACTGTTCAAATCACATCCACCTGTACCATGTTTGGTTTTGGGACGTCAAAAGACAAGGACATTTGAGTATGTATTTTAAAAATTATGGGTAGGGCTTAATGCAGAGATGATGCTGTATGATTCTTGCCTGCTATATATGGTTTGGTATAGGTGTCGCTGTCTCTCATGATGTAAGCTCTCACAGTCCTGTTTGATTTTGTCAGGTCCTCCCATCCTTTTGGTATTTTCTGATGCATTGGAAGTATCCAAATTACTGTATTCAGTGACATCAAAATACAGGAACTTTGAAACTTGTGAAATTTTGTTTTTTATGGTGCAATTAGGAGACTTTCAGGAATCCAAACACCTCAAGAAGATTTTGTGGAAGGATGGGAAGGAGATTTATCAGTTGTGTTCAACAAGTCTTAGTTTATATCCTCTCTAGAGTGGTGTTTACTTTCATAGAAAATCTAGATAATTGTAATAGGAATAAACAGACACTTAAGTGTAAACAGAGTTTTTGCAAACTCCTAAATGGGGGTCCCATTTGCCCATTTGTACTGTTGTCCTATTTGCCCCTAATTCTGTGATGCTATTTCCAGAGCCGTCACTCATGTGCTTTGTGAGTTCTCACATGCTTTGTGAGTGAGCAGGTGAATATCCACAAACTCTGGGCAGTTCTTCCATCAGTGACTGTATGTCCCCTGCTGCTACTTCACAGTCCCTTCTCCCGGACAAAGGCCATGTTCCTCGAAGCAGCAAAGATGAAGCAGTTAAGAAGTAACTAATACCTGTCCACATTGGCTGTATGTTGGTTGGAGAGCATGGAGGAGAGGCAGAATAAAATGCCTGGTGCCATTATTCCAGCAGGGTGGTGTTGCTTTGCCCTTTGGTGGGAGTTTCTGACACACTGCAGCTGAGGAGTGTTTCACTGGCTGCAGTGCATTATTATTATTATTTATTTTTATTTATTTATTTTAGTGGATTCTGATTAACCACATGATTGCTTTTTATGCATAAGAATGCCAATTAAGACATGGATTCTTTTTCCTGCCATGATGAAGATCTGGGCACCAGTGGCCAGATGGCTGGTGCCACCGTTTTGCGCTGGTGTTGTCTTCCTGGCATGACCCATAGGAAAGAAAAAATACATAACACTCTGTGGTTTCTCAATGTCATGTTTATAAAGAGAGGAACTGTAAATCCAGGAGCAAAAACCCCACCTCCCCGGCCCTGCTGATTGTTCCGCTGGGCTGCTGAGGTCCAGGAAGGCTGGTGTTCTACCAAGTGTAACAGCCCTAGTAAAACTGTCTCCTTCCCTCCCCGTGCAGGGGACTGAGGTCTTAAACCTTGGCCAGGGTATGGGCTTCATGTGGGCTTGGCTGCTCTGGCTGTAGCCCGCCTGGGCGCTGAGGGACGAGCTCTGTCTTTCCATCGGGTTGAGGAGGCATCCCCATACGGGGAGCCTCTGTGCTGTGTACTCAGGTGTTTGACATGGGGGCTGCACCTTCCTCTGGTTTTCAGTTTTGACAATGGTGTTTCTAAAGAAAATTTCACAATTTGCACAGGCTGCCTGACTCCATTGCTCCGTCACCACCAAAATCATAGGCTGCCTCTTCACTATCCTCTTTTTGCCTACAAAAACCCCTCTTAACACACTCGTCTCCTTCCCTCCGACTTCCTTCTGCTTAGACAGTGACAACGTAAAAGCAGAAAAGTCGTTTGGGTCCTTTTTTGCGCCCTGGCTGCGGACCGTGCGAGAGCTGTGCGTGGGCTCCTCCCGGCGCTGGGGGGGACCCCTCGGGGCGGCGCGCCGGACCGGGGCATTTACCAGCCGCACCGCCGGCTTCTGCATTTAACTCGCGGCTCTGCCTGCTCTGTAATGGAGCTTTAGTGCTGCTTTAATCCACGCCACATGCGGGTGACCCGAGCAAACCCTGTGGGAAGACAGAAGCCCTGTTGTGTGTTTGCGGAGCAGTTGCTCGGAAGCTGATGTACAGCTGTGGCTGGTCTTGTTTGGAAGTGAAGAGTAACTTGATCTTTTAATCTTTTTTTTTCTGGGTCC
>NW_008795144.1:643793-645483 GCF_000699145.1 Aptenodytes forsteri | reverse complement strand
TGGCATCTTTTAAAAGATTATTAAATTTTCTTTCAGAAGAAAGCTGAATTGCCAGCTCTGTAATGGACTCTGCTGAGAATGCAGAGCAACATTAGTACTCTTTATGCTTTAGGGTTGTTTTGGATTAAAGGCACTACACATTGCAAATACTGCTATGCAGGTATGCCACAGGGCTTTATCACTTTAAGACAGAAGGTGGTACTGAATAGAAGTGAGTTTCTCTCATTCCGGGGAAGTTGTTTAAACTCTGAACCCACAAAAGAGTGCATTCTTAATTATTGAATAAGAAGATTGGGTGAGTAGTTGTTGAAAAATGAAACAAAAACACAGCAAGAGAGATGCTTCCTTTATGTAGAGATGCTTTAAGTATCCCCGCTGCTGTCAGGAGATTTTTCCATCTCCATAACCCATTTCAGAGGGCTAAGGAGACTTAACCTCATCTCTAGAACAGTATTGTTCCTCTGCAACTTTAATGCACTTTTAAGATATGCTCCATTCTTTCTTGCTGAACGCTAGTTCACGCCAATTTGCATTATATATGAATAATGACAGCCAGGATATGTGTTCATGGTAAGTGAACCTCAAAAGGACGCAGTGATTTGGGGTTCTGGTCTGTGCCACTAAGGTAAAGAATAATTTTTTTGTGTCTTTGCAGACTGTCAACCTTTCTGTGTGTACCACAGCCTTTTACAAGTCGATTTTTATTTTGACAGTGGATCAACTTCAGAAAACAGATTCTTGTTTTGTTTGGTTTGCTAAACTAAAGTAGTGCTGGGATGCAGGGAGGAAATGTTCTTTCTCATCTAGCAATGAGAGAAGATGTAAAAAAAAGGTTGCCGCCTCTTGGTCTTCCGTAGGAAGTTTTTGGAATGAAGCAGAAATCCATTGCAGTCACTCCAAAATTGTTTAGTGCCATTCAGAAACATCTCTGGAGGCTGCATCCTAGGATGTACTTTAAGCTTCCTCTTCTTCTCCTGTGGGAGTCTCTCACTATGCTTCCAAAAATTACCCTGCTTTCTGTTGTATTGCCTATCTCCAGGGAAATACCAAAGTTTTAGTACATGGAGGTTTTCTATTAGGCATATATGTGTGTTTTTCTTAATTGCAGTTTACAACAAGAATACCAATAGGAAAAATAAAGAAATAAAAAAGCAGACAGACAAGAGCGCATTATTGGCCTCTTCAGAGGTGACCCAAATCTGTTAAAAATTCTCTCAGTCGTGATATTGTGTGTGGTGATTCCTTTGTAAATGCCTAAGACCCAAAAATCTGTATTGCACCATTCTGATGCTACACCCACAGTAAGCACTGTAAGCACGATGTGTATGTTATTGCCACTGTGGCAAAATATCGAACTGGAGACATGGGTCCTAAGAGTAGGCTGAAAATGGAGACTAGCAGACCTAAATTGTTATCAGCTCTGCTGTTGATTTGTTTTATGAAATGAGGTAAAACATTTAGAGGATATACATATACAGTGTGTTTATTAAGAGTAGCCTTAAGAACAAAAAGCCTTACGGTGTTAGAAGAAGTGTTGTAGATCTTAGAATCATAGAATAGTTTGGCTTGGAAGGGACCGCTAAAGGTCATCTAGTCCAACCCCCCTGCTGTGGGCAGGGACATCTTCAACTAGATCAGGTTGCTCAGAGCCCCGTCCAACCTGACCTGGAATGTTTCCAGGGATGGGGCA
>NW_008795144.1:637815-641814 GCF_000699145.1 Aptenodytes forsteri | reverse complement strand
ACTTGCCGGTGAAGACTGAGGCAAAAAAGTCATTGAGTCCCTCTGCCTTCTCTGTATCCTGGGTAACCAGGTCTCCTGTTTCGTTCCAGGAGGGCCCGCTTTCGTTCCAGAGAGGGCCCGCATTTTCCCAAGAATCTTTTCTTGTTGCCCTAATAGGGAGTTATGTTGATAAAAATACTGTATGTGAGATTATTACATAACATATACCTAAAAATAAGCGTTCTTAAGTAAGTGAATCCTATCTTTTGCTAAATTAAAGAGGTTGAGGGAGATGAGATGTTTGCAAAAGGCATATGAGAGGAAAGAGACCCCAGAAACAGAGCCACACAGAAACTTGCTGGAACCCCTTGCAGTGTGGAGCAGCCTTGGACTCCTGAGAGCACAACGAAGACCTTCAGACAGTGACAGAGTGCATCTGCCCTGGCTCATCTCACCCATTGGGGAAGACTCTTTCCAAAAAAACGGTCACTTGGTGTCCTGGAGGGAGGGAATTAGTGTGTCCCAATCTGCCCTCCAGAGAGAAGAAAGATTTATTCATGGATTAGTTCACCGGGCAGCTGATAGGTTGGGTCAGACGAAGCACCCGTCGCTTGCCCCAGCCCGTGGTAGACAGCTTTGCTTTAGCTTTCAACACAAGGGCATCCTTCTGCCTTTCAGGAGCGGATGCAATGGATATCGGTACAGTTTTCATTGCTCTTCTACACATTCCTACCTTTCTTCGCACGCTCTAGAGCAGCGCAGAAAATCGGTAAGGAAGGTCAAATAATCCCTTGTTCCTTACTGGATGAAATGGATGAAAAGAAGTAATTTTAAGCAATATGGCAGCTGGCCTGTCCATCTTCCTTGCTGACAATAGCAACATACATTTCTGTGCTCTTAGTAGAAAGCCTGTGTGAAATTGGAAAGAAGCAGTTAGTCGAGGGAGAAAGTGCGTGTAAGCTCAGAGTCATTTTGCTATGTCAGGACTGGTAGATGCTAAGTGCTTGGTTTTTAGAGCCAAAAGAAGATCAGCTGGTACTAAAAACAGTGTAATAGCAGTTATTGGCCAGCCCAAGTGTAAAGTTTTCACCAGGTGTCGTGATCATGAATCTAAGTCTTTAGTCATCAAAAGTCAGTTGTCAGCACCAGCCAGCAGACGGCCATGGGCAGGAGGAGGGATGCGCTTCCTCCGGCATCACGCGATCCCTCGGGGTAGCTCCTCTGATCTCTCCCTCTTACGTGGGCTTTGCTTTCCCCTACTGTCTGCTGCCAGGGAGCTGCAGTCGGTTTTGCTATCTCTGCATGAAGTGCCCTGCCAACCTGCCTGGAGTGTCCCTGCTGTGGCCAGCGAGGTGACCTGGCAAACGCTGGCAGCGTTGAGCTGTTGTGCTGCTCTGGATTTCAGAGAGAACAAGCAGTTTCGTGAGTGAGTTCAGGTTTCATCCCAAACTTCCACGCAGATCAGAGGAGAGCGTCCATTCCGTTTTTGCTCTTCCCAGAAGCTCCCTCACCATGATCGTCCAGTCCCTCTGCAAATGCTGTGCTGTTTTTCACTGTCCTCTCAGCTGGTTGCTTGTCTGCTAGCAAAATAAAGCAGCAGATGTACTACTGAACGTGACATTTCATCCTGTGCAGTTTCCAAACTCTGGATTGCTTATGTTTCTCATCCATTAATGAGAGATGACACATTCACACATTCAGATGACCACTGCATTTCCTTCTGAAAACAGTGAATGCTTTTAATTTCCCTTTAAAAAAACCCATGCACATTTGCAATACTTGTTTTTATTTTTAATGAATGCCTGAACCAAGGCCAACGTTCCTGTAGTTTTAACTGAGCGGCAGCAGAAGTTGTAACAGAGATGCTGCTAATGCCAGTTGGGCTATAAGTTATAAGTCTACTTACAAAGTTTGCCTGTTTTCTGGCACAGTCTCTGACACATACACTCCAGTCAATCACAGTAAAGTGCCTAATAACAGATGTGGCAATTAAGCCGAAGAATTCTGTCTCTCTCTTTTAATTTTTATTACAGAGAATAACAAAGTACCTCATTAAACCCACCATCATAGAGATTTTTTTAATTTGGCATACAAATGTCTGCAAAAATCAGATCTCTGAATAGGGTGCCTTGTTACTAAAGGTGCTTTGTCAGACAATGCTATGAATAGACTATTTTTGTCATGACAGATATGTGCTCGTGCTACTGCTGTCCTTTTACAACCCATACTGCAAAGAGGTACAGGTTTAGAGAAGGCAACATGTGTCCTGAAGGATAACGTTTTGAGGGATTTAGGGCCTTGTGCTCAAGTTAATAAAAATGTGGTCTTGATTCTTCTGGGTTCAAATTACACTGCCTTCAGCTGGAATTAGCAGCGGACATTTAGGAAAGTTTCAGATAACCTGTAACCAAAGTAAATTAGCGTATTTTAGTAAGAGAAATTATCTTGAAAAAAGATATTAATAGCAACCAAAAAAGTCATCTTTTGATTGTTAGAGCTTCTAAGGTATTTGCCTTCATTAGTTTCTTTTAATGATGTACCGGGCACTCTTTTTAAAGGAGAGTCTGATTCATCATTAAAATAAATTAATTTAAGAATTTAATGATTTGAGATGTCTTAAAAATTATGGTAAGAGAAAACGGAAACCGATATAAATCAGAACTGGAAACTTTGATAGGAAATTAGTCTTTTAGTATCAAAGTGTTTTTATGCATAAAGTACAAAGTTGTTTACTTTGTCATTGTTGGAAAGAACATGTTTTTTTACTGCCCATCACGAGCGTTGGTAGCAGTTTTATTTCTTAGAGGTATTATTTATGCACTAAAGCACAGCATCTTGTCTTTCAGCTTCAACTATTTATCTAGGAGTGTACTGAATCTGTCTGTGTCTGTGTGCATTTACCTGCATGTGTATATATATGCACCAGTGTGCAGGTGTGTGTGCGCACATATACACACACACACACACTCACACACACACAAACACATAAAAGAGAGAAAACCTGCAGACACCATTGGCACCTGGCAAGCTGAATTTCTCCCTAGGAATATTTTTTTTTTCTCTGCTGACAGACAGAGAGACTAAACACTACAATTACACAACTGCAAACATGGTTTTAAGTTTGTAATTTTTTTAAAAAAAGAATGTAATGTTGAGTTTAGGTGTCTTAAATGTTCAGCTACTCCATAACTTGTTGTTCATATTATGCCTGTAGATATTACAGGCCACAGATGGGAAAATGAGACCAAATTGTCACCCTGCAATGTCAAGCAGCAGTGCAAATCAAACAAGCTAGTAAGTAAAGGTCAGGGAGAAGGCTCACAGGCATAAGCATTGTTTCCATAATATGCTTACAAGCGTTACGAAAGGCATACAGTTACAATAAAACTTAAGTCTTGCCTCAGTTCTCCTGGGGCAGTAGCGCTGATATACAGCTACCACTAGTGTAAATGGACACAGTATGATCACTTGATGGCATCTCCTTAGGGCCTTCAGCAGCAGTAAATTAACTGTGGTGGAGAGAGACAGGGAGATGGGTGAGAAATGAAATGAGTAGGTGGGAAAATGGGTCTGGTCTTGCATGTGTTGGTCTATAGACCTCCTTCCATTTATTCCAGCTAGTAGCAACTCCAAAAGGT
The DNA here is from genome assembly GCF_000699145.1 of Aptenodytes forsteri. Taxonomy (NCBI): domain Eukaryota; kingdom Metazoa; phylum Chordata; class Aves; order Sphenisciformes; family Spheniscidae; genus Aptenodytes; species Aptenodytes forsteri. The sequence continues at coordinate 638,197 of NW_008795144.1, read as the reverse complement.
GCACTGAAAGGATCTCCCAATGTTGTTGAGCCAGTTTACTGTGAAAACCACAGTCTTCCATGTTGCTCACTCTATAGGATGTCCTCATCAGGTTATATTGTAGTCTCACTGAAAGCCGTTCAGGGCAGAATCCCCTCTGACTTTAATGGGAATAGGATTTGTCCCTTTAATTGTGGTTTTGTTAAAAAGCTAGAATTAACCAGTCTCTCTTGGTTTTGCGTTATGGTCTTCCATCTTCCCCTTGAGGAAAGAATGCAGGAGTACTACATCCATTCTAACCTTTGCAAACGCCAAAATAAAAGATGGAACAAGTGAATGAATGAAGTGTAAAAGGCAACACTTCTGGGTTCCCTTCCCCTACCAGAATGTTTTGGATTTACCG
>NW_008795144.1:628611-637528 GCF_000699145.1 Aptenodytes forsteri | reverse complement strand
TGCGCATTGAAATGTTCACAAGCTGTTAAAATGAGATGGCATCGGAGTTAATTAACTTTTTTTTTTTTTCAAAAAAACCTCAGATCATTTGAAAATGGAAGTCTAACAAAGTACTGTGATAAGGATTTACAGGAGGGCAATGCTCAGTCTAAATCATGAAAACAGGAGCTCACTGGAATGACAACTTTATTTTCTGTAGAGCGTTATATGAATGTTCACAAGCTGTTAAAATGAGATGGCATCGGAGTTAATTAACTTTTTTTTTTTTTCAAAAAAACCTCAGATCATTTGAAAATGGAAGTCTAACAAAGTACTGTGATAAGGATTTACAGGAGGGCAATGCTCAGTCTAAATCATGAAAACAGGAGCTCACTGGAATGACAACTTTATTTTCTGTAGAGCGTTATATGCAAAATGGCATTTCCTTGGATGATTTACAAAGATAAATGTACTGAAGCAGTGTTACCAACAAATTTGTTCACAAGTTATAACAACTTATTAGGAACTAGAAGATATAAACAAATGAGGGTGTTCATATGTCTGATTTTTGTAATGAAAGGGTCCAGTGGAAGGCTGTGACAAGTGTGGAGAGCTGCAGACTGAAGAATTTTGCCAGTGATAACGGAGGCTGTGTCTGGGAAAGGGAAGAATCTAATGCATGATGGAAGTGTATGTGGAAAAAAAGAACATGCATGTAATGGGGGAAGGAAAGAAACAGAGGCAGTCTTTGAAGAGGGCTGAAACAAGAAAGCAGAAGACTTTTAAAGGAAGGCGGGGAAATTTGAAATGGATCCTAAATTGCATAGGAAGCTAAAGGAATTGTCTGAGTCCTGTGATTGTACTCCTTTATACACTAGCAATAAACTGGAAGTGACACAGTGTCTGGAAGGCTGGTACTTGAGATAATAGGAAAAGAGGGGTCACAAAAGCTATGGTCAAGAGAGGGTAAAACCATGAATGAGAACTTCCACGGTGGTAGAACCAGGGCATCGGTGTATTTAGGCAACCACAGGATTGTCCCAGGCAACTTGTCAGCAACCACAAAGTTTTCACAGTTGCATCCATGAATACAATATCCTTTCTTATGATTCCTGTTAGAAAAAAAATGAAGTATCAGATGTCTGGTGATTTTGTCTGCTTAAGGGACTATGCTAAAAATTTGATACAGATTTCTTACCATGTTATTCTGTAATAAACAGAGCTTTCATACATGCCACTAACATCTAACTTGAGAAATAGCCTTCCTTAAACACATGTATCCAGCCGTTTTTACTCTTAGCCTTCTAGCCTTCACCTGTACTATTAAAACAGCCCTGGGATTAATATGCAGACTGATGGTCCGGTGAGGAATACATTATTTGATTAAAAAAAGAAAAGGGGAAGAGGTGGGAGAGGAAGTCTGTCTGTGTGAATATGATTTTTGTATCAAGCCCTATACCATATAGCCTCTCTTAAAATATGTGTTATTTGCTTTCATTGTTGTTAACTGACTGTTAACTGTCAACAGCCACTCTGGGAAAGGTGCCCAAGGCTGATAGGTGCCATCTGTGTACGGACCGAAAGGTGCTGGTCCCTGCGTAGCTAGCCTCGTCCCAGCCGGGTGACGTCACCAGCCAGCCCCTGGCTCCCGCGTGTCTCTGCATCCACTGTTTTCTTCCGAGACGTGGCCTGTGGCTTCCCTGCGGGCAGCTGGCCATCCCCGGGGCAATCCGCAGCTGTGGAGAGGGGCTGGAAGGGGAGGAGGAAGACCTTGAAGGTCTGGCTGGATGGTGCAGGCAACAAACAGCTGCAATAGGTCGCATGCAAACAGGCAGTTAGCTGGGAAATGGCAACCTCTGAAGATCTACACACCTTTAAGAGATGGTGGTTGAGGGTGGCATTTCTAAAATCAGGCTCCTGCATGCCCTTCCCTATGCGTGGAAGGGGGAACTACTCTTGGTCCTGAGTTGTCCCCTGCTGACAAGCTGCACGTTGCCATTACCCAAAAATACGACCCTGAGGCAATGCTACCATCAACAGTACAGACACACCCTGTGAAGATTTTCAGTGGCCTGTGTTTACAAAATTGGTATATTATAAATTCTTTTTAGAAACAATTTCCTTTTGTTTGTCCTTCCTTATCTCACATATAGCTTCTCTGTCCATCGCTTACTCTTGTTTCATTATTTGGCTTGGGACGAAGGAGCATTAAGCATCTTGAGGAATTTTCCCCTTTTTTTTTTTTGGTATGAGAGTCTGGAGTTAAAGCAATAAATTATTGCCCATCAATACCCAGACCAGAAATAGATAATAAGTATACTTATCTGACATAGTTTTATATGGTTCACTTAAAGTGTCTTGTGTAAAAGAAGTATATCAGGGTTTATGTTCTAGCTGCTATTTCATCTTCTGAAAGTGTGCTTTTCAGATACTTTGGTTTGGATTCTAGACAGCTTTAACTGTCTGTATTTTGTAACTCTCCATCTGGGTGGAAAATAACTGGACAGCACATTTAGCCAAAAGATTTTTGTTAACAGTTCATCCTGTCGACTTCCCATGTGAATAATCTTTAAACATACAATACCATGTGCTGTAGGTAACCTTAACAATCACAGGTTTGTATGTTCAAGACCTATACTTGTTATCTGCCTGAAAAAAAAATCTTTTAATGTGGACAGTGCTCTGATTTAGTGGACAATGACAGCTACAGTGAAGTGACCCCATGCTTGTGATGTTTGGCAGCCTGCCTCAGAGGAATAATAATGAGTCCATCTGCAAAGGATCTCGCATGCTGGCATTTGTCTTTACCATGCCTCCTTGCCTTGTGCAAACTTGACTTCCACTGAACTTTCTTTCCCACTCCTTTTAATACTGATTTGAGGGAGAAAAGGACTGATAAATGGATATATGATCCCTGCCAGCTTAGCGGCTACAGAAACTCTCACTGTACGGTGAGAGTGTTGCATGGCAATAAGTGAAGTTGGTGGGCCGAAAAGAGTCTTGCTTTTCAAGAGGCCGGAAGATCCTAGGGAAACTCTCATCTGATCTTTTACAGTAAGAACAAATTTTGTAAAAGATACAGCTGAGTGACTTGCAGAGAAATACAGAGTCCTCGAGGACCCAGTTTATGCTGCTGATGGAATAGCACTGTACTTTTGGGTCTGTACTGCAGCGTGATGGTGGGGCATGCAGTGCTATGGAGAGGCCAGCCATCTGGGACCGTGCCGTGGCATTGGGTGGCATTGCTAGTGTAAAGCTAGATGTTTGCTGAGAGTTAAAGATTTCTGTTTTCCTCCAATGTTCTAACTACCTTATTTCATTCTGGAAATGGAACTCTCTTTACAATTGCAGTCCAAGAGATTGTTTGACACTTATAAAACAACATGCAGTGTGACAGCTCCCAACCTCTCCAGGCTTCCACCTGAAAGTTTTCATTTTTAAGTAGAAGGTGCCTACTCCAAAATACAGTTTAACAGGTGCTCTCTGTTATTTAAGGTCATATCATGTATTACTGCATTTATATTTAGAAGGAATGGTACTGATATGCAGCCTGTGAAATGATAACATTATGTAAAGGACCGCGATGCCATAGCTTTCAAAGCAGGTATTTCCATGACTTATGGGCAAATAAAGCCTGGTCTCCTCCAGACTTGTGGGTTATCAGTGGATTCTTTGGAACTTGACAATTCAAGACTCCTTCACTTCTCTTAACTCCAGTTTAAATGACCAATGGATTTGGAAGTTACTGGGCATGAGGCCAGAACATATACACAAACTTTGTGATTACCTAAACCTCATTTTTCTAGAAACCTCTGATAATTAAATAGAGACAGAAAAATAAAAATTATCTAATCTATTAACTGAAGAAAAATGGCAATTCATTAATGATTTATTTTTCTTAATAACATGGCACTTGAAAAAAGTAGCAGTATATCTGTCCCCATAAAGGAGACTTGTTCCAGCACACTCAGCATCTGATTTGGTTATTCTTCAGGTACCAATCTAAATTAATTGTTTTTCCATTTCATGCGCTTAGTCCATCTTAAACACCTTTGGACTCTTCAAATGTGTCAGTTTGTTTCACTTTGAATCTTAGACACTAACTCAAATTTGAGACTTTGTCTGTGGTATAACCGTTTTTGAGTGACTTAGGGGTACTCTCTTTTTCATGCAAGACCTGCTAGCATTTGAGAAGGGAAGCCTGGGATACGGCTGCATTGGCTTGTAGGCCTAAACTTGTCTTAATTGGCATAAATGGCTGCCACCCCCAGAGGGACCTCGGGGGTGAAAAAGCTTGCAGAAGAATAAACATGTGAAGAGGAAAACTGGAGGGGCTGTTACTTTTGTGTGCTAGGGTATGAAATAAGGAACTTAATACTGTGTTTTGAGAGAGGACTCAGTGATTGGGTTAGTACGGTTTATGGCTAGTCATATATTTAGCAAATTCATCCAGCAGGGTCAGGTTGTCGGTGAGTGTGTGGCTAAGGCAATACCTGTCAGCACATATTCGGATGAGCAGTGAGGTTTAAAAGTAAAGAAGCAAAGATGCATGAGCATCTTTGGGTCAGATTTGATTAAGCTGCATCAAGAAAGACCCTTGTAATCATTGATTATGGGGGGTGTGAAAGAGTCATTCAATTTAGGGCACTATTGGGTTCTCATTTAGGAAACACTCATATTATCTGTCCAGATCACACACATTTTCTGTCAAGCAGAGTCTCAGCCTTGCCAGGTGGATTGCATGTCGGTCTCTTCTGAGCTCCCCTAGCTGGCGATGATGCCTTCAGAGTGACATACTTTGAGGATTCGAGAAAAGACCAGTCACTTTATTTACATTTGCTATGATTGTACTTCTTCAGCCATTATAGGGTCTGTGTGATAATGCTCCTATTCAGGTTAATTCGTATTTGGTTTATGAGTGAGGTTTCATGTGACACAGCATCAAACTGATTTACTGATTTCCAAAGGAAAAACGCCTTCTGCTCTTCACCCATTAATTCTCTAATGTAATCAATAAAAGCAATCAGGTTTTTTCACAGACGTTAACACAGGACTAATCATCATTGACAAAATTAGGTCAGGTTCAAATTTTGCTTTGCCTGACATCGGTAGTGTAAGAGATGATTTTATAAACAAATTGTGCCCCTGGTAGAGGAGCTGAACCTCAGGAGTGACGAGAGTGTAATGTTACGAAAAACACTACGTAGGAAGTGAAGGACCAAACAGTTCTTCACCAGAAAATCTTCAGAAAAAAGTCTTTATCTCGTCTGGAGCCGTGATTTCCAGTTGCAGGTAGCAGTCACTAAGTCTGTTATGGGGTGCTGGCTTTGTCATGCTCTGGAGAGTGTGAAGGCAGAGGCACCAGCAAGGGACTCTGCAGTAATGACTGTGTGGTTTACAATTCAGTCTGAAAGTTTAACTATGATGGACAGAATGAAGATTTTTTAAAATAGCATTTGCTGTACATGCAGGTTTATACAATGTAAGTGTAATTAAGAACAGCCCATGGGATTACAGCCCAGAGAACAGTTTGACATACCTGTGCCGTATCACTGCAGAACGGCAGAAATAAGTGTTGTGAAACCTTAGAGATACCATGATGGAGTACGAAAAGCTCTTACTACTCTGAAGTTCGTCTTCTAACTGAACGGCATGTTCCTGCTGCATTTTTTATGTTGCAGTGGTAAAAATGCCTTTGCAACAGTAATGAGAAAGCTACATCAGCATTTCCCTTGGTCTTGGGTCCATTATGTCGTGTTAGCAACTGTATGGTACTATTCTCTGTTGCTCATGCAGTTCTAATCCTGCTTAATTCACCGGCAGCACTTGGTTTTGCTGACCAAAAAATACTTGTTCGCAGCCTTGAGCAACCTTCAGTTCTTTTACGTTTTGCATTGTTTTACCTTCCCCTGCTCCCCCAGTTCCACTTACATTTACTTACCTTTTGTTACGACAAATCTGAAGGAGAGCTGTGTGCCCTGAGTTCTGCTTGTGGCTCTGCTCTGGGTGGGTGGAGAGATTAATTTGTAATTGTGTCTCAGTTTTCACTACGTAGAGGAGAAGCATTTGTTTGCCTTTTTTACTTATCTATTCTTTCTCTGGTTTTGATCCTGAACTCTATAGGAAAAAAAAACAAACCAAAGCAAAACGTTTGCAAAACTGTCAACACAGTTGGTAGTGGCAGAGAAAGTGCCTACAAATCTCAGATGATGGGTAGTAATGGTTAACTGTCTGTGTTTATATGGTGCACATACAGGCTTTTTCATCTGCTTACTAGCAAGACAAATGTAGTTCGTGTAGTTGCTCACATTAAAATGTATTTTAGGGGAGTACCTGTAATTCATGGGAGTATATTTTTGGGATACCTGTACACCTGGTACACCATTTTAAAATGAGCTTGTTAGTAATTATAATACGCCTTGGGATGATCAGATTAATTTTTTAATATGACTATTATTGATGACTATTAATATCTTCCTTTGATATAATAAACGTATAGTGAGCTAAATTTCCTTAATTAGATTAGAGAAACTTAGGGGAGTAGTCTACGGTTACTTCATGCAGCTGCATTGCTTTCCTGTTAACATTTTTAAACCATGGGCCTGTGTTAAAGTCCAGGGAAACAGAGAAGTCTCTGAGCTAAATAGACCTCATATTGCACAGGACCTGCCTTGAAGATCCTGCCCAAATGAGAGTGAAGATGCAGCTTTGTCAACTAAAGTGTTTGCCTCAAATAGTATAAAAAAATGCTAAGGGGCAATAAGATTTCAGTGTTCTGATGAGACATACGTGTTCTGTCATGTACTTTAGTAGAAGAAAGACCCGGCAGTAAAACGCCATGGGCTGGGTTAAATTTGTCATGTGGTCAGTCGGGCTGTGAAGTCAGAGACTTCACCTGCACTGAGAGCATCGTACATGCTGGTTAACAATCAGAATGATTGGAAAATGTATTTTGCTAACTCCCATATGGAGTTTGAAAAATGTCTTCCCTTCCCCCCGCCCCATATATGCAAACGTGTTGCTGGATATTGGAGAGCATTTTGGGAACAGCCATTTGCCTCTTTGAAGTTCTTTTTCATGGAGGTCAACGGTGCTACTCGCAGTAGAAACCTCGATGCCTGGTAGCAAAATCCTGTTTATGGCTCAGGAACGTAAATTATACAATATGCTGTAGGAGGTCAGAGGAGCTTTCTGTTTTAGCATGAGTTATTTACTCTCTCATACATCTACTAATCACTAATTTGCGTAGAGAAGGCGTTCTCCAACATGAGCGTTTTCAGTACTTAAACCACAGGTACTATGTATATGTAGGTAGTGAAGATACTGATGTATTATTGGGTGAGATAATTTAAGCAATATATAATAAGAAAAGTGAATCTCTGAACAGGGTATCTCAGTGCAAACTGTAGACAGCAAGAGTTAAATGAGTCATCTACATTTTTTATTGCTAATATAAACACTTTAGCAATGCTAATCAGTTGTACTGATTTTCTGTTTTGATTTTCCTTAATAATTAAGCAAAAGATCTGGAATGCAATCAAGTTTTACACTAGGGGGTTCATGCAAATGATTTTTTTTTTATTTTAAATTTTGTTAAATGTATCCAAAAGGAAAGTTACTGAAGTTGAAAATAAAAGATAAAAAGGAAATACAGTTTACAGTCTGCATATCAAAGTGACTATTTTCAGTGAGGGAAATCACCACTTTGTTGAAATTATTAGCTGAAAATACAGCTGTTTTTACTGCTTTTTAAACAACTGCACATTGACTACTCTGCTATGCAGTGTGCATGCAGAGAAACAGTTACAGACCATGAAATGTCTTTCAGCAGCCCTGCTTTTTTGAGAGGGATTTAGCAAAATGGGATCACCTCTGTATCCTCAGATATCTTAAATACAGTAGTTTCTTTTTGTGAGCCTTTTTATGTTGACTTCTGAAGAAGGTATTGTAAAGTGAGACTATTTCATCTCTATTTTTGTTTTCATGGCCCGGTGGACTTTTTTCTCTTAAAATAAAAGTTATTTGTGTGGTTTGCTTTATTCTGTTCCATAATATTTAAAGTAAGAAATTCTATTTCTGATTAATTAAATTTGTTGAAAATATTCATATTATTTCAAAACAAACATATTTATTAGAAATTATTTTCTTATTATACTACAGATTAGACTCAGTGATCTCATTTTTTTGGTGATCTCTGTAGCCACAGTGTTAAAATTTGTATGAAAATGAGGATATAAGGTCAAATGTTCACTGAAAGAGAAATATAGTAGCTTAAGTCATTACAAATTACCTATTACCAGCATTCATTCTGACATTTGTGGATTAATGGCAGGTTGAATTAAAAGTGTTTCAGTATGCAAATTAAAATTATTTGCTTGAAAACAAAGATAGACTGAGTCAAAGTGTTAGGATAATCTTTTATATTTTTATGTTATTACAATAACTTTTTAATGAGCAGAATATTTACTCTATTTGGGAATTATACGACTGGCAGAGGAGGGGGTATTTTTGCAAACTATATCAGGAATTCAACTTTAAAGAGCAATTACAATGCAGGATAACATGTGAGGCTGTCTGTTAATAATGTAAAGCAAAGTCATTTAAACCCTTCCCCTGATTAATTAATTTGTTTGCATGAGAATTATAGGTTAGTTAGTAAAAGCACCATGCCATTTTTTGCAAGTCCTGAGCTCGCATAGCACCTTCCAATAGTGTTGTTTAGCATCTTGAAGAACTGATAAGGAGTATTCATGCATATATATAATTTCATTTATATATTTGCTTTGAAAAATAAACAACAACACTCCCTGAGTCGTAGAATCATAGAATAGTTTGGGTTGGAAGGGACCTCTAAAGGTCATCTAGTCCAACCCCCCTGCCGTGGGCAAGGACATCTTCAACTAGATCAGGTTGCTCAGAGCCCCCTCCAACCTGACCT
>NW_008795144.1:542110-627460 GCF_000699145.1 Aptenodytes forsteri | reverse complement strand
GAAGGCCACTGGGTTGGTCAGGCAGGACTTGCCCTTGGTGAAGCCATGCTGGCTGTCTTGAATCACCTCCCTGTCCTCCATGTGCCTTAGCATAGCTTCCAGGAGGATCTGTTCCATGATCTTCCCAGGTACAGACCTGAGACTGACTGGCCTGTAGTCAGTCCTGCAGACCATCTTTATATTGCTTTCTGTTCCTCTGACTTGCATCTCTCCACATGATGCTGTTGCATGGGCCCTTTAGGAAGGCAGTTTATGGAGATACCCAGGTTGAGGTAATGTAGCCTTTCCCAAGTGGACCCTGGGCATCACCTCTCTTGCTGGCCCGGGCCCTGGGTGCTCAGGCATCCTTAGGGAGGCCACGTAGCGAAGTCAGTGTGTAATTTTGGGGAAGAGCTTTTTACAAAAGTTGCTGCTTGAGATGGGGCAGCATCTGGGGTTTTTAAGAGGTCAGCATAGGCTGCAGGAATTGGGGGTGCTGCTGGCAATGAACGGAGTAATACAGACCCCTCCTGTAAGTAAGTGATATGCAGGATTTCTGACAGTGTGTCATCAGCTGAACCTTTCTACTCTTGTGGTCTTGAGCAAATGCCAGCCTTTATTTTAAATTTCAGCTCTGTCATTTGGTGTGGACAAACCATCACTAAATAACTGAGCCTGAGTGCCTGCAATTTGATGGGACAGTGGGACCTCTGAAATGTAGTTTGTTCACTGGCTGACCACCGTGCCACTCGTGTGAAATTACCTCATTTGGGTTCTTCCAAAATGGGCATGATATTGCTGCTGCTAGGCAAGCAGTGTGTGTTTCTTGAAGTACCTGTTGCTTTATATCATATATATTGATTATATATGGGTCAATAGTCTTAGCTCCTTTATCGTTTGTGTAATATTGTTAATGTAGTATAAATATTTGTTTCTTAGAGCGACCTTTTTGGAAAGATGGTTCTTCATTTGAACTCCTTTTTTGGCTTCCTTGTCATACTCCTGTACGATTGGATGGGGACAACTTTATCTTTGAATCTGGAAGATCCCAATGTGTGTAGCCACTGGGAAAGGTAATATTTTCTTCTGGAAAATGCATGACATGAATTCTGATTGTAATAATTTTGTTTTGTTTTACTTGGCACATTTTAAATGATTTAAAGCTTTTAGATGAGTAATGAACTGGGAAAAAAATTTTGCATTACTGCATGGGCAAGGTAAGTTCATGGACAAGTAAAAGACTATTTCACACTGGGCTGAAATGCAGTTATCTTTGCAGTAGGGGTTGGGACGCAAAAAACACTACAGTGGCACCAGCAATGTTACACAACCATCTGGGTACAAGAAGTGAATAAAAATAGCTTTTTTCAATTTAAGTGGAAAGAAGCTTTTACATATGCAAAATATAATTAACCATATTGGAGTTTGGCCAAATTTGATTATGCTGATTCTTTCCTATTCAACATTCACAGAATCTGAATTAAGATTTCTTGTTTAATTTTTTTGATGAGGTTCAGAAATTTATAACATACAGAAAGAAATTAATCAATTTAGTTGGTCCGTTCGTTCACCCAGTTACACATTAATTGCAAGGAGAACGCCACAATGAGTAGGAGAGGTTGAGCCACAAGCATTTGCTGTACTTAATTTCTTGTGCAAGGGTTATAGCAGTGAAACCAAGCCTTATGATCTCATTATTATTATTATACCTGTGATTGATCAGCTAGTCCCTGAGACAGTCTAACTGTTCATTTGAGGACATCAGTATTTCCTGCATTTAAGGTAAACTGTGTTTCTGTTTAATCACCGGGAGTGCTGCTAAGCCAATGTATATTTATTAGCCGTTGTTATGGCTGAAACTTTACAAAGAAAATTGAAACTTCTATTTACTTTTTTATAAAGTCTCTAGATAAAAAATCACTTAAGGACTTTCCCCAGGAATTTATCTGAGCTTCATGTGAAGCATTTGGAGTCTCTGCCCCTACCGTTGTATACAATTTGGCTTATACAGCAATGTGTATATGAAGTAGTGGCCATACTAAATACCTGTTTACAGTATTCAGGCATGTGTCTACGATGTTACTGGATACTGCTTTATATTGTGTATGCTTTGTTTACTGTTTTTATAGGTAAAAGTGGTTTTGAGGAAAGCTACAACGTAGTGAAAGCAAAATGGGAAAAAATCCCAAATATAACTGTTTACATAGCATAATGTATTTTAAAACAAACTAATCAAAGTCTGCAGAAAGAAACATACATCTAGCAAGCATGCCCATTTTGTTGCATGAACTTTTTTCCTTCTTCTGCTGAGTCTCAGAAATGGGGAGGAACTCCAAGTAAACTTACTGAAACATTCACGCTGCTGCCCAGAGCAAGCGACAGAGGTACATAAGAAGTATGAGAGTATAAAACCCCAGATACAGGCTCTTTACTGCTGCTGTCACTGGCAGTGCTATATGCTTTAAATAAATCTACCTCAGGTAGTAATAAAACGGTCTTTACAAATGAACGGCGATCACAGCAAGAAAGGGTAGAGCGTGCCCTGCCTCGAACAAAGAGCGCAGAGCCTCAGGCAAGCGTCGGCACCCCACCAACGTTTTGTCGGACTCGGTCGGGCAGCTGCATGGATTAGGGTTGCTTGCCTTTATATGGATGTAGGAAAAACAGGGAGTAAGTTCTGGGCAGTTAGAGTAAGTGGGTCTGAATGTGTTTTCCCTCAGTATAGGTGATGACTGTAGGAAGAGGAGATTGTGGCTGTTACCCTGCAATAGGTGCTAAGAGGTCAAAGAGGGCGTGGGTGAAAGTGGGTGAAAGCCACATGGGCCACATACTTAGTAAGTGTTTGCGCTGGTCCTGGGAATTAGTCCTACTGCAGGAGCTTGCCATGCATTCCCGTATTTTCTAACCCCCTTGCGCAATCAGGGACTGCCTGACTGCCAGCACAAACAGCCTGCTGAATGTGCTGTGATGATTCAATATTTCTCCCTTTTGCAACAGGGCTCTGTTTCTCTTGCCCCACTGACAGCTCTGGACGCTCTGGACTTCAGAGCATAGATTTATTTCTAGGACACTGCACTTAGAATTTGGCAGAAAATAATAATAGGACTTCAGTATAGTATTTCTGAAAAAAAACCAAACAACCGGTAAACAAAATAAGGTACGGACTTTAATATTTTATAATTTCTGATTGCTGAATAGACTGCTTGATGGCATAATTGTTATATCATTTTTCAGTAATTATTACTTAGGTGTATTTCTGTGCTAATACCCACTTAATATCTAAATACACTGGCAGACCTTTCCACTACCAAAGAAGATGTTTTGCTATGGATACAGCTACAGATTTTAAAAGAAATGTCTCAGAAAATCCAGTAAGATTTTTCTATTTTGTATGATAACAGAAGAAACCTTGTTTTCTGGCTCTTAACTAATTTTCCAGCTATCCAGTGATGTTAGTAAAAGTTTCTTGCCACAGGAGAACATGTACTACACACTACTTCAATTTGCTGCTCATTTGAGACACAGGTGTTTCGGGTTTTTTTAAATTTAGGCTTACATTACTTTTCTTTAAATGTCTAGTAGTACTATTTCATCAAATGTATTACACAGTAGAGACATGATGGCTTTCTGCATATATATCTGCTTGGTGGAAGAAAAACCTTTCAATTGATATCTTCTGTTTTATAAAGTTAGCTGGTTCACGTTTTACTTAAACTTGAACTTTCTGTTTTTGTTGCACATAAGTATTTTATTATATTTATTCCTTTCTATACCAGGACTCTGTAAAAGACTTACTTAAATCAGACTGTACTATAAAGGACTTGCTTGATAATCTCTCTGCTTTCTCTCTCTCTCTCCCCCCCAGTTATTCAGTTACAGTGCAAGAGTCATATCCACATCCTTTTGATCAAATTTATTACACCAGTTGTACTGACATCCTAAACTGGTTTAAGTGCACACGACACAGGTGATGTATAATTGTTAATATTGTCATACTGCTGATATTGTAGATATTTGTAAAGATTTTGGGTGTGTCAAAATCAAGCATGATATGTAGGATATTTTAGCTATAGTGACTAGTCTGTCTAACTGCTGTGGTCTGTGTCAACTGGAAAATGCTTGTCCAAGCAATGTCACATATGTTTTATTAGCAGGTCAGGGTGTGTGATCCCATGAAGTGCTAACAGAAAACGAACAAGTTGGGGAAAAGCATCCAATGCACAAAATTAAATTCCCCAGACCCTGCAAGGTGTATTTGTTCGGAGATGTGATGAGAGACCCCTTGCTGCTTGCAACCTTATGTTCTGGGGAAAGTGTATGCTACTTGAAAGGAAAATAAAAAGATTTGTTAAAGGAAACTCCTTGTAGTTGCAGAAAGTAAGCAAGGGGTGAATGATTAAAAACTGGTGACAGCTGTAAAAAGCATTTTTCTTAGAGGAATATGCCCATAAGTATGAACCATCAGCAGTGGGAGGGGCTCCCTGGGGCACAGCAGCTAGAGGAGACAGATCAGTATGGATAATATGTAAAAAGCAGATACTGAGTTCAAAGAGAGATTACACTTTGTTTACCTATGACACCATTTATATACAAGCTGTTCTTTGTCTCAGGTGTTGTGGGAATGTGTTTACTGCTTGGTGGAGTATGTGATCAGCAGCCAGGAGAGGCGGGGTGGGGGGAGATTTACAGACACGGTGGGGAGCAGAGAGGAGAGAGCGGTGGGAGAGCCTGCTTCTGATAAATACTACTTGCTCGTGTCAGAAGGAAGCTATATTTTCTGCAGTTTTTGATGGGTTTATGTGCTGATTTCTCTGTGTGCTGGTCACCGCTGCCCTGCAGGGCTGTGTTCTGCAAAATGCAGCCACCCTGGTGAGAGGCGTGCAGTGCTGCTGGCTGCCCAGGAGGTCCAAGCTCTCCCTTGAGCCCTCCCATCTCTTGCCTTAACCAGAACTTCTCTTCTCACGACATTTCTGCCCCTAGAAAACTGACTCATCCTTGGGAGGATGATCCCCAGAAGTCTTTCCCCTGGAAACTGATAGAGCTGTAATGATCAAGCAAACTGATTTGTATTGCCAGCCTTTAGCCTCAATGGGGGATGCTAATGGCAAAGGCAGTGATGCTCTGGTTTGCATATTAGTTAAGTAGCCAAAATCCTTAACTTTTTTTCCTGCTGTCTGGCCACCTATGGACATAAGGCTTGTTGGGGAACCACTAGGACTCTTGAACTCAGCAACAGATAAATCAAGGTCTCTTTGAGCTTTTTTTCTCTCCTCTTGCTGACACCTGAATTTTTTTAAAATGTGTAAGAATATCTGAACCATGAATTGTATGTAACAACCATTCATTCTTTTCTTCAGGATCAGTTACCGTACTGCCTACAGACATGGTGAAAAAACGATGTACAGGCGTAAATCCCAGTGCTGCCCTGGATTTTATGAAAGCAGGGAAATGTGTGTCCGTAAGTTTAGCTTCTTTTTGCTTTGAAATTCCATATGTTTATCACAATGCTGGTTTGACTCCCTTTTGATGGGTGACTTGTGGAAGCCGAGTTATGTGGGCTCAGTTATTCATCAGTGGTGCACATGCAGCTCTTGTTGAAGTCAGTTGGTGTTGTGCATATGCAAATGACAGGATAATTTGATCTCAGATGTCTAAGTAACCAGCCTTGATGTGATTCTAACTAATGATCATACGGAAAATGCACAAGTGTCAGTGCATTTTCCAACACAGTAAATAAATACGAGGTTCAAAAGCAGAAGGGAAATTCAAGGTTTTTCTCCTTAGCGTGGCCCTGATGCCCATGCTTAGCCTCTCTTGCAGATACAGACATCTGTAACAACTGTGTTGTTACACCGCCTTTTTGTGTGGCACGTGCCCCTGTCTCCACATCTTCCTAAGTCTAAAGAGGGAAGAGCTGTGTCCAGAGCCCGGCGGTGGCCTTTGCTCAGCTCTCTTTCTCTCTCTTGTACGGCTTTGTGCAGACCTAGGAAGGTCTGATTCTTAAAATGGTATTCATTCAAGAGCATAATAGAAAGGCAGAATGAAAATAGAGGAGGTGTTAATCCAGAGCTCTGGAAGTGTATGATTAGTAGTTTAACATAGGGTTGTGCAAAGTCATACAGCGGGTTGGGCAGCGAGATGCTCGTGTCAGCAGAACTGACAGCAGGGAACTTGTGATAGGTAAGCAATTGTGAAGGATAGCATACCGTTGGAGATGAGCAAATGTGTAGGGCTAAAAATGAAATTAATTCAATAGTGTTTCAAATTATTTGTCCCTGTGAATGCATGTGTGCAGCACGGACTGCAACGGTAAGTTTTCCAGAAGTCAGGGAACCAAATCTCTTCATCTTTTCATCTCCTTGAAAAACTGGGCTCATCAGGGGCAATCTTTTGTTTGTAATGTCATTTGTGATGGTGACCTTTGAGTACATTTTTATTAATTTTAGGAGACAGAAAGGGCATGCATTATAGTGGAAAACAGCTATATCCATTCCTTGGTTTTGCTTCAGCTCTTCTAATAATGAGATTTAAAAAACCTGCAGAACCTTAATGAACAATGTCAGAGGGACTGAGGCAGTATAGTTGAATTTTTTTGGAAATGTGGGGCCCTGTAAGAGCAGACTGGCGAGGGGCTGGAGCCTCTGGACTGCAAGGGCTGCCCTTGGGCTTGCCGCCCAGTTTCTGAACAGGCAACCAAATGGCAAGCCTTGCCAAGAGAAAAAAGTGAAAAGCCCAGCTTATTGGGAAAGCCACAGTGTGTGTGAGCTGTTTTGGTGGCTGCTTTGGCTTCTCTCGTCTGAAGCTCGGTGTCATGTCCCTGAGTCAAACCTCGACTCGGCTGGTCTGCATGGGGAGCCTGCCAGCATGCTCCCACCGCCCCGGAGCGGGACCTGGACCGAGGCACGTGCAAAAGGCTGGCTCTGTAACAGCACGTTTTCAACCTAACTCTAAGGCACACTGCTTTACCTGGTGTTTTTTTCTGAGCTGAGAATGAGAAAAATGGAGATACGTTCATTGCTTTATTGTCTGCCTTACGGCTATAAAGACAGTGGTGAAGCATAGCACTCGAGGTATGGAGAAGCTTGTTCAGGAAAAGGTTCTGTGAAATAGCGGATAACAAGAGATTTGTCATTGCCACTGGATTTTGCAATGCAGTTTAGGAGAATGCAGTGCGGTGGATGTCTTTGGTCTTTACCAATAAACAAGAGCCTGCAAATCAATATCAGTACGTATGTTAAATTTATTTATTCTATACAAATGCAAAATAGTTTCTTAATTTGTGCCTTTCTGCTTGTTGTGACCGGTCACTGGTCACTGGAAGTGACTGACAGGATTTATTTGTATCCCTGGAAAATTATACCCTGTGAATGTCATAACACATCACACTATCCTCATTTATATTTTTGTTTTACAGCACTTCCTGGAATTTGAAAATGCAGCAGTAAGATCTTTGATTTAAAGTGTTTTCTGCACATGAAAAAGCAAGGTCAAAATGATATTTTTAAAAAACAACTTTTTTAAAAAAATGGATCTATCTGAAATCAGATTGGCAGGTTTTTTAACCTTTTTGTTTTTAACATGTATGTATTAGACTTATAAGAACCAATTTCTAACTACATTTGGTTATTATACAGCATATATGAATGATCGTATTTAATTTTTTTATTAAGTAGTATACTTTTTGAGGTATATAACAGTTTGACCACATGAGAAGCATGATGATGAGTCTTTTATGTGACTACAGCTTTTACATAGCTATAGTATATGTAGCAAATTCATTCTATATTAACATAGTAATACTCAGAACCTAGTAAATTCAGATTACATTGGATGGACTAACTTTTTACTGCTATTACAGAAAAAGATGCCAAATGCTGATATTCAGGACATATCTGCTCTGACTTTCAAAGCAGTTTTGGAATGCCTCAGACTTCAGATTATGTAAAAATAAAGATCCTTCAGTGGAGCTAACTTTGCATTTATTTGATTCTGTAATGGTTGACCCTGGAAGGCATTGAGAGACACTCAGTCCTCATGATCTTCAACTGGAGCTGAGGATTCAGGGCAAAGGGGGAGCTCAGTAGTTAATAGAAGGTGGCAAATATTTCCTGCTTTCCATTGTTTCAACCAGCTTTCTTCACAGTGAACTTGTACGTACTAGAGTAGATGATGCCTGCATACACTGTGGTAATACTAGTCATCCAGTTTAACTTGAAAAGCAAGTGTGATGCTGTCAGCTGAGATCAAATGGTAAGAGATGGTGATATGGGGAGGACTTTTCTATGTCATCGTAGCAGAAATATCACTGGCAGAAAGCCAACATAACATCTTTTTCTGCAAGAAAATGGTGACCACATTGAAAAACACATAGGCACCTCCCCCCTTTTTTATATGTGAAGATAGAAGAGAATCTTCTATATGTGAAGATATTCTTCTATATTCTATCATCTATATGTGAAGATAGAAGAGAATCAAAGCCAGTTGAAGTGTTGCGGATATCTTCTTTTATGCTGTTGCTGCTCCACAATGCGCACAGCATTTCCATTAGGGTAGTTTTATTTTCCATGCAGTGTGAATTATTTTTTACTTAGTGGAGGATGTAGGATGCTTCTAAAAGGCTAAAATACTTGTCGTGCTGTTGACGTTTTGTTGTTTGTTTGTTCCTTTATTTGACTTCTCAATTTAGAAAGCTCAATTAGAAAATTCTTCTGGTAGAGGATTTTGGTATGACTCAACACTTCAGTGCATACAGTGGTGAAATGAAATCTTGTGACTTCCTTTTTACAATAATAATTAGGAATCTACAGCGCTGAATACTCACTGGTCACTGTTCCCCTAGAGGTAGTACTTATTAGTGGTAGTGCCACTTCACTGCCTATAGTGGGAAGAGAATTGTTTGTCACTGCATAAAGAATTGCAAGAATGTGCCAGCCTCATGTTGCTAAGTCTGTAAATGTTGTATTCGCGAAGGAAAAGAATGACCAACAGCCAGAGAAAAGCACTGGCTGAAATTTAAGTGGGTTATTTTGAGTCTTTTAGAGTCCAGTCTGAACAGATGAATTTGAATTCATCTTAGGATACAAGATTTCTGTGGAATTGTGACTGTAACCTGAATTGCAAGAATGTGCCAGCCTCATGTTGCTAAGTCTGTAAATGTTGTATTCGCGAAGGAAAAGAATGACCAACAGCCAGAGAAAAGCACTGGCTGAAATTTAAGTGGGTTATTTTGAGTCTTTTAGAGTCCAGTCTGAACAGATGAATTTGAATTCATCTTAGGATACAAGATTTCTGTGGAATTGTGACTGTAACTTCCATACTTGTTCTTGAAAACTTTCAATAGGTGAAACTTGTGTTATGTTTTCACTTTTTGATGAAAATTCCTTTTGTGTTTTGTCTTTTAATTCAGTATATATATATATATATAAAAAATATATATATATGAAAAATATACAAACAGGCCTTTCACTCATATGGAAATTTTTGTTTTGCTTGTTCTTCTCTAAATTAAAAATAACTGTTGTTAAACAGTCCAAACTCTGATACAGAATTTTAGCATCCTCTTCTTTTGACTAATGCCATTGATAAGAAGATGACAGTCACACTAGAAGTAGATAACTGTTAAGAGTTTTATGGAAAAGACCACCCCACTACAGTTGTCATAAGTTTAAAAAAAAGTCTCTTAAGCAACTTAAATACCTGTCTTTTCAATGTTTCTGAGTTTGCTGAAATAATGCTGCATTTACATCACTATTAGTAAGCAACAAAGTGGCATCAGAAGTCAGCCTCCATCTGCAGCCCTTGGAAGCTTTTCAGGGAACCTCTTGGGGAATTTTTAAATTATGTTAATAAATATTATAACAAACACATTTTTTTTGTGTAACTTTTGGCCAGTATAGATATATTCTCTTGCAGATTGAGTTTATTATGGCAAGCAGTGTTCAGTCATGCTGAATAGAAAAATTATCTTGTGTTTTATTAGTTGTGCCATTTGGGTTTGTCTTCAGATGGGTAAAAAAATTATATTTTAATTCCAACATTATATGGGGTCAGTACTGTTTTATAAGCATGAAGATATCTGTTAGTACTTCCAGTATTACCCTGGTTTGTGCTATCCTCATGTAACTCGTGTTTATAAAGGATATGAATTATCTGCAAATTTCTGACTTCTGCCTTCACTATTGCCAGTATCTCTGCAGAAGAGTAGGCTAACTGGAGCTCAAGTGATTATGTATTTTTGCTCTTAAAAATTACAGTGCATGTAATTAATGTTTAGATCTGATGGACTTTCTGAGGTGATCTGAATGCAGTTTATATGCGGATACAAAGATAGAATCATTCTGTTAAATTCTATAAAGGAACTTACTCCTGGCCGTAGAAAGTCCATACTGGGCTGAGTGATTGACTTAGTCTCTTACTTATTCCAAATAATTTACTGTCACTTATCTCCTAATATCAGTGGCAATCCCTAGGAGATTTGACATATGGATGCCAGGCTGAGCTACAGACCGAGAAGTTTTTACAAAAAGTGCAATCTTTTATTTTTTTTTTTTTTTTTACATTTACAAAGTCCATTCAATTTTTAGCATATTTCTGAAATGAAAGAATTCAATGACTTTAAGATGTCTTCTGATGGCTTTCTTGTAGATTAACACACATGCAGAAGGTAGATTGATCGTAGTAGCATTTTGGTAGCTTGAACGTTAACTTCACATACAGTTTCTGACAGTGTAGCACATTTCTAAGAACATTAAAGAATGCCTGTTGAATTTCCTCTAGACATGACATAAAAAATAAACCATCTATCTTAATGCATAACTGGATATCAGTCACTTTAATAGCAACTAGTCATCAAGCATAGGAAAAAAAGGATTAACCAAAGGATATGTTCTAGCATACAGTATGGAAGTGAAGAATTTATTTGAAAAACACATTTATAATCTAGTTTAAAAGATATTTGAATTTTATTTTGCACGATAAGTGCTGAGGGACCTTATTTTAATTAATTTAGAGGAAGTTGAAGTTAAACCTTGTGGAATATGTAGAAGAGGTTTTTGCCTGTTTCCAGTCTAAAATGGTTCATGTATGCAAACTTAATTCACAAAAGTTTGAGAACTTTAACAGCTAAAGAAGCTTTTTTTATTTTTGAAAATGGATATATTTCTTCAGTTTGCTCTTTTCAAAGACTAGGTATCCAAATCAGGATAGAGTGGTATTAGCAGAAAAGCTAAACACAAAGCACAGTCAGGCATGTAGTATGACTTCTTTTGTTGGAAGTCGTTTCTCTGAAAGAAATAATATGGAGATCTACTTACAGTCCAAAAGCAGGCCCAGTTCAGATATTACTCCAGTCTTCCTAATATGAATGCTCTGTAAAGTTGATAAGAATTTTATTTAACAGATTTCAGGTATGAAATCTCATGAAATCAGGTATGATTTCAGGTATCTGCTCATTTGATGATGCGATTAATTTGTTTAAATGGTGTAAGTCTAATTGCAGAACCGTAGTTTATTCTCCTGGTCATTTACTCACATGCGTAATTACAGCCAAAATATTTCAAGCTTTGTTTATGTTATTTGATTTATGTCTGGCTTTTCAAAATGAAAAAGCAACAGATCCTAAAATGCATGCATAAACTTTCATTAAAGATAAAAATATCTTTTTTCAAATTCTATTACTGGAAATTCTTCTGTATCTTTTTTTAACATCAGATAATGCAATGCACAGCTGTCTAAATGTCGTCTATGGTGACTTATAATGAAATAACTTAATGTCACTTTCTTAATCACAGAGGGCAGATTCATAAAATGACATTCAGAAATTTCAAGTCTTACAATGTTCCACTCTTCATATATGCTCTAGTTCAGAAGTGGAAGTCGTATGAGGCACAGGAGTTAACTCCACTCAGCTGTAATACTTTAAGTAGGTATAGCAATGGAGGAGCAATCTGCCTTTGCACCGCAGGGGGTATGCTGGAGTCCATCAGCATGTAAGTAGGCGTTTGAATTGCAATCTTCTCTTGAGATGGAGCACCATCTCCCTCTCTTCATTGATATCAGTACGAGACACGTGATCAGTGTTTGAAAGTGGCAACTTGACCTAAAATTGTATTATACATTCTGTGCCTCTAACATGACTGGCTTAATCCCCCTGGTATGAGCTCCCCTCCCGAAGCTGTGGTGCTCAGGCATGTCTACAAGCATGTTGGCCAACCCCTTGCCTCACATTGCTCTCAACTTGCTGTAACAATAGTGTCGATGGCCTGAGTGGGTTGCACATGTCTTTTCACATTGATTCACTTTGCTGAGCTTCCTCGGCAGGACACGTTCATTCAGCTGGTTACAGAAGCACCAGTGCCTACAACTGAGGTGGGAACGGAGGTCAAGCAGCCTGGTGGACTTGTGTCCAGGGGACGGGGCAGCTCCTCCCATGGTGCGGAAAGGGCTGCTACAGGGAATTGCACACGCAGTAGCAGATATTTTGTAGATACTTCAAACTGGCTGGTACTGTATAATCAGAAAGAGCAAAACTACCTTTTGTTTTTTAAGAAAACGAAAGGATATGATCCGCTGAAATAGACCTGTGAGTTGGACAAGGCAAGATTTTAGAGAAGATTTTGAAGGAAACAATAAGACACAGAAGAAGAGGGGAAATAAGATGTAAAAGGAAATATGCAAGAGTAAGCTCAGATTGCTTTTCATGTGATAATTGATTTTTCCCTTACAAAAGAAGAAGATATGACTTACACAATTTACTGCTGCCAGTGAATTTTTTACACTGCTCAGTATCAAAAAGATTTCATGGTAAGTTTTTCACCTGCTCTTGCACATAAGTATTTTCTTATATCATGTCCAACAGTTCCATAGAAAACCAAGAGAAAATAGTTTCTCTGTCCCTCATGTCATTCATGTCTTTTCAGCTTGTTCTAGTGCTTTTCATGTTGTCCTCACCTTACACTTTTTTGTAGGTTCTGTAGTAAATTTTGGTTCTCTTATCCCCATGTTCAGTGCAATGATTTTTTTACAGATGCTGTCTCTTAGGGATGTCAGCTAGGATTCAGTTGCCAAGAATCAGTTAGCCCATTATGTGTCTACAGAATAATTTCTTTTTGTTACAACACAGGTTTTTATGTATATCCAGAGTGTAGAAAGAAGTCATTATTTGATCAGATATATTTTGGGGCATTAAGAAACTTAGGATTTCTTTTATTCTTTTGTATATCCTGAACATTTTTTTAAACATTCTTGGCTTTAGTTTAGCTTCTTCAAAGAAAAGAATTACATGTACCCCTTCTTTGAGAAAGAAATTTGTGTATTTGTATGCCCCATATATATATATAAAATTTTAATTGATCTTAATTGAATTTATTTGGAAGCAACAATATTTATATTATACAACTTCCTTCAGTGGTCCTTATCTTGTATTTTTTCATCGTTAGAGTCAGCAGAGTTTTGGCTGTCAAAACCCCTGACATTGTTACCTATAGATAACTTCTATGGAGACTTAGTAGTAGTAGTAGCCTGTTTTGAAGGGTTGTGTTTGCTTTACGTTCTACTACTGGAAAACTGAAACACCACTTCAGTGGCTGAAGAGAAGCTCCTGTTGATTTATGCTGATTTATTGTGGCTAAGAAAATACAGCTCTAATTTGCGAGATGGCTCTGCGTTGTAAACACTCTGAGCCAAAGCTTCACCTGTTGTACATTTGTTCTAAGACAACTCTATTTTATTACTGGAAGTAACTGGTGATTATTTGCACAGCTTCATAGCGTGTGCTGTTACATAGGGATTGTAGGAAGGACCTATGTGCTCAGCATGGCGTGAGGGGCATTGCAAGGAGATGCTCAAAGAGCATCTTCTGTACCTCTCGCTGGGTCCAGTTTCTTACAACATTTTGACTTTTGTATTTTTTCCCGTCTGTCTCACAGAGTATGCGATGGAATGTTGCTTTATTGTATTTAGCCTTTGTTGTATTTAGCTCAGGAATTTGGGTTGAGTATGTTGGTATTCGCTAAGTTATTCAGACATTTGCACATGCAGAGACGTGTGTGTGTACAGCTACCCTCTGTTGTCTTATGGTTTACTGGTAAGATTTTTCACACATTTGATTTAGGGAGAGCTTCAGTGCCCACAGCAGCACTTATTAGGCAAGAATCTTCGAAGATACAAGTAATTCATGTCTAGTTATAAGGCTAATGGAAAATTGTGATATATTATTTAAAGTAATTCTTTTCATAATAAATAAATAGAGAACAATGAAATAGCTTTGCATTAATATCTTGTATCATCTAACATTTAAAAATTCATATTCTCCCTGTTGATTTCTAATGAAGATCATTTTAATGCACATCTGAAAAGTAGCTTATTAGAAATAAAAGTTGAGAATGAAAATTAAAGGCTGTAAAAATATGCAATTAATGGCTGGAATCCCAGATAACCAAAGATTTTAATAATATATATGATTGATCTCTGTGTGGCTTTCCTTTTTCTTGACCACACAAAATACAAAGATGACCAATGTGCTTCATCATGTGTAATTAGGAAAAAAACAGGACATTTTGCAAGTATTTTTCCTAATTACCGTAGAGCATTTTCAATCCATTCAGAACCAAAATGATTCACATGTAGTCCCATTAAACTTCTTGTAAACACCAACTTTGTCTTCTTCCCATCCTTCACCTTGTATTCATTGGTATACCGATCAGATTCCTGTCGTAGTTTCTCTGGATTAGGATTAAGTTTAGAATATTTTTCTTAGTGCTAGGAGTTCTTCTTTAATTCTTCTTTTTATTTCATTCTCTGACAGCTCATTGTGCTGATAAATGTGTCCACGGTCGTTGTATTGCTCCGAACACCTGTCAGTGTGAGCCTGGCTGGGGAGGACCCAACTGCTCCAGTGGTGAGTTTTCACCTGCTTCTGCCTGTCTTGTGCTCTTTCCACGGTGTTGTCCTCTCTTTTGGGCAGATTATCATTGATCCTGTGCTTGGGCTCCTGCTTTCTGGTCAGGGGGTTGTTCTGAGTTATCAGGTTACTCTGCGTGACCTGATTTTTCTTCATTTACTTGCAAACAATGTTACCCTGTAGCAGCACTAAATGTCATGAGCTATTTTGTGCTCAGAAACACATGGTATAATAGAGAAACATAGTATCTAGAGTAAAGTAGATAAAATTATATTTTAAATATAAGAAAATCTCTAATTTTTTATTTTCCATATGGGTAAAGAATGATGGTGCCAGGTCATGCTTAAAAGCTATGAGCAAAGACTTCCTCACAACCCTGTCCTCCTTTTTCACTCTGCCACTAACTTGTCCTTTTTCCCCTCGCTGTGTTCCCCTCTTGCATTATTAGTTGCTCCCTGTCTGCTCAGTCTCTTTCCATTTTACTCCCACTTACTAGTCACGTTTCTCCAACTTTCTTCTCCTTCCCCTTTGTTGTGGTTTAACCTCAGTCTGCAACTGAGCACCACGCAGCCGCTCGCTCACTCCCCCCCACCCAGTGGGATGGGGGAGAGAATTGGAAGAGCACAAGTGAGAAAAAACTTGTGGGTTGAGATAAAAACAGTTTAATAATTGAAATAAAATGATAATAATAATAATATAATAATAATAATACTACACAAAGCAAGTGATGCACAGTGCAATTGCTCACCACCCGCCGACCGATGCCCAGCCAGTCCCCGAGCAGCGGCCCCCCCGGCCAGCTTTCCCCAGTTTATGTACTGAGCATGACGTCACATGGTATGGAATGTCCCTTTGGCCAGTTTGGCTGTGCCCCCTCCCAGCTTCTTGTGCACCTCCAGCCTTCTCAGTCGGTAGAGCATGGGAAGCTGAAAAGTCCTTGGCCAGTGTAAGCACTACCTAGCAACAACTAAAACATCGGTGCGTTATCAACTTTGTTCTCATCCTAAATCCAAAACACTGTACCAGCTACTAGAAAGGAAATTAACTCTATCCCTACCGAAACCAGGACAAGAGTGCGTGCAGGAGACGAGGGGAGCAAGGGAGGAGTATCGAGGACACACGCAGCAGGAGACAGGGGCAGGTTGGCACCTTTCCTGCTTGGCGTGCGGGTGCAGTCACATGCAACCTAGCGAGCAGGTGGTCACCCTTAATAAAGAAATTATGAAGATCAAAGCCATCACACGCTTGATGCAAGAACATAGCAAAATGTCAAAACCACAAAGTGAAGTAGTAAAATAATATCAGTTCGTGACCTTTTTAGTCACTGCTGTTTTCTAGACTCTTTGAGTGTAAAACCAGGCACTGCAGGCTCCAGTAAGGCAATAAAGTCCGGAGAGAGGGCAGAAACCCTGCAATGGCAGGGCTGGCATGTTTGTGCACTATCCCTTCCTCTATCAAAGGTAATCATTTGTGCAGGCCGTGAATTGTTATTTTTTCTTCCCTTTGCCTGAAATAGAGTTTCTCAGGATAGTTCTTGATTTTTTTTATTCATCATAATTTGTTATTTGTTCCATCTTTCTGTTCCCCTTTGTAAGGACTTTGGAAATGTAATGTTTAGGCTAACATTACAACCATATACTTCATTACAATCAAGTCCAAAGTGGGTCAATGCTAGTGACTGTCCACTGGAAAGGAACATATTTTAGTCAACAATGAAAAAATATGTTTATAATTTAAATTTCACAGACCATATAAAATTCTAATTCAGAAACCAGAGCTTGATGTCTTGCACAGGTATTATCCTGCTAGTTTACTTAGTATGGGATTCCTATAAAAATAACAACTGTGAAAAACGTAGATCAGCAGCAGCACAAAAGTAATGTAGTTGTATTTTCACCCTCATTTTTTTCCGCTTAACAGAAATAGGGAAATGTTCTTTTTTTGCAAACAAGGGGCTACAGTGACTCTTATTCTGGAACTGATCTGTTGTTCAGGCAGCATATTTTGTGAAATTTGAAAGAGAGAGAGAGAATAAAAATAATAATAAATTACATGAGGAAGAACTTAACCATTTAAAAATTATTACATTTGTTGTATAGTCTTTGTATACACTTACATGTGATTCTTTTCATAAACAGCTCTAAAGAAACACCAAGTTTTGCGTAAGACAAAACTGAGTTAGCAATGCAATGTTGCTGTAATACTGATCTTAATCTGGTGTGTTGAATCGTCAAAAGAAATTGTCAAAAAATGTTATCTTTCTTTGTGGAAGCCTTATGTGTCAAGCTCTTCTGTAACTAATCAAACGTGCAGAAGAAATGTGTATCATTAGACAACATAGAATGGGGAGATACTGTTATTTATTGAGATTTCCAAGTTCGAAACTCGCTGAAAGAGCACTTTAGATGAGACAGGAACCTCTAAATCTGTCTTTGGAAATAATCCTTCCTCTCACAGGGTTTTCTAGAGTCCATTTCCCTTACCTGTCTGGTATAATTCATTTTGAATACATGTGCAGCTCTTTTCGTCTGCTTCTTCCTCAGTTGGTTGCCTTTGATTGCTTGTCACAGCAGCCTCAATAGCAAAAGTACGTTCTGGTGTGTGTACACAACAGGCCAAAGCTGAAAGAGCCTTTGTTCATGTATCTTTGAACAGTGTGATCTCTGGAGAGGTTGGTGATCCTCTAAAAGCTTCTGCATGATGTTAATGCTAACTGGAACTGCTGAAACTTGTTTTGGATTGCTAGTGTAGTCCTAGGAGAAGAGGGGTAGGCTGAGGAGGAGGATATTTTTGTGCATGTGCTACAGGGACATTTGTTTTGGAGTTTATCCCATTCCATGTGGACAAACTTAAGAAACATGTTGGTTTCACCAGATTGTCCTTCTGAGTTTGAGTGCTGCTGGTTGTTGCTAGCTGTGCATGATTTCCTCATCTATGTGTCTGAGAGCTACAGCACAGATCAAATTGAGTTGAAGAGTGGTGGATAGTGTTGGAAAGACAGTAAGTGATAGGATTTTGGCTCTCTGGCACTGAGTTTTATTGTTGCTTGCCCTACGTAGGTGATTTTCATATTTTGCCTTTAACTGTATTTTCTGCATGATCCCCAACTTGATTAGTTTTAGTAACAGAAAGGTACAATGGGATAAAATAAAGAGATCCTTTTTTTTTAATAATAGTTTTGTTGATATGGCAAGTTATTCATTCAAGAAAAATACATGCAAATTGCCATACTGTAATAATGTCTATTATATGTAACTGGATAATGGAAAAGGAACAATGGTTACAAGGCAGGCCAGTATTTTCGTAAGGCAGACACTCAGGGATTTAATGGTTACTGATGACCAAATAAAATATTGTGACTGAAAGGCAGAGATTATTCTCAAAGTATGAGATATTAGGCAAACTTCCAGATTTAGTAATCTGTTCATTTTCATGGACACAAACATGTCGGAAGCAACTGTTCTACCTAAGCACTAGCTTTTTGTAAAACTGCAGAACTAAACTTTTTCTTCCAAAGTACTATCCTTTCTCTATTAGGATTGATTATTCTCCTTACAAAGGAATTTCATCTGTAAGCATCTGAGAACAGAGTTAGTCCTATTGCAGCATCTGTCCATCTGCCAACCCCCAGCTTGATTTTATCTGTTGTTTCTCAGTTGTATTTACCCAGTGTGTTTAAAATAAATTTTTAAATCATATGCCACAGCTTCTATGTGACAGTGGCTTACTGTGTGGTAATTGCAGACAAGTGCTCCCTATACGCTGTAATGTTCTCTCCAAAAATGAGAGAGTGATTGCATGGACTAAATTCGTGCATTGTGCAGTAAAAGCTGAATCAGCTAGCTTCCTCCCCTATCTTTGCATACCACTGTGTGCTATGGCCTAATAACCTTTCTAGGGACTAAACTTTTTGGGAGACTCCTATTTTCTTTTGTAGCAACCATTACCTCTTTTTTGTGACAAGTCTTACCCAATTCCTAATAGCCTAGGTCAGTGGCTGCTTTCAGTTTAGGGAGAAGAGGGATAAAGATTTGACTAGACTACTGAGGCTGTCCTCTTTCAGTGCTTAATTCTAGCCCAGCCCACAACTCTTCTCTCCATCACATCCTCTGCCTTTCTGAAAACCTTACATCCCACCTGAGAGGAAAATAGGATTGGATGTGTTCTTCTGTGAGTAAAACCTGAGTGGTGGTCTCACAATTTGGCTAATTAAATAATATCTCCTGGGGGAACATTTCCCGTGTGAGACATATTTTTTCTTCAGGCCTTTTCTTTTTAGTTAAAGGAAATATACTGTATTAGGCAGTGTTTGCTTGCAGGGAATTTCAGTGGGAGGTGATGAAGGAGATGATGATAACGTACATATTTCTGAAAAGAAATACTCCTTGGATTGAGAGATCACTCATTTGCAGAACACTTCCATTCTAGCGGGAGAGATGACAGTCAAGCAAAACAAGTTATTCTAATAAAGATTTATTGACCGAACACGGCAGTCAGGTCAATGACAAACGAGTGGACAGAAGATGTGTTGAACCTATCCGTTGGAGAGAGCGAATCAGCACAACCAGTGTGCTGTCAGCACCCCTTTGAAGAAGTGTTTGTGAACTTCAGAAGTATAAGTTGATCGGTTCTGGTCTGGGGACAAGGACAAAAGTTAGAAAATGGACACAGTGGTAAAGATAGCTATGTTTGTAGATTAAAAATGTAAACAAATAGATTTCATTGAAAAACAAACAAACCAACACAGCCTTTCCCTTCCAAACTGGATTATTTTTTATATCAAATTTTTAACTTGCGTGTGTCAGATTGGATTGTTACATATTATAAGAGCATTTTTGACTACAGGTTGTGTATAAAGCAGTCTTCTGTAAAAGTTGCTACACGTGGTGATAGTTGGCTCTCTAGGTGTGTAGAGATGATCAAACCATGTTTTACATTTGTAGATTATGTTTTCTACCTGTTTTCTGCTCACACTCTTGCAACAGTATTTGCTGTAATACATAATATATGGACCTGATTGTCAGTTTTGAATGTGTGTGCAAGATAGATACACATGCAGCCTAACATGGAGCCCCACTAAGCAATCAGGGCATTCACTTTGTTTTTCTTCTCATGCCTAGTAGTCCACAAATAATGCCTTCAAAATCAATAGGACACTTTCTGAATAAGCTGGAGCGGAGGCAAAAGGCCAAAATCAATATTACACTGACTCGTCTGCAAAGGTTATAGCCTTAGTGATCCCTGAGCTGGCTTGAGTAGTAAAGCAAAAAGGGAATGACATATTTTTGGTTTATAACAAGTATGTTAGGATTGTTTGTGGAAATGTGAATAGGCGTTTTCTATTTTTATTGTATTTAAGTAATCTGAGATTTGTTTGAATCACTGGGTTTTAATTTGTAATTTGATTCTGTTGGTGATTAATAGAGTTTCGTTGGGACTATAGTCTGAGGGCACGGGGGTAGAACAAGTGGCACTAAGGTGTAATTTGGCTCCAAGGTTTTATAAAGCATGAGAAGGGAACTGGCTTTTTCCTTAACACATTAAGCTGAGCATTTAAAACTGGCATCTCGGAGAACCATCTTCTTACCTTTAAATGCACTTGTTAAAGAAACTTTTAAGGTACAGTAGCTCTGCTACTGTCAGATTTCCTTTACTGTCATGGGTGTTTGTAAAGTTCGCAAATTCCATGAAAATCTCACTGTTTTCTTCATGGGATTTGGCAGATGCAGAATATGGCAGAAACTGGATCCGTTGGCATAGATTGTGTGAGAGACTCACGTGAGTTACAAGTACTGCCAGTTTCTCAGTGGAGCTTGTGATTTCCATTAACCCTCCCGAGGTGGATGTGTGACTGTTTTCCACAGACACACTTGCACCCCAAGTGAAACGGCCCCCTTGGTGCGGGTACCAGGCAAGGTGCCTGGGAGCATCTTGTGCACTCTGACGGCACAGCTTGTGAATCTTGAATTGAGCTTCTTTGACCAAGGCATTGCTTTCCTTTTTGTTTGTCGAAAGCATTTTGACTAACAGCTTGCAAGATACGCTTAGAGAGCTAGCTCATCCTTAAGTTTTCCAAGCCATTCAGCGGGCTGTAGAAAGAGGTTCTGGTTTTAACCACATGCTTGCACCAGAAAGGCTTGATTCCCAGAACTGAGAAACTGCTAAACACGCAAGTGAAATTGCAGAGTATCCTGACAGAGAGCTATTTGCTTTTACACAAAATGTAGAGAAACAGCTCATTCAAGTGATGCAGAACTGCCCCCCGCCCTGGCTCCCAAACAGCCACATGTGCAAATGCATTCTGTTAGCAAAAGTGACAGCAGGTCATAAACAGTCTTAAATTTAACCTTTTCTTATTATATGTGTCTTCCCCATACTCTTCACTACTCTTAATTCTTTTGTAATTAGTACTTCTGTAATTCCCCTAACTGAGTTCTCATCAGTTTTGCCTTATTTTCTCCTCTAACAAGGCTGAATATCATTGGGTTGAGAAACTAACCCACCAGCAGGTTAGAACAGGTGCAAATAGGGAAAATGGGTATTAACGGAAGTTGCCATCACCTTCATTGTCAACAGAGTCACTACAGTGTCACTATGGTAGGTAGTACCAAAATTCCCAGGGCTACATAGCAGCTGTGCTTTTCTAGAGTTTAGTACAACAATGTATTTAAAATTATATTATTCTTACGTTTAATATAATTTCTGTCCTATAAAGCATTTTGGTTTTGAAGTTCTAGGGAAATGAATAGATTTTATGGACATGCTTCATCGTTTTGCTGAATTACAGTTCCAATCTTTAAGCAAAAGCAGAAACAAAAATATATTTTCTACAGAACTGAGTTATTAAATTTACTTATGTTGAGATTTACTGAAGGAAGTCATTGCAGTAAATGGTGATAGTTTTATTGATTTGTAAATGTTTTTGGATCAGAGATGCTTTTCATTTCTGCTTTTCACCATTTTGTAAACTCAGTGTATTTGTGGTGTTTACCTAAGTTGATTTCTTGAATAATATCTGTGTAATTTGTTTTTTTCTAGTGACAGTGCAAAAGTATTTTTAGTATTGGTTTAATTTCAATCTGTCTTATATATTGGTGGACTTACGTATTGTCAGTGGCTAACTTAGCAGGTTTTCAAGGATGTGAAGGATAACATTTGTTGCTAATTTAAAAATTAAGATGACCTTCAAGTCATTGCAAAAAAGGAAAAAGGCTAATTTATGGTCCTACAAGGAGATCTGTGCAAAATCAGGATCATGGACAACAGTCCATTTTATACAGTACAATCAGATTCTTATAATTTTGTAACTTTTCCTATAATAGTGATTATTTTTAACAGGTTTTATCTCAGTAGCAAGATAAAATGAACACCAAGAACCATCTGTGTGTGTTTTCCTTAGCAATTATCGAACCTTGTGTTCTGATGTCCAAAGCACTTTAAAGAGCCTTCTGAAATTTATGCCATGTGAAAGGCATATAGTTCCAGTCTTTTATAGAATCTGAAAAACACATTTTCATTGTTCTTCCACTTCACGGATCAAAAGGCTTTTACAAAGTAAAAAGAAAAATCCTTAAATTAAATTAAGCTTTGCATTTGCAATAAAAATCCTTTCTTATACACAAAACAAAAAGTAAGAATGAAAAATATGCCACAGGGTAAAAAACCTACAGTATAGCAAATGAAATCAGATAGAAACAAAAGGCTAAAAGAAAATCCAGATTTGATAGAAATTGCATTCTGAAAAAAACCACTACTATGCATTTCTGTGTCTGGCATGTAGGTAAAATAAGTCTTTTACTAAAACATTGATATTTTATGATTATTATGAGTGACTGATTCTCTAAAGGAAAAAGATTTCTTTTCTTATATAATAAAAATCCTTTCTTATACACAAAACAAAAAGTAAGAATGAAAAATA
Source organism: Aptenodytes forsteri (assembly GCF_000699145.1). Lineage (NCBI taxonomy): Eukaryota > Metazoa > Chordata > Aves > Sphenisciformes > Spheniscidae > Aptenodytes > Aptenodytes forsteri. The sequence continues at coordinate 604,664 of NW_008795144.1, read as the reverse complement.
TGCCACAGGGTAAAAAACCTACAGTATAGCAAATGAAATCAGATAGAAACAAAAGGCTAAAAGAAAATCCAGATTTGATAGAAATTGCATTCAAAAAAACCACTACTATGCATTTCTGTGTCTGGGTAGGTAAAAAAATAAGTCTTTTACTAAAACATTGATATTTTATGATTATTATGAGTGAGTGATTCTCTAAAGGAAAAAGATTTCTTTTCTTATATGCATGTGCATATATTTTCATAACATCCTGAGGTGACTAGAACAGAGTATATAAAAAAATATATGGAGAATAATCTTATGTTTTTATTAAATAAGACTTTGAAGGTTTTCTAAAGGGTGTTTTTATACTGCTTTTCAGAATAGCTGGCTTTGTTTTCTGGCTTTTTCAACTCATTTCTGAAATTTCTGTTTGCCATGTTCCTCCTTTACTGTCTTGCAATCCAGGCTGACATACAGGTTGATGTCACTAGGGGCTTAATGCATCTTGTCAAATTTTTAACACACTTGAGTATTTATAGCTTTCAGAATCAGTGGGAATTTACTTTTATTTGGTTTAAATTCCAGTTGGGAGAATTATTATCTGTTTCCTATCCTGCAGGAATATCCTAAGGGAAATGAACACCATCAATTTAGATCCACAGCTAACCAAATCGTAATAGCAGAGAGTAGTTTCAAGAATACTCTCTAAACTTTCCAATAAGGATGATGTGGATTCAGATTAGTGACAACATTCATATTTTTGTCGTCATTTTTGCTTAGTGAATCAATGAATGTTGTTCTGAACACAAACACACTCAGAAATGAAGGTCATTAAGAGTAGCATCTACATGGCTATGACTTTTCATGTCCTTATCAGCTGAGAGTAATTGAGGATCCATAAAGTATTATCCAAGTTTTTTTTGCGTAGACCAAAGGTACATGATGCCTTAATGTAATATATGACCTATTTGACTGTTGTCATAGTACGTGAAATACCTTCTTTCCTGTCAAGAAGGACATCAATCCAGTTTTCTGACAAAATTTTAATCTGGAGTGTGGTGTACACCATGTCTTTGCAAGCCTTTATATTGTAATTATGGCACTCTCTTTGGGCAAAACAGTAAACACATTTTCAGGCATGCAAAATACAATACTATCTAACACATGAATTAGAATTAAATTTCCCTTCTGTTGACACTTGAAAGTTAGATGGGCATCCGTTGTTGATGGAGAAAAGGGAGGACTTGTCCTGGGTGTGTTTCCTTACTGAGGTCATCAGAAAAAGAGTTGAGGTGGATGGCTCCTCTCACCTATGAATTTAAATGCTGCCTTCATAAAAAGTTATTCTGTTTTGTTGTGAAATTCTTACTGAGATTCATCAGATTCTACTTACTGCCAGTTAGATATCTAAAGTATTAGTTCCGCTAATGTATATTTATGTGAAGACAAGCATGTTTCTTGCTTCTGGAACAGAGGGAAGAGTCGTTCTTCCAAATGCTAAACTCTAGACAGCCTTAGGGGCAATTTAGGGCAACAAGCCTGTCAGTGAGCTACTCCTTTGGATAAATCAAAGTTTTCTCAATATTGGCCTATTTTACTTACACTGGTTATGCTTGGCTATTAGTCGTGGTTATTCCTGATAATGCAAGTCACTTGTGGGCCCTCCTAGAAATGTTACTCGTCTCTAATTATTTATATCCTCTGCTCCAAAAGACTGGAATAGTTTTTAAACAGGGCATGTTACAGTTGGTCTTCTTTTAGCTGTGGATGGTGATCATTCTTGCTCCTTGGTGGACCTCATGGCTGTCCCTTTTGGGGATTTGTGGACTCCCTCTGCAAGTAAAAATACAGAACAGAAAGTTCCCTCTGCCCCAGAGAACCTGTGGTTGAAGTAAAAGAAAAGAGATAACACAAAGCTGGAAACATGTAGGAGATGAGGAAGGAAGCAAACACTGATAAATGACTGTGGCAGGTAGTGGTTTTGACACACTTGCTGCATCAACTTTTTGTGAACTTCACAGGAAGGAGGAGTTATAAGGTAGGGACATGGAAGAGGACATCATGGCAGTTTTATGGCTTGGGGTACGGAGAGCTGTGCCAAATTGTAGAGGCAACTTGAGGAGAAACAAGGAAGATGATAGTCTGAAAATGCAACAACAGGCTAATGTCATGGGCAATGTAAATGTGGGGGTTGATATTTGGATACTGGATGAGAAATGATAGATGAGTCCATAAAGGCCGTGAAAGTAAGGACAAGGCAATAGGGATGTGAGAGTCGAAGGAGGGATGCAAAGGAAAGCACAAAGATTTAGACTTGTCCTTGATGTGACAACCTAGGAAGGAAGAAAGGTCAGTCAAAGATGGTGTTGAAGTTATGGGCAGCTTCAGTTTGTTTTACAGGCTGGAGCAAGGAAAATCAACTTTTACTTACTCTAAAGGCTGTGGGTCCTTGAACCTATCTGAAGAAATTATGTTGGAGTTTTGAGGAGACAGAGAGGTAGGAATTCTGCATATTTGCCACTGTTTGGTTATTTTAAATTTGTACTTCACAACATCGCATTCCAAGGGAGGGAGCATTCACTCTGTTTCTGCTGTCTGTGGTAGGGAATTTTGTGTTCGGTTGTTTTAAAAGACCATAAAAATACATAAGCCTAATGCTGTGGTAAGAATCTCCTCTGTTCTGGTGGTACATATTTCTGGCAACACACAGCAGTGTGTTGCAGAAAGACGTATAAGCCAGAATAAAATCTCATTCTGTTGTATTGGTGCTACATATAAGAAAGCTACAAAAAATGATAGCAAGAAAAGTAAATCTTAGCTTTGCTGTGATTCTTCACTTTCACCTCCCTATTAGCAAAAAAGAAAGACAAAAAGAGAAAAAAGGTCTTTAAAAAAGCATTGCAATAAACATTGTCTGGCTTGAATATCATGTTATAAAGGAAACTGTAGCATACTTAAAAGATAGTTGCAAGTCAGAGTTTCTAAGGTTTTTCTTCTGAAATGTTCTTTGACTTGATTTGATAGCCTTATTTTGTTCTCATTATAGGCCATTCTTTAGAGAAGTGCAGAATTGCAGGTGATCAAGATGGGTTTGTCAGGAATAAACTCGGACTCATTTGCACTTTTCTTTTTGTTGCCTTTTAATGAAATCAATGGAAAAAAAAGCAGAAAACCCCCTTACAAGTACGTGATCACATTTAGTTAAAAATGTCTTTTTTTATAAGGGGCAATAAAGGAGTGACCAAATTCTTCAGATGTGCTTCAGATTATTATAAAAATTCATACCTTGCGCTATAAAATATCAGGGCTCCTTCCATCGCAATTTGCAAATCACCAGCCGCTCACAGAAACCATGTGCATAAAACCACATCTAGCCCAGCATAATAACAATGTGCATTAAAGTTATTATACTAGGAAATACAGAACTTTAAATCTTCAAAGGTGCTACAAAAGGCCCCAAAACGATAGCAATTTGCATCACAGATTTCAATTCTTTTTTGAAGGTGATTTTTTCACTATTGAATCCTTGAGCTTCTCTATGTTTCTAAAGTTGTTGTTTGGCACTCAGTTTCAGCAAGCATTTCTTTATGATGGTAGACCTGTATTGTCTTAGAGTTTCATACCATACTTCCATATTTTAAATGAGGGTCTATACAATGCAGTGCCCTTATTCCCAAAGGCAAACTTTTGCTTTCACTGAGTAGCCTTTTGAGAGAAAAGTTTTCTGTCCTGTATTTGTAGCATTGTGTAATGTGCACAGCGTTTACTGTGGAGACAAACAAGATATTCCCAGATGAACAGAATGTATAAAAAGGAAAATGACAGCAAGATGTGGCATTAATACCACGGTGTTTGTTAAACGTTTACTTTGATTTTTTTTTCCCCCCTACAGCGTAAGGTGAAGGCAGAAAGGACCCTGTGAGTCTACTGCAAAAGCTGATAGGGAGCAGTACAGCTAGCTGGTTCTTCTGTTTAAAACAGAAAAACCTGAGGGTGAATATAACACATGTGAAAAGGGGAAGCAGAATGACTTTTGTAAGGAAGGTGCTCTTCGTAAAACAGAGCAGTGTTAGGCCAGTTCTGTGTGATCAATACAGAAAATTAACCCAATTTCTGCAGGATTCAGACCTTTTCCAGGAGTTATTGGGGCTGAGATGCATTGTCCTTGTGTCAAAACCATTCTGAACATGGGGCTCTTGTCTCTATACTTTGCTTCCCTTTCACATACACCCTGTGCCGAGACAGATAATTTACAACTCCAAATCTGTTCAGAACCCAGTAGCTGACACTTTTTCTTGTGTGTACATGTAGTGTTTGCATACGCGCGTGTGCCTGTGACCTTGGTGCAATCAGGACAGTCAGAGCAGCTATTCTGATTAAACTCCAGCTGACAGTCTGTAACCTGACGATAGTCATTAACTCAAAGACTATCCCATTCCACCAGATTAGCAGCTGTGTGACTTCCAGCCCGGCTTTCTTAGTGTCTGAATACTAGGAAGCAGCAGAAATAGTCTGATGTAATAGTTGGTAAATTTAGCCTCCAAAACTAAGTAAAAATAAACCAAACTCACCACCGGAAACGTTTCTACCCTTTGCCCTCTTCTTTTTTAATAGTAAACTGAGCATCAGTTTCTGACAAATCACTTTAATTTCCTATGGGGAACGTTATTGATTATCAGTCAGGGGACATAGAGGTAAAATATGTGATTTATCCATCTTGTTCAAAATTATTATTTATTCCCGTTAATCCTGCAAATTTCTTCACAGTTCTGCCCATAACTCACAGACAGATGCTGGGCTGGTGACAGACCTTGCGTAAAGGACTATCGTGCAGTCATACTATGGTGGGGCCACCATTGTCCTGGTGGAATGCTTCACCATTGTGCTGTAGTGAAAAATTGCATAGTCAATATTTGTTACCCACCTGGCCATTGCCAGAAGAATGGTCATGAGACTGGAAAACCTATTAGCAGCCATATGATGCTTTTTATTTTAATGATTTCCTGTAAACATAATGAGAAGATCACGCCAGGAAACTAATAAATTATTATGTACTGTGCGGTACATGCTCTTACAGTAAAATAGTCGAGAAAGGCTCAAGTTCACAGACACAGCACGTTCACCTTGGACATCAGTAAATCTCCAGGAGACAGCGGGGCGCATCCCAGGGGGGCAGTCTGGGGGTGGGATTGTAAAAAGAGCAGAGGGAGTACAAGGCCTCCGCTGCTTCACAAGTGAAGCAGTTTCTAGCAAGGCAGTCTTGGTGCCTGGGTGTTGGATGCAGTGGCAGATGCATGGTAGTAGATGGTCTGTGTGGCTCTGAGACTCATTATGCTGGGTCTTCAAGCAGCTACATGAAAGTTGTTGCACTGCACTGAATATCCCATTTCCAGCTGTTGGTGAAAGAACACAAGCTCGCACTTACCAACCAAGAATTAAGTCTTCTCTTGCCCGTCATGTCTTTATATCTAGAGCGTGTTCATGCCACATTCATCCTTGACTGAGCTCTGCATTGGAACAGTCGTGGTCTGGTGATCAGTCTGAAGTCTTCTGTTTATCAGACATGCCAGGACAGGGTTTTTAAATTTTTTTTTATTATTATTTTTTTAATTATTCCACGAGGAATGGCTGGAATTGAAATTGTCTATTTTGTCTGGGAGCAGGAGGAAGACTTACCTGAATCCAGACTAATGTGTTAACCAAAAAAGAAAATGTAGGGGTGTCTGCTCAATCATGACAGAACATGCGACTGTCTCAGACATCTCACCACTCATACATGTATTTATATATATCCCAAAATAGCTAGTTTCCTGACATCAATTTGAGGACTGGTTAAGCATGAGGGTTACACTTTGTATTCCATGCAGATGTATTGAAAATAAACACGTAGCAGTTCTGAATGAATGAGTTATAATGGGGAAAGGCAACTTGTGAGATGCTGTGCTGTAGACAGCAGTGCGTTGCAGTATAGTCCAGAACAAAACCCACACATCTTCAAAGAGAGATATGGATAATAAGATGGACAGTTGTTCTGTCAGTTTGACAGTATTGCTGCATGTTTATAGTACATACAGTACTTTCTGTTGCTCTGTATTTTATTGTGTGTAGGTGCTCACAGTATCTCCATTATGGATGCATGTTCTAGTGACCTCTCCTGGGAAAAAAAAATCTTAAGGAGTAGATTCTTTAAAAGACCCTAATCCCTTTTTATTTGTGTAGCCTGAGTGAACAGCTCCTATAGCTGAATAGTTCCTACCCTGAGGAGGATTCTTGAATTACTTCGCATTAGTCTAGGAAAGTGTGCCTGTTCTCTGCTTGGCTTTTTTGCCCCAGGAGAAGACTGAGAGAACAATGGTTGTCAGTCTCCAAGAGGAGAGCTTGGGCTCCCAGTCGCTGCAATTGAGGCTTTCCCGTTGTACTGCTGTTAGCAACAGAACATAAAAATAAAATCAGATCATTTGACCATATGATTAGCACATTCCTGTTGAACTCTAGGTGACCTTAATCTTCTGGCTCTTTACAGAACTCCCATGTTTCTCACTTTCTTCCTTAACATTAAGGTTTTTCTCTTGATGCTGAAATAACGTCTGAGTGGTTTGCTTATAGGGTTTTAAAGGGCTGCATTGGGGCAGACAAGAAAAGATGCATTTGAATGATCATGAAGACACATTGGATAACCAAATTTGTAACATCCATATGAAGTTTAACCATATAATTGTTAATTTCTATTGCTTGGTGAAACACTTCTTGTGTTTTCTTTTGCCCTATAAGTATATTGCAAGATTGAAAAGCAAATATTTGCAATTATGTAAACAAGTAGGAACTTCTGGATTTGAAAAAAACCATAATCTTACGTTGAGTAAGCTTTGCAACTTCCTTGTGGGATTCAGACAGTTGTTTATGGATTTAGACTACATTTTTTTTACTTTATTAAGTTAGCAAGACTTCTCTGTGTAAATGGAAGCTCACTGCAGCCATAAATGTTATTTGATGGTGGAGAGTTATAATGAAGAGTTTTGACAATGAAGAGACTAGAACTTGCATTTACTGCAGAGCTTCACATTTTTAAGTGTTTGCTTTTATGCTTAAGAAATTAATTTGTGTGCCTAAATTAAGTTCTGTCTGCCTGCGAAGATCCTTGAGGACCAAGGAGAACTGAGGATGTACTACATAACTATTTCCATTTTATAACTTTTTCTTTTTTTTTACAGTTGACTCATAGTATTTTCAGTGCTGTAACATGAGCTGTTATAAAACTGCTGTAAATTTTTCCTTCTACCCCTTCAGCATGTGACAGTGACCACTGGGGACCTCACTGCAGCAGCCGCTGCCAGTGCAAAAATGGAGCCTTGTGCAACCCCATCACTGGAGCCTGCCACTGTGCATCGGGTTTCAAAGGTTGGCGCTGCGAGGAGCGCTGTGATCAAGGGACATACGGAAACGATTGTCATCAAAAATGTCAGTGTCAAAATGGAGCCACCTGCGACCACGTGACTGGAGAGTGCAGATGTCCTCCGGGATACACTGGTGCCTTGTAAGCAGCGGGTATATTACTTATGGGGGACAGATAAAAGTTTTAAATAGTGCTAACAAGAGAAATTAAGTTTAGATTAACTTTTAACACTATGCTGTTAGTCTGGCTGCTGTGTAAGGCAGGGAAGCAGTGCTGGTAGCTAAGAAGCAGCTAGGCAAACCATGTTGCAGTGCACATTCAGTTGTGTAGCTGAGAGAAAGCCCTCTTGATCTGAACTGCTAAGTAAAAGCCACAAAAAGTAGCAGCAGGAGCTTTGTCATGACCACCATGAAAACAGTTTGGCTACAAGTTTGGAAAATCGCATTGAAACTTGGAGTTATTTGGCTTTGTCATTCCAGAATAGATTTTGAGCTTTGTCAGTAACAACAAATGAGCACCAACCAATGTAGAAAGAAATATCTTTAAGAAGAAATAATTCCTAGATTGCCAGGTCTGTTCCTTAGATTTGTTGCATGGATGCCGTACAATACTCAGTGTCCGTCTCTTCATGTTGGACTGCTTTCTGTTTCATACTTTTGGCCGGAAAAGTTAACAATAGCATTAAAAATAAAGAGGTGGCTGGAGACTGGAGCGTGTGCCGAAGTAACGGTTGTCTCTGTTGTACACCGCCACCTCCCCAGCTGTGAGGACCTCTGTCCCCCCGGGAAGCATGGGCCACAGTGCGAGGAGAGATGCCCGTGCCAGAACGGAGGCGTCTGTCACCACGTCACCGGGGAGTGTGCCTGCCCGCCAGGATGGATGGTAAAAACACTTTCTGAAATTGACACAACCCCATAAAACTTCCATATTTGTAGATTTCAGGCAGCGTCAGAAAAGGGTAGCAAATGAGGATAGCAAATGCAGTCTGCCTGTAGCCAGGAGTAATAGGAAATGTATTTTAGCATAAGGGACTGGAGCAAAATACTTGCAAAACCATCTGTTACTGAAAATCCTCCAGTTCTGCACTGCCTTTTTAACCATATCAGATTCTGGGAAGCAAAAGACATGAATCGTGCTGTGACGAGGCAACATCCTTTAGATCTTGTCTGGAAGTCATTCATTTCTAGATATAATTTGATATTATAGGGAGGTGACACTATTAGGTATTTTAGCAGTGGGTTTTCTGCCTGTTTTCATATGTATAGTATGCATGGCAAAAACCCCAAACCTTTAGATACTGTATTAAATGTTGGTGATGGAAATGGGACATCAGAACTTTGACATTGTCTTTAGACTTTCTACCCTTTGTCAGTGGGTAGGGAAAGAAGGATTGACCTTGGAGCTGCAAGTAACCTCCTCTACTAGCAGGCTGCCAACTCTGAGTTGGCAAATAATGGAGTTGGAAGGTGATCAAAAGGCTGGAAGGTGATCAAAGCCCAAATAATTTCTTTAAATACATTTGTAGATGATACTTATCAGTAGTATTTGTAATAATGTTTTTTATTTAAATGTCCATTTTGGGTGAAAATCCACATTTACTGAGCTTTTAATTATCTCATGATAATTGAGATACTATATTGAGATAACCTGTGGCAGAGGTCAATTTTTCACCAACTAGAGAACCTAGCTGTAAATTATCATCTCTGTTTGTGTGTTTGAATAGCACCACTCACCTGACTACATAACTTGGATTATGGTCGTTTTTACTTTTTATTCCACTTCATGTTAGAAGAATGAAATTATTGGTCATAGAATACAAATGTTTGCATAAATTCTTGACTCCCTTTATCTGCCTAAATACAGCTACTGAAAAATGAGATAGCATATGAAGCAGTGATGGAAATTTTATACTAGTGTGTGTCTTAACTAATAAATTACTGTTTAGCCCTTTGACTAATTTTCCATTCCAAGTAGTTATTTAAGCATAACTCTTCGTTAGTTTTAGATTTTTCAGTTCTGTGAAACACAATTTTGTCAGTATAACCTTTTTTGTTTTTCATGTGAGGAAGGTTTAAAGTAGCCAGATATAAATTCTGAAGTATCTTATGTTAGCTGAAATGCTTGCATGTCTTTGGTCTGATGAAATGCCTGTAAATATGTTTTTCTTGAAATGGCTTCTTAAAAGTCTTAAGATCTGATGCTCCCCTCACTACCCAGGTGTAATTAATTCTGGGGATGTAAACAACAGTGCAGAAATTCAAAACCTGTTGAAGGGAAGCAGACATCCTACCTAAGCTTTTAAGATATGCTGCTTTCAGTGAAATTACAAACAGCTTTTCCTTTCATGAGAAAAAAACAACTTATCATAAAGTAGTATAATTGGGACATTACAGCAATTACTGATTTCTACACCACTACTCACTGGAGGGCATTTCCGGATGTCTTGATATATGCTACTCCTGATAAATAAATTGGGAAGAGCTTGACATCAATTGGTCTTAAATGTCTAAGTGTTTTCACTGTTACTTAGAGATAGTGTTTTTCATTAGCTTTGGCTTCCAAAAGGGAAATCCTAGAAGATTATTCCTCCAGTGCTGAAACATACCCCGCATTTAAAGCTGGAGAAGAGTCTGGCATTTCCAAGATCAGCGCTAGACAAGTGACACAAGATCCCCTTGATCTTCCTTCATTACAAACCTTTCTTCCATTCTTGTCCATTCAAGCTATAATCCCATCTAATATTAAGATATTTTTTTCTGCACACGCAGGGCATGGTCTGTGGTCAGCCTTGTCCTGAGGGTCGTTACGGGAAAAACTGTTCCCAGGAGTGCCAGTGCCACAATGGAGGGACCTGTGACTCGGCGACAGGTCAATGCCATTGCAGCCCAGGTTACACAGGGGAACGGTAAGAAAACTTATTTTTGCCAGACTGCTGAACCTGCAAAGGGTCTGCCACGACAGAGAAAGTTAAGAAGCTGGCAGAAGGCAGAATGAAAGTATCTGTGATACGATTAAAAGAGTCTTATGAAATGTTTGCCACATCACTTAGCTGATGCTGGCTCACAAGTTAAAAGTGCCTATGTGATTACCCCTCTGTGAGGAACTGCTTGGTTTCAGGATTTTCCTGCTGTGGCCCATGCTCTGGCAGCGTCTTGTGGGTCTTCACTTGAGTGGCTTGCAGAATGACGCAGTTTGGGGTATGGTGAAGGGGTGAGGAGGGAAGCTCTTGGTTTTGTGCAGATGTTTGGCAGTCATAGTAGCAAGGGAGGCTCATTCAGTTCCTCTTTGAAGTGAGCAAGCTGGAGAGTTGTCTCCTGAAGTGTTTCATTCAAATGAAGAAGTGAAACTTCTTTATTTTCTGACTTGATTGTTAAAAATCGTCTTTGGTAGATTGGAAAGATAATACAGCAAGACATCGTCTTTGAAGGCAGTGGAAAGTGATGAAAGAAGTGTTTTCCTGCATATATTTTAAACAGCACACAACTCATTTGCTGAAGTCAGCAGCAGCTTAATCACTGGGGTCAGTCCAGGGGATCTCTGCCAACAATAGTAGGTATTATAACCATATGCACTTCCCATGCGAGTGTTCACAGGACATGGGGGGAGCTGTGCCAGACATAAGGGGAAAAAAACTCATGAAGAAGAGAAACAATTAGTCCAGAGCCATTTGGATGCCAAAATTAAATTTGCGTCTGTGAAGAAACAGTGCAGAAGGTGGTAGATGCATTTAAAGAGACACAGACAAGTCAGCAGGGAAATCAAAGGAATATCCATATGAGAGTCTATGCACTGCACTACACTGATGTTTCTAAAAGCAATTAAATTTTTTGTCTTGGAATTTAAATCTGACTTTAATCTGAAATGCCTTACAGACTGCAGCATTTTGATCACTTTTGCAAGTCTGAGCTCCCTCTTTCCCTGCAAAACAGGCTGTGTTTACAAATCTTTTGTTTTTCAAGGTACTCCAAGGGCAGGAATGGGTTAGAAGCAAGGTGGTAGACCTGGTTCTTATTTCATGTCAGTGGACTGGCAAGGGAGGGAAGAGTTACAAGAAATGTGTGGGCATTGGCTGAGCTAGCACATACATACCAGCAGCAAAAAGGACGGCTTTTAAAATTGCTGAGCTATTCTCCACTTCTGTGTGTACTTTCAACAGTATTTGTCTGAGATTTCGATGTGGTGGCGACTCCTGGAACTTGGTCATACAGCAAGAAAAAGAGGACTCCTAGAGCATGTAATGGTTTCTAGGTGATCTGAGTTAACACAAGGGAACCTAGTTTAGACTACCTTTATAATTGTTCTGCCTAATACTTTTTGATTGATACCTGTCCTCACCATGAAGTGGAAAAGGGTCTTTCAGAAGCTGATGAAGATGCAATTAAAAAAAAAATTGCAAGGTTAAATTTTGTCTAATTTGGCTGGGATTCCTGATTGTCATTTGGAGAAAATTCATTCTCAGCTTTATTTGTATAACTTCATTAGGAAACATTTAAACAGGGTTATTAGCTCTATTATTATGCTACACCTCTGAAGGAAAGGGGATTTTATTGCTGGCTTCAGTCAGGGCAGGGCTACGAATACCTTGAAACGTCTGGATAACAATATCAGATTAAGGCAAATACTGCAGAAGCATGAAATGAACATGTATACCTATTTTACCTCAGTTGGAGGGCTCTGCTAAATTCTGTTACATTTTGCAGTGCCTTGTATCATGTGTCTTTGAAATTCTCCTGTAATAAACCACCAATCATACAAAAAAGAAAAAGCCAAGTATATAAGAAAAATGGAAAGAGGCCACCAAGGAAATTCTTTTATAGGACTGGGGAAATGAGCAGGTTATAAGCTGATAAAACCATTAATAACGTACCGTATTATCAAATAATATTTTTGTACAATCTGTAACTTGGTAAAACTTACAGGTACCCAAATTACAGAAGATGTTATGTGCCTAATATCACCTGTTGAGTTCACAGCACACCTCAGGATTTCGGTGTCAGCATGTTCTGGCCCTAAAGCTTTGGGATTTAGTTGTTTTGTCTTTTTGTCTATGTCAACGTAATTCAGAGTTTATAGGATGCTTATATTGAAAAATATGGGGATTTTCCCTGACACATAAGCTAAGAAATGTTGTCATCCCTGGCTCTGAGGCATGAACCCGTTGAGCTGAGAGGTATGCTGTCATACATATAATCAAGTATTTTAAGTGCACTTAGTGCTAGAGCCTTTAGTAATGCTGTAGTAGTACTGGCATTCCGAATTTTAACAATTCAGTTATAAAACACAGAGAAGTTAAAGCTGAAAACATCAAACTCATATTGTATCTCTTAAATACATAGCCAAATGAAATTGCTGTCCGGAACCTCATTAGTAAATGAGTTGCAAGTTTTAGAAGCAGGATACTGAAAATTATCTTTTAGTAGTCAGGCTGGACAGCTAAACATACAGTCTGATCTTTAGGTTAAATAATGTCTTTCATATGGAAAATATTAAGGAAACAAGGCTGTTAGCTAAAGTAGCTATCTTCTAAAAGCTCTGTGAATGAAAGAGGAATGGTTTGGTGAAGAAGTCTCTTTATTAGGATATATTTTCCTTAAGGACCAACAAAAATCATTGCTACTCTCCCATATGGGTTAAACTCAAGTCTTCACTAATTTTCACTTTCATCTATTAGAAAAGTCAGATGAAAAGAAGGGGTTTGGGTTCCTGAAGATTTTTCCATGTCATCCTATGAATTTTTGAAGGGCAAAATCAACAAAAAAAATAGGTTTAGAATGAAATTCTGAAAATAAAGATATTCTGGAAACATCATGTGTTTGGAAACAAAATTAGAAAATATTCTCGTCTGAGACTGCTGAGCGTGATTGCCAGGGAACTTCCTGGCCTGAGCTCCTGCGGGGCGCGGGTGTCTGCTGGCTATTCACGCTATTGCTAAGTGGGGAATCTAGATCACTTTAAAAAGTTACAGATGGATGGCTTTTGAAACAAAATACTTGAAAATTTATTCCTTCATATTTCAGGTCTGATTTAAGAGGGTTTGGTTTTGTTCTGGTTACTGAATGTGAAGTGCAATGGTCTGTGTATGCACGTTGTCTCTTTTGTTGCAGAGAAGGAAGACCTTTTGCAAAGGAATTTGCAGAGCCAATGTTTTTAAGCCTGTCTAGCTGAGCCGCAAAAGAAACCAGAGAGACAGGCATTTTTAGATATGAAGTTATATAAATTCCTGCTCTACTTAAGAGGTGTTTCAAACCAGTATAAGAGATTCCTCATAAACCATATTTCCCTTAAATCTCCAAAAGCTGTAGTTTATGGGAAATAAAACTAATTTTTGTTTGTTTTTTTTCTCACAGATGCCAAGATGAGTGTCCAGTGGGGACTTACGGAGTGCAGTGTGCTGAGACCTGCAAGTGTATGAATGGTGGGAAATGTTACCATATTAGTGGTGCCTGTCTCTGTGAACCAGGATACACCGGAGAGCACTGTGAAACAAGGCTTTGCCCTGAGGGAATTTATGGTCTCAAGTGTGATAAAAAGTGTCCCTGCCACATGCCCAATACCTGGAGGTAGGCTTTACACCCTTTAGCCTCTTTTCTTTTTCTATATAGAACGTAGAAATCTGAATACCATCTGAAAATAAATATTTCCTTATTTTTCTAGTACTTTCATGCAAACTGAAGCAGCTGAAGACTTGTAAGAGTCTTTGATATTCTCTAACTATATCAAAAAAGAAAATATCAACCCAAAAGAGCTTCTGAATTTTAGTGCTTGCAACTATATTTGATCTTAATATTCACCGCTGTATTTGGTCTCTGACCCATGAAATAATTGTTAAGACAAAGTGTGACCTTTATATAGTCTTACGAGTCAGGCATGAGAGGAGAATCCATCTCTCTCTCTCTCTGTATACATATATAAGAATTGGTGTAGGTAACTATTTTAATACAAAATATCCAAAGCCTTACCAATTGTAAATTTAGGTTTCAAAAATACTTTTTTTTTTTCATTTAAATGATTTTTCTAGAAAGCAGGTAAAATCTGATCCCTGGAAATTGAATGAAAAAAGTTTTCCAATTGGCTTACCTTTTATCATCTCTCCTTACTCAGGCAGTAACGAGTCCTATTTTTTGAGTTTTGTGTGTCTTTGTGGATTTCACAGTGTTTCAGCATATTGTTATGAAAATCTAAAATCTAGCTATTTGGAGACAAACTTACAGCTGTGAGGGAGGAATGTCAGATGTCAGTCGAGGCGAGCCAGCATATTTATAGAACAATTCCGGACAGCTTTCTCTTGTTACAAAACACAGTTCTGATGAAATACTTTGGTCATTGGGCATTCACTTACACATTCACTTACACTTAATTGCATTACTAATCACAGTACCTTAGATAAGGCTTGTGAGCATAATCTAAATTTTTGCTGTTGAAAATAGCTGTGAAAGAAATTTGCAGAAACTATTGACTGTCGCATAGAATGCTGCTGTATGTTGTATATAAGATGCACTTCTCATAGATAAAACAAAAGCGTTTAGTCTGAATTTAGTAGTGATGTTAAAGCGCTCGAGCACATACGTGGAAATACCTATTCTGTTAGGCCTCTGTGAAAAATTACTTTGTGGATTGTCTGAGTTGTTCAACATACCTTTCATTGACAAACCATGTGACAGCAAACTGAATTCTTTTCCCTTTCCATTCATATGCTTTTACAGTTGTGTGCTCGAATTTGGGTTTATCCCATTTACTTGAAGTGTCTTTTGAAAAAATACAGAGTTTTTGACATAAAATCAAGCAATTCATTCTTTGGGCAATGCATTCAAGAATAAATGGCAGCATAGTGCTGAGCTATCTAGCTCTCAGATTATGCTAGTAGACCAAATACTATTGTATTATGAATTATGGTTAGCTGCTTTCCTGAAAATTTGTCTGCAGACTGTTGTAGCAGCCTTGTTTGACAGGAATGCCTTACACTGTATAGTATTTCTGATATTACAGGGATTACTTCTGATTCATGTTCAACACAGCTGTTCCTTCATTTATACTGCTGGAAGACAGCTTGTGGTCAAATCAGATCACAAATGTTCACGTGTAAACAGCAGCATATGGCTGGTCTTTTTTTGAACATTTTCCCCTCTGTATGACAAATCAAAAGGCACTTACAGCCCTGTAGGTGCAGGAGCATATTTTCAAGGGCATAATGATCTGTGAGGAAAACAAAGATTTTCATGACTTCACAAGTGTATTTTTCATATGTAGGTTCCTTCCCTCTGGGTCAAGAAGTGATTAAGACCACCAAATAACAGAAATCAAAGGGCGTCCGAGTAACGGTGTAGAAGACAAAGCTCCCTGTGGACACTTTACGCTTTTGAGAATCTTTTGAGAAGCCAGTTGTGTCTGGCTGTCTTCATCTCTCACTAAATAACAATCAGCCAGGAGACAACTTTTTAAGCACATCAGGGAATATCCTCATCCCTTGCTTGCCTACCACAAGTACTATTTGGGCTGGCTGTAGCCAAAGGATCTTCTCCATAGCACTAACCCATTTAGCAGCAATGTAACAACCAATAATCCCAGGGCACAAAAAAGGGGGTACAATTCCTTCTTCAAATACACTCTGTGTGTCTGTAGGTCTAGGATTCTGTTAGGACTTCTAGGGGCCTTGATATCTTAAAAGCTTTTTTCCTCTGGGTATGACCACTAGTTTAGATATCCTCAAAGAGAAGCTGTTGGTAGGCTTAGAGCCCTAGTTTATTACTTACCTTCTTAGTATTCATAGATATAGAAATGAACTAAAGGTTACTTAAAAAAATACTTAGCACCAAAAGGTATTGTTGTATTGCTATATTGCTAGTATGTGTCTAGCCATTATGATACACCATAGTTCAAAAATGTATACATATTTCTATTACTGTTTTATGATTGAGGAAATTGCATCAAAACAGCTTTGGCAATAATTCATAAATTGCATTTTGGGTAGGCTAAGCTACAGGGATTTCGCTGCTGCTATTGGTTGATGGCAGCTCCCAGAGATGAAAGGCAAGCCCATCCTTGTTCTTAGTTGTATCAGTAGCCTTTATTAAATGCTTTGTAAAGCGTTAGATATAGATATACTTGAGAGATTTTACTTTTTTTGATGGGTCCAGAGGACAGCAGCAGGTAACAGCCCTCTTGTGCCAACAGTTTTTTCATAAGTGGTTTTCTCTATTGCATCTTTTGATATATATGAAAGGATTTGAGCTAGAGTGCAAATCAGACACAGAACTCTGTTCTCTGTGACAGATAGGTCAGATAGGTGACACTATCGATTTTTCCCTTTTTGTTCGATAGTCAAGAAGAAAAATAGAGTGAGCGCCTGCTGGCTGAGACTAAGACCACATAAAACACGCTTCCTCGGTGGGGTACAACAGCAGTGCTGTGAGCTGGTGTGAGCAGACCCATGTGTCCCTGTCATTTCCATCCCCAGTTTGTGGGGCTTACAGAAACTTGTCACTCTGAAGATTCAGTTTGCAGGATTGAGGGAAAAAGACCTTGATCTGCCTTCGTCAACATTATCACTTTGTTTTGTACAGGAATGTTCTTCTAGCCTAAACCACTTTTAGATTGGGTTTTGTCATACCTTTACTCAAGTGACACCTGATGATCATTCAGAAAATGTATAAAGGGCAGACTGTAGCTGCATATTTATCAGAAGGTTTACAAAGGATATTTGTTACACCTGTGTTACTGCATATGCAGTGGTTTCAGGTTGATCTCCAAGTTAAATTTGAGATGTCCCTGGTTTTTTTTTCTTGTAAGCTCTTTCTGGTGATCTTCCACCACTTCTTCACACCTGTAGGTATGATCAGCTAGGGTCATTCTGTATCACCAACTAATTTGGTATAGTTCATGCTGGAATTAGGGTTTATTCATGATATGAGCTCTAATGGGGTTTCGTTTGTCTCATGCTTTTTCTGAGTTACATATATAGGGTTGAGTGGAATTTTATAGTCTGGGTGTGTTTTTAAAGTCAAGATTAGGACATCTTGCAATTTTGCATTTTTCTAACAGACTTGTAGGTACATGTACAAGAGCTTTTCATGGAAACTTTATATTGCATAGGGTGCTACAGAATTTAGTTGGATATTGTAATAATGAAACACCTATGTAAATCATATGAAAATCATTGAGTCCATCTAAGTCCTTCAGATATATAATATCAACTAGCCACAAGTATTTTTTGTCTCTGTACAGCGTAGGGTTGTTTTTCCAGAAAGTGTGAACAAAAGACCAGGAATAAAAGCAGATGTACTGGCAGTATCTCTCAACATCTCTTTATTCCTCTATCTTAATATATAAATCTTATTGCCAATTAAGCTAGCTGCATGAGAACCCATCAAAAAGCTTCAGAAGTGCTCCAGCTTCCTACATCTAATTACAAATTACGGAATACTAATTTTGGTGTCAATCAATATATGTGCAAGTATGCCTTAGTAACACTCACTGGGGGGCACAGAATATCAATGCCTCTGCTTCATACCCAATGCTTGCTCATGCGTGTGGTCTCCCCCTCTCCTGAAAGGAAAAAAAAACAACAACAAACAATGCTGGGATTTGTCTTAAAATGACAGTACTACTAATTTTATGTTATAAATATATTCCAATTCATATCCTAATTCATATCCTAACAACTATTCAGTTGTGGATTGAAAAATTTTTTCATATTCCCTGCCCTGTATTCTTCCACTGATAAGAAACACGAGAATTGGATCCAAAATGCCACTGGGTGCCTACAGGAAGTTAGGAATAGGGGACAAATCTGGTTATCTTCCTGCATCATATGTTTTCATAATTTTGCATGTATTTTGTATGAGAATAGTTCCATTTCAACTTATTTCATGGCAGGTATACTTATAACTGAACAAATAACCAGGACTGTTGACTATGAACGCCATGAGTTTTGAACCATTTCTGCATATATCATTTAGTTGAAAAGACCTTTCTTCTCACTTTATGTAAACCAGCTTAATACCGCCAAAGAGATTTTAATATCTTCAAGACCCCCAAATCCTTATGATGTCATAGTTATGCAATAATATAGAGAGAGCAGAATGCATAATGACATTCCAACCTTTATAATTCATACTTTCCTTGATCAGCAGTATGTTGTCAGTTGGTTGTATTCGGCAATAGGAAACTCTTAGTTTGACAAGAGTACTCCTCGAGTTCAAGAGCAGTTGCAACTAATATTGCATTGCCTTGTTATGTTGCAACTTTTTCAAAGAATATTGTTGTTACTTATGTTATAGCACCTAGAAGTGCAGTAGGTATTTTTTCAAACTTTCAAATGGTCAGAAGCACATTCAGTTTCAAACACTGCCCCCCACGAGGAGTCAGCAAATCTTGCAAAATCAGGCTGTTGTCATGGGTCATTTAATGCGTCTGGACGAAGGCACTTTTTTTTCCAGCACACTTAAAGGAATTTCACTTCAATCAGTGGCAGACAAATATCTTTAAACAGTCTTCCCATTGTAAATATATTGGATTTGGATATTAAGGCTTTCCTTTGGTGCGAATTAAGCAAGTGCTTTGTCTGCCAGAGTGCTACAGAGTACCCCATTGTGTCCACTTTTCCAGCACATATATCTTTGCACAGCTGATGATGTCCATTTGTTATGAGTCAACAGCTGTCTGACTGGCCCTTCAATGAAGCTGCTGTTCCAGGTAGGGACAGCTGGTCTGCCACCAGGTATGGCCAATGCAGGGCAGATACTCTCCAAAAGGTCACTGCTCTGATGGTATATCTGACTTCTGCCTAATGCAAATGATTTTGTGTCATTCCCGGAAAGATGCCAGTGCCCTCTTTTCAACCAATGATTTAAAGAAAAGAGCGTGCTTGCTGCTCATTGGGTGCTGTGTTATTTTGTGTTGGATGCCATGCTATTTTACTGAAGCATCGTATTTCTCAGACAATATGCTGCTGAGTTTGGACAGTGTTATGAAAATGATTCTATTATACTTAGACTAGAAACCTAACAATACATTTTGGGGAATTTAATGGTTTCATCACCTTAATATTTGTAACTGTGGATATCTATTTTATGGTAAAAACTGTGTTTCAGATAGGTTGCTTTTCAACTAGCTATAGAAAAACGATACCTCTTCTTTTCCTTCCATGTCCTCCCAAAATGTGTATATGTTGTATGATGTTACATTTCTTATCTTAATTGGCATACATTTATATATACATATACAGAAGCCTTTGCTTTGTGGTTTGGGGAGTAAAACCATCTCTATGCATAGCATGCAAGATCCTTTATGCAACCTATCTATAACAGCATTTTGTTCTCTGGAAAAAAAAAATTGATGTCACGTTTAGTCCTGAATTATTTATCCTTTCATCCCCTCCTGGCAGCTGTCACCCTATGTCTGGGGAATGCTCCTGCAAGCCTGGCTGGTCTGGGCTCTACTGCAACGAGACATGTTCCCCAGGATTCTACGGCGAGTTGTGTCAGCAGATCTGCAGCTGCCAAAATGGTGCTGACTGCGATAGTGTGACTGGAAAATGCACCTGTGCCCCTGGATTTAAGGTAAATAAGTCTCACTTTCACAGTCCATTTTCGACTCCACTGCCTTTAGTTAAGTGCCAAATTCTTCAAGATGCCAGTGTCCTTTCTCCACCACAGTAAAAGAGAGGTAAGGATATTTCGGTACCACTGGGTGTATTATAAGGTAAGACCCTGAAGAGGCAAAATTTGTGTTTGGTTCTCGGTACTGAAATGAAGCCATTTTAAGAAAGAAAAGTTAATTGCTTTATAAGACATTGATAAGAATGAGGGTGTGCTGTTGAGGTGTAAATAAAGGGAGGAACAATAGGTTTCAGTCATTATCTTGTTGCACCAACTCCTCATGCTCCATCCAGAGAAACTCTAGGCAAAGACATTTGTTTTTACAGTTCAGGACAGATTATTCAGCAGCTTTTACACGTTTGCTGTTACCTGTGCATTGGATGCTAATCTAACATAGAAAACATTTTACAGTATGACTGTTCTTCTAAGAATAATAACTGAAAACTTCAGCCAAATTAATTCTTATAAATATTTTACATATCCACATTATTTTCCATTAAACTGCTGTCTTACTGTGTTTTAGTTTCATAAAGGGCTCTTTATCACTGAAAATACTGTCCATTGATCTAACCAAGTGCTGTTAGCTACGTGACCTGAGCTCTCACAGCAACTAATAGAAAACTAATGCTTATTGTAGACTTAAAAAGCATGAAAGACTCCCTTTCCCTTAAATTCAGGATAACTTAGTGACAGCCTAGGACAGTCATGGGCTGTATGTTTTCTGGCTTTTGTAGCACCAGAGTTGGTCTAGGTCATTTATTAGTTGTATTGTCTGAACCTTCTCAAATATCTTTTAGACACTATTTTTGTATAATTCAGGGTGCTACTTGTGGTACTCCTTGTCTTCCGGGGACATACGGAGTAAACTGTTCATCTGTGTGCAACTGCAAAAATGAAGCCATCTGTTCAGCAGTAGATGGTTCTTGTGCCTGCAAAGCAGGTAAGTGTCTCTTCAGATTAATTTTCTTTTTCTGTAATCATAAAATGAAATTGAGTTTTTGAAGTAGAGAAGAAGAAAGAAACTTAGTAAAAAGCAGACCACTTTGAAGGCCATATCACTAGATACTTTATGCTATGGGAGGCTACAACTAGGAGTTTTAGCTCAGAGAAGAGTGCGTGTACCTTGTGTTCATGTTTCCTCGATGCAGTTCTCAGTGGGCTGGATACTGTGCCTGGGTGAATTACTTAGTGTTTACCCCGAGATGGGCCACCACTTGTCTCTTGTGGCAGTGCTATGGTCTGCTAGGACTACTGGTATGCCATTTATCTGATGTCAGCCTTCCTAGTTAAAAATACGTAGCCCTGTTTCCCCTCAGCCTGGGTGAGCACCGCCTCTGGCTGCCACCCTCGCCCCTCGCAGCATCACAGAGGCACAGACATCTTCCTGCCAGTTTAGCACTGATGTTGATATCTACTGGCAATGTTTTCTATTCAAATACTCAGCAATTCTCTTAGGAACCTTGCCTAAGCCCCTTCCTGTTCCCTGTTTCTGCAAGCTTTCTGAATCTCCCAGTATTAGTGTGAGTGGACTCACGCTCCTTGACCCCTTTGCCTGGCTCGCTCCTCCCAGCAGTAATTTTGATGGTCGGTGTACCTCCACCAGAAACTGTATGTGCCTGCCCACCTCTCCATCTCTCAGTACCACATGCCTTTGGCTGGAACAAAGATATCTCAGACATCCTCCAGCGCTGGTTCTGCAGAGATCTTTTCCCATATAAAGGTCTACAGGTCCACATGGTGTTCCTGTTCAACCCGAAATATGCTACTAAACTCCACTTAAATATCCGCTCTTGCAATACACCTGTTCTCTTTTTCGCTTCTGCTGTGAGGAAGGATTTAAAGTCCAGCGTCCCTCAGCTGTGATGCTGGATTGCTGAGAAGAGACGGGCAAGCTGTTGAATGCTCCCAAGCAAATCCCGTGCCCAGCCTACATTGTAGACCCCCCTGTCTAAAAATGTTTTTCTAAAAATACACGAAGGTTGAGAGTGGGGGAGAAGTGTTAGAGTTACCTAGACAAATAGCCACTAAATTTGTCAGGCACTGATACAATTAAATCAGTCGTGTAGCAAATGTGGAGAGTTTCCAACTTCTACTCTTGCCAGAGACAGTGGAGCTGATTTAACTCTGTTAAAGTAGCTAAGCAGCTACTCCTAAGTAGCTAGGCTGTGAGGAGAAAAACTATTCCTTGAGCCATGCATAATCCTATCTTCTTGTGCATCATGCAGTTTTAGTCATACTATGATGAAAAATGACAGCAAATGGTGAAATTACCAGATACCTGTCATGTAAATGAAGGAAATTTATGAATCCTGGAGAGACACTTGAGAGAAAATGTCTCAGTTTTCTAGCTAGTATAGTATGACATTTTTTCCTGAAATGACCCCTAAATTCGAAGTTATCAATCCAGGGCACAGGGCAGCCTCATTTCAATAGATGAGTTTTGCATAGTCTATTGATTAGGCTCAGTGCGGAATTATTTTTCCCTTCGCTTACTGTAAACAAGGTACAAAATTAGAAACTCGGCTTGTGTCATTGCTGATGATAACGTATGACTGGCTCA
Source organism: Aptenodytes forsteri (assembly GCF_000699145.1). Classification (NCBI taxonomy): domain Eukaryota; kingdom Metazoa; phylum Chordata; class Aves; order Sphenisciformes; family Spheniscidae; genus Aptenodytes; species Aptenodytes forsteri. The sequence continues at coordinate 582,136 of NW_008795144.1, read as the reverse complement.
CACCGTTTCTCTTGTATCCCATAGATGATCACATTTTTAAAAATCTATTTACATTTCTGTCTATCCAGTGCGCAGTCTGTGGATCGTTGCTATCAGGCTTAATCAGTGGTGAATGCTGCATTTTAGAACCATTTTCCATTACATTCTTTTTTGTATTTGGAGAGAAATACAGAAATAATCTAAAAGGTCTTCTATGTATCCTTGGAGAAATCCAGCTTATGCACTACTTTTATGTTTTCTCTTTCTTTTGTGTCTAAGATTTCTGTTAAAACTATATTGCAGAACTGTCTGTATTGAACACTGATGGAAGAATTATGAAAGCAGCAGCTTAAGTCTAGGGAAAATATTCCTAATTTTTTTCAGGCTATGCCTTAAAACTTTTAGTATAGTTTAGTGCTTCTCAGTGAAATTTCAAGGTGTCTCTGTTTTCATTTCAGATCTCCCATCAATTGCTTTTGTATGTTGGCACCCATCTGCAAATGTGTGCTGTGCACAGATGTTACAAGGTGCCCTTGAGCACCTTTGTTCAAACCTGGACAAGTCCTCAGCTGAAACTGCTGATACTAGCCTGTAGTTAATGTTACCCCGGTATTGCGCATCTCCGAGAGGTGCCACATGGTAGGCGGAGGGAAACATGTCCTCAGAGAGGAATGGGGGAAAACCTGATTAATTTGACACTTTAATTATTATTTTTGGCAGGTTGGCATGGTGTAGATTGCTCAATAAATTGTCCCAGCGGTACCTGGGGACTTGGCTGTAACTTAACTTGCCAGTGTCTTAATGGAGGGGCTTGCAATGCTCTGGATGGAACCTGTACCTGTGCCCCAGGCTGGAGAGGAGAAAAATGCGAACTCCCTTGCCAGGTAGTTTAATAATTTCACTGAATTTTGCACTGCAGGATAATAATGGGCAGGGGGACCCTCCTGTCATTCTTCTAACTTCACCAGGATAAGTCCCTAAGGAGCACTGCACCTGGTAGCCCATATATGACTGGGTTCAAGATCAGGGTCATGCACCAACAATTCTTCTGGAAGAACTCAGCTGCGCAGCACACCAAAGCACACAAAAAATGACTATGCAAAATGAAGATGCACAGATGAACACTTTTTCTGCTTTCACACTTTAAAGTTGGACTTCAAACTTTTCACCAGCTCCTTTAGAATTTGTTGAAAAACACAGAACCAAGTTTTTCCCTCTGTATCAGCATCAAATGCTATCCAAACTGCTTCTGTTAAACTATTTTAAGTAAAAATGACGGGAGAAAAAATGTACCAAAAATACATTCCACATCAACCAACATAATTTTAGTTAAATTAACATATCTATGGTACAGTATGAATGAAGAACTTTCATTCCTTCTCAGTCAGACATGAGAAGGCACTCTTACTACCCAGTCCCATGACAGGTCTTTGCCTTTCTATTGGGGTTCTGACTTCCACTATCTCTCAGACTTTGAGAACTGCAAAATTAGAAATCATTGTGTTGACAAAGGCACGCTCCTCATCAGTTCTGTTCCACCTTGTAATCTGTAGTTTGGGGAAACCATAAAAGTATACAATTTCAAAATTTTAAAAATGGTAAAATTAAAAACTGATTTTTTTTTTATTATGTAACTGTTTGGTTTCAATTACATTTCGTACAGAAAAAATGAAATACTTTATGAAAAATGGGGTTTTCCAGAGTCCATCTTTTCCAATTTTGGACTTCAATTTTCTAGGAGATTTTTAACAAACTTCATTTTTTTAATAAACTTCTCTCTGCTCTCCTTTTCTTCTCCACTGTCTTTTCTTCACTTTTGCAATACTATCTGCATAGCAGGTTGTTGGTTTAATATAATTGTAAAGGAATCACCTGAACTGAACATAAACCTTGTAAATTCCCTCCCATATCACATTCAAGCTTCTGTCTGTTTGGATTAGCTCTACTGAGCAACAACATGACAGGAGTAGCTGAACTTACTTTCCAGTAAGACTGGAAACCACACCTCTGTTTTGAATGAAAATTTGTTGTGTTGAACTGCTCTCAGAATACTCAGAAGTTATTTTTTTGGGGTTGTTTTTGGTTTTAAGATGAGGTATAGCATACACTGATACAGTGAGAAAAGTGGCAAACAAATTCTAAAATACTCTGGAAAGCTGATTAGAGTACCATCTGTGCACGTTTATGCAGTGTTTCCAACGCTGCATCTCCATCAGAAGACTAATTTTTCTTTTTTCTAAAGCAGCTTTGTTTATCACTTAGTGTCTGGTTCTGAAGGATGATGAGATCTCCCAAGCTCCACTAGCTCTTCCAAAACTGACTTATTAAAAAAGATAGGTATTGTTTCATGGCATTTGCTTCACTGTTCCAAATTTAGCAAAATAATGCTTAAAAGCATTTCCATATCAGATAATTTAGCATGCCCGTGCTCATTGTCTTGCTCTCTCTCTGTCTGTGTCAAATGATGTCCATAAGCATTTACATATTTCAAATGCATATTCTGCCTCAAAATTCCAGAGCAGGAGAATAAACAGAAAACTAATTCAAATGTGTCCAGTGTTGCCTGAATTTTTTTCTTGTTTGAGCAGAGAGTTTATTTAAATCAATGTATTTCAATTTGTTTCAATAGCTTCAGAAACTTAGTATCCCTGCCCAGATTGTTACTCAAGATCTGACTGAAGTTTGGACTTCAGTCCAAATACATAGCAGACTAAAAATACCGCTTTTCAATAACATATTTGAGGATTTCCTTTCTTTCCAAATCTGATTATATGCAAAGGAAATGCTAATCTTTTCTTTTTCTCTATATAAAAATGTATCGTTGAGGTGAGCAAAAGGCTCCTTATACTGAAGTAATGTAAGATTTTGTTCTACGTTAGACCTGAAAGACTGGGAATTGAATAGCTAAATCCTGTGGAACTCAGTAGAAATGTAGGCATGAACATCAAAGAACAGCAGATGAATTTTCTTACAGGTTTTATTCTGATTTTTAATGTGACTGAGACCAACTTTTAGCCTCAAATTTAAATGATTGGGTTTTAAAACTGTCATGTTTTTTTCTTTTTTTTGCCTTTGCTGTAGGTAACCCCAGAAGTATTACCTTAAATTATACTGGCTTTTTTCCATGTTTTTTAATTTGGTTTTGACACTTTTTCTGTAAGATCAATTTACTGTTGTACTTTGCCTTGTTTTGAGAATGCAATTGTAAAGATTTTGCTCTTTTCAGTTTCTCAGATTTATTTTGCATGGAATTACCCCCACATGTTTGTGCCACCTTCTATGGAAGAAGCAGGAAAGGCAAATTCAAATGTTTAGATGTAGTTCCATGAAAATCAGCTGTGCTCTTTTGGCACAGCTGGATACACCAAGAGGGGTGTTCAACTTGTAACTTCAATCTCTCTTGTTGGTTCAAAAAATGTTGCATAGCCAAAAAATAATTCTGTTTTGTGTACTGTCTCATAGCCAAAGAGCTTCTCTTTTTAACATAGTATATGCTGTAGTGCAGAGGGAAGGATTTTAATCACAAGAAAGTGATACAGTTTGCATTGTTTATGCAATAAACTTCACACTGAAGATATATTTTAATCTAATGTTTTACTACTGTTTTTTAGAAATTGTGGCTTTATGTGGTATCCTTTTTGACCAATACGTAGAGAGCTCAAGGTCTGAGGCAGAAAGGAGACTGAATTGCTTTCCCATCAAGGGACCCCCAGGTCCTGGAGTAGGAACTCAGCTGTAAGGGAAATTAGAGGGACAGTACAAGAAAGCTTTCATTGCAGCCTCTGATAGTGTGGGTTACTGTGTTCTGAATCACTGTCTCCGGGTCCATTAGTCTGGGATTTTTCAAGAGAATGTAATTAATTCTTTATCTTGCCCTCTTAAATGAAAGAATGAAAATGTAGGACGCTGAAATATTCCAAAAGCCTTTTTTATATTAAGAAAGCAGATTACGGATTCAGGAGAGAACTGGTTGCTTTTTGAGGCAGGACTGACCAGAACTTGTTCTCCTCTAACTCCCAGTTGTCGTCATCTCTGGGTTGTTTTTTTTTGTTGCCACAGGACGGCACATATGGTATGGATTGTGCTGAACGCTGTGACTGCAGCCATGCGGACGGTTGTCATCCCACCACGGGTTACTGTCGCTGTCTTCCGGGATGGTCAGGTACAAAAGAGACCGTCATGAAGGACAATGAGACTTGGTCTTGCCTTTCGGTTTTGTGGGTAGAGGAGGAGTATGTGGGGTTGGAAGGAGAAAAGGGCCAGTTCTGTGGCTGCTGTGTCCCTTCTGTGATTTGTAGTCATGGAAACTTTGTCGAGTGTGGGATCTGCAGAACACTGGGAATAGAAGGGGAAATCTTAAAACTTGGGTGCCTCCACAGTATGATTCCTTATGAAAGTGGTGAATAACTGTAAATATTCAAGGTTGTGCTGGCAGCTTTGGTAGGTAAAGCATCGCATCCAGGAACTCAGAAAGCTTTGCTCAGGAAGCCAAAAAGAGGATAAATCATGCAGAAGCTGTGCTACCATTTGAGTTTCTCAAACCTTTGAAAAAATTAAGTTTCTCTGGACATATTTTGTTCTGTATGAAAATTGTTGCACTTTTTTCACAAAGTTTTTCCAGCATTTCCATTGTGGTTTTAAGAATTATATATAATTAATTTTTCATCAAATTTTGTGTTTGACACTGTTGTTGCACTCTTGTTGGTGGAAAGCAAGATATTTTGAAAACATGATCGAACTATGCAGAAGGGCAAGCTATCATGAAATGTTCCCTTTACCTCTAGGAAGTAGTTTTAGTTCTCACATAGATTTCTAAGCTCTAAGTGTCAGGAAGGCTCTTCCATCTTCAATAAGGATTAGTTGACACTATAAGTTTGCCCCTCTCAGAGTGTTCTGGACTTTGTGTCTCACTGTGATACTGTAGTGTTGCAAGGGTCAGATTTCATGTCACCCTTCTGTATGGACTCCTTCCCATTTAATAATAATAAGTCAGCATGAAAAACACAACTTAAATGAACAAAGCATGTTTCTGCTGTGAAAAGAAGGGAGTTTTTTTTGTGATTTCAGATATAACCTAGTATTATTTATTATCCACTCACTCATTTATAAGTTAACATTCTTCCTAATTGACTTGCAGGTTCATGATAGAATTGTTTTCTTTTTTCTCTGGTGCTTCCAGACATAGTAGATGGAGGTGAGCAGACAATTGCAGCAAATAATTTATTTGACAAGTTTGGCAAATCATTGTGCTCACAAAAGTTTGTGTGGAGCTTATGACTTCCTCAGATACAGTCTTTACTGAGTTTTTTCCCAAACTTTGATTTTTATATGCTTTTTTTTTTTTGGTAGCTCTGTAGATGGATCACAGGCGTTTTGTTCAAAGTACATAATACTCTGTGTCTGCAATTCAGGTTGATTAGTTGTAGTTGATTACAGCTTACCTGGTGTTTTTTCTACTTTCTGTTCAGATAAACATGACTTTTATGATTATTGGGGGGTAGGAAGTGGAAATCTGTAGGGGATACAGACGTGGGCAGGAAGGGCTCCTGCTTTGCTTTGGAAGACCAAACCCATTTCTTATTTGTGCAATTTGTCTGTATATTAAGCTTCTGCCAAGTTCTTTGAGAAGGCCTGTCTCACCATTGGGCCTCCCCCGTTGTCGCCCTTTTCAGTGTGAAAGAGGGAGGCTTCCAGAGCCAGCGCTCACCTAACTGAGCCAGGAGTTTGTTTGTTTTATTCTCTTCCCACGAGCCGCACTTGACTTACCATCAGCCACTCAGATACCTCTGGGAAATGACTACCACAAGAGTGCAAAAATAATAAAAGTTATTTGAGTGAATTATGAAAAAATACTATTAGTATTATGCCATCTATTACTATTTTGTGAGACATTACTTTGTGTTTGTGTTTATTTTGTTATTATGTTAATGGCCTTTGACAACTGTTCTTACTTTCAGGTAGTTTCAGGTAATTGTGTGTGTGTGTGTGTGTGTGTCTGGACACACTTTCTCAAACTTATATTTGGTTCTGCTCAAAATATGATTTGTTAAATTAATAAATGTATTAAGCAAAGAATACACACATTAAAAACATGTGAACAGTTGCTGATCTTGAGCAACCATGGTGTAGGCAGTTAGAGCTGTTCACAAGTTACTGATGTACTCCTCAAAATACATCTTGTGAATTTTCTAAAACTGAGACAAATCATTAGAGACCAAAAGTATGTTCATGAATGAAGCCAGATTAAAATAGGTAGTTTTGAAAGGCCATACTAAGAATCTAGCAACTTTTTATGACAGGTTATAGAAATTACCTAGCCAAGTGTGATATAACTAACCTGGGATGTGACAAAGGCTTCAAGCATAGCATGAACCTTGACTGTGCTTGAACTCAGGTATTGAAAAGGAGACAGTATTTTTGCCTTTAGTGAGATCTTACTTTGTTTTCATATTTAGAAAGGAAAAAGATTTCACTAGAAAGAGACTTCATGTGTGATTATAGATAAAATTGAGTATCTGTCCCTGGATGATGTCATCACAACAGTGTGTGTAACAGACTAGTTTCAACATGTTGGTGATGTCTAGACACACAATATGACATAAATTGCATAGTTTGCTTTATACTCAGTGTCTGGAAAAATCCTCCTCCCACACTTCACATGTCAGAGCGATACCCATGAGGAATCTGGTCTTTGTGTAGATACTTATATTTAGAATGATTAAAAGAAGGAGAGAATACTTTAGAAACAGGTTCCCAAATAGCTGTACTGTTAAGTTACATTGCAGAAATAGCATTAGATTGTAGGATTAAAAAGGGAGGTTATATACATGTTTGTATGCATAATATGTGGAGAAGCAGATGGAAGATTTTTGAAAATATAGGAAAGTACTAAAATGCAACAAATTATGTTAGAACAGCTTAGATTTTTTCTGTTAGATTTGTTGAAGTAACCATCAGACTTACTAGTTTTTGGTGGTTAGTATTACCTACCAAAAAACCAGACAGGGAGAAACTGATTTTGGATCAGTCTAATGCTTATCTAACCAAATGAAGGATTTATTTCTTTAAAAACTATTGGGAGGGTAGTGTTAAAAAATAAATACATCTGGAGAAGCTTAAAAATGTGAACTTGTGAATCTTTTTTCTTTTTCAACAAGAACAAATTGATGAATCCAAGGTGAACTTCCCCAGATGTTTTGATGCCACCAAAATCATATCGTTTCCAAAAAGATATTTTAAATGTAGTATTTTTCTCAGCCCTGTGAACAGACCAATTGTCTACACTTTCCCCAGGGAATTTCATCAGAGGGAATAGTTTATATAACTTTGCAGAAATAAATGAAGGGTGGAAGATTTTTTCCCTTGCTGCATGATACAGTTGTACCATAATGCTGGGGAACAGGAAACACACTGCACAGGGAGAGGGGGGGTCACTGGTCTCGTACGGTGCATGCTCCCTCGGGTAGTGAGGGAGCTCCGAGCTGCTGAAGTGGGCACAAGTGCTATTGTCGTGTACCAAAGGACAGCCTAGCCAACGTGCTACCCTTTACTTTAGTCTCAAGATATAGCTGCAGCTGAGCATTGGGTCAACAATAACGTGCTATATGGTTTAGGTTTTTTAAGTAGTTTTTCCTTTATTTTTTAACATGCCCAGTGTATTATCTTTTGCTTCTTAGGTCCTAGTTTTGAATGAAAGTGTAAGTTCAATTATTGACTATTGCATTGTCATGAGCTGTTATAAAACTCAAGGAATAATTAAAATTGGTTTTAATTAGGTTCTGTTTTAATTTAGGGTTTCTGTTTTTAATGTAGGTTCTGTTGCCTGGGAGGATACTTAGATTTTTCATCCTAAACAAGTGACTTTGTTTATAGGACTGCTGTTAGAAATCCTACCCTCTCTGTAGTTTACACCAAGTGTTCCAAATACAGCAGCTTCATTCTGCTTAGAAAAGCAAGAGTTAAGGGTGATGGTTTTTTCCTGGCAATCTGACCATTCCATCACGTTCCAGGAGCCACATGACAGGATGGCACAAACGAGAAACATTCGCCCACGCAGAGGATGATGTCTGCCCCAAACACTCTCGTCCCTTGACATTTTCGCTGTATCTTATAAATAACTTTTCTTCATTTGGAGGGAGTGCTATAGCTAGACAGTGGAAAAGAGTAAGAACCATTAAAATAGAAAGCAGAAGAAAGACACAGAAAATTTACTCCCCCAATAGGTAATGATAATTAATTCTCCTAGTAATTTATACCAAAACTTTAAGTTAACTTTCATTAAAGAGCCACCTCTACAGCTTCTCTCAGTGACCACAATCCAGCAAGCACCATGGTAATTGTTAATTTCATCCCTTAATCTTATCTGTTCTGCAAGCAGCTGTCAAAATACAATTTTTCCAAATTGCCTAAAAGATTAGAGAATTCATATTCTTGCAAACTGAGATTTCGCATTAAAGCATTGTAAAAAGGGCAAAGGTTTTTCTCCAGCCAGTTTGTTTATTACTGTAGTATAGTAGTGTGTGTGTTACTGATAACACGTTACTGTTGTGCTTTCTTGGGTGCAGTTCTGCTGGACCTTTCTGTTTGTGAAGAAATGTCATGTCATACTGATACGACATTTTTAAAATCAATTTAAAGGTTATGCGGTGCCAGGGATTATGAAATACCACTAGTCTGCTATCTGCATCAAAACAATAGCATTGGTTTATGGAAAAGACAGATGCAGTAATAGCAGCCTACATTTTACCAGTGTGCATAGTATTCATCCATATGCTGCAGCGGATAGGGTGTTGGTGACTTTTGCTGTGCCGGACACCTGCTGACGCTAGTCAGATTGCCCATCACCAGATGTGTTATTTCTGTGAGGAAGTGCTGTGTCTTTCCATGTGCCCCTGACATTATTTCTAAGAGGCACATTTGTTGCTGGATTATAACAGGGAGGACTGTCATCTGACACCCGCCCCACTGATGCAAATAACCAGGTCCCCTGGGAAGCATGAACTAGAACTCTCCCTTGCTCCTTAGCTCTTAATGTGTATGCATTTTTCCCCTCCTGTGCAGAAGAAAAAAGATATAAAAGAGTACTGTCATGGGTCTCCCTCACCTTAAGTCTGAGAAACGAGCTGCTGCTGGAACAGCGTGCATGGTGCTGGTGCCCCGGTGCGCCTAAGCTGAGAACCTCTTGCGAGAACATGGGTTTCCCTCCACCTTGGCTGATTTCCCCTGGGCTCCTGAAGCACAAGGTCCCATTGTGATGAATATTCAGTGTGCTGCAAAATGAAATCATATGTGGGCACTGTGTCATGATAAATGGTGTATTTACTTTCCAAACTTAGGGAGACAAGTTCTTCAATAAGAGGGTTGGCCTACCCTACGTCTGAACTTCACTGTGTCTGTATCTCTATTGCCTGTGCATTTTGGTGGGTCTTTATGTGGAAGAAATGCCACTCTTTTAGAAGAAGTGGTATTAGAAGAATTTATTTAGAAGAATTTATTTAGAAGAAGGGGGTGCTAGTTGACAGCCGGCTGAACATGAGCCGGCAGTGTGCCCAGGTGGCCAAGAAGGCCAATGGCATCCTGGCCTGTATCAGAAATAGTGTGGCCAGCAGGAGCAGGGAAGTGATCGTGCCCCTGTACTCGGCCCTGGTGAGGCCGCGCCTCGAATACTGTGTTCAGTTTTGGGCCCCTCACTACCAGAAGGACGTTGAGGTGCTGGAGCGTGTCCAGAGAAGGGCAACGAGGCTGGTGAGGGGTCTGGAGAACAAGTCTTATGAGGAGCGGCTAAGGGAACTGGGACTGTTTACCCTGGAGAAAAGGAGGCTGAGGGGAGACCTCATCGCTCTCTACAACTGCCTGAAAGGAGGTTGTAGCGAGGTGGGTGTCGGTCTCTTCTCCCAAGTAACTAGCGATAGGACAAGAGGAAATGGCCTCAGGTTGCGCCAGGGGAGGTTTACATTGGACATGAGGAAAAATTTCTTTACTGAAAGAGTGGTTAAACATTGGAACGGTCTGCCCAGAGAAGTGGTTGAGTCACCATCCCCGGAAGTATTTAAAAGACGTGTAGATGAGGCGCTTAGGGACATGGTTTAGTGGGCATGGTGGTGTTGAGTCGACGGTTGGACTTGATGATCTTAGAGGTCTTTTCCAACCTTAATGATTCTATGATTCTAAGAAGAACTTTAAATCAGTATATTAAGTACATTTATTTCCTACCTATCAAGAAGGTAAGAAAAGGAGAAGTATTATTTTCTTGCGGGTACCTAAAACGTGGTAGATGAAAAGAAGAGCACCACTAGAGTGGATGACAGTATGTAGCAACAGTATGGCCTTCAGAAAGATACTGGGGATATCTCAAAAGTGGTTCTTCCACTAAAATTTGCAGATACTGATGTTTGCCTTCAAACTCTGATAAAGCACTGTTTTTGTTGACAAGCTTTTGTAGCTGTCTTCCTACCAAAACTCGCGGGTACAAATTCTCCTGCAGCAGCAGTGAAGAAGCAGCAGTCTGAACTGCTAGAGAAAAATGTTTGATCCTTTCATTAGCTCCTTAATTTAAGACCCTTTTATTTAGTCTTCTGGCTATCTTCAGCTAGGGAGCAAGGTACTTCGCTTCCTTTAAAGACAATGAGGGTACTTCTAAATAGTGCCTATAATGTTTTTCACCTCTTCCCCGTGCTGTTTCTCCCCTTTCTTTGGGCTGTTCATCCATCATTTGACGGAGAAGTAAGGAAGCAAGTCTCACCATCAGAAGTCTCAGCTTCCTTGAACAGAAGTTATCTAGTGTTTTGTTTCTTTCAAATATGAAGGGTGAGATCTTGGACCATAATGGAAATGGATCATTAGCTTTAATGACACCAAGATTTCCCCAAGTTTTGAGGGCTTGATCCTTCTCTTGTTTAGGCTGTTGTATATCTAATGTAGGTCTGACATATGGGAAATACACGAATATACAAATAGGTTTTAATTCTGGGAGACTATACTAGAAAGTTCCATGTGTTGTGAAGATAAATTGTATAGCGAATACATGTTCTTTATGAAAAAAATAATTCTTTTTGAAATCTGGATAACTTTTTATCAGACTAATGGAAATGCAATAAGCTGGAAAATAGCACTTAGTCCAATAGCAAATTTGCTTGGGAAGATCATAAGAAATAATTGGTAGATTTTTTTCCCCTCCGATTGCTAAAACAAATTACCTCTCTGTTGATTTGACTTGGATGGATCATTGAGTCTCAACTTAAAAATATAGCATAAGGAGTATGTAAACACTCTGCTAGCATGGGCAGAAACACTTGTATCCCTAAAGAATTATTTACTTCATTCATGCAATTACGAATGCTGGGGGAATGCTGATTTAGATGTGAGGCCCCCAGCATAAAGCACTGGGCATTAAATGCATGAGCATTTCTTCAGAGCAGCTTAGCTGAAGTTTATCATGACCATTCAGCTATTGCCTAGCAACTTGTGAAGGCCATCAAAGAGCTCTTTGTTCATAGCTCTGGCAAAAACATTTCCTCGCAGATATCCTTATCAGTATCAAAATCAACATGAAAACTTATCAAAAACAATTTTATTGCATGAGACTAATACTCGCTTGAAATTGTGGCAATCATAGGCCAGTACACTGTTGATACCATTGTTGTAAAAGCTGAGTCTAAGCTTTGTAAGTTGTAGTAAAAATGTTTCTTTTTCCTCACTGATTTCTAGCTTTTCTATAAAAGCATAGCTTTCTTTGCTGAAATTTCATATAAAGCATCAAAGTCTGGAGGATTCTTTTTTTATTTTTTAATCCTTTTAATATTTCTAACCTATACTTTCTCGAAAATACACATACTTGATTTTTACAGCTATAAGATGTGAAACTCAGTTTCTCATTTTTAAGTGCCTTATGAACTTATCTAAATAACAGTGAATGAGTGAGGTTTAAAACTATTTTTATAAGTAGAGATGCAGTAAATCACTAAATGAATTAGTATTTCTGCTTTGCTAGATTCATTCTTGACACAGAGGAGTAAAATTGCTTTTGCTTATGATCAATAGTGAATAAAATTCCTTTTGTAGTGAAACAGAAGTAATATTCAGCACTCTTTCAGTGTGTTAAATCATCATAATTATTATTCAGTGATATTTAGGATACACTGTTTCTTTGCTAAGTAGAGGGATATCATTCTTCAGCTGACTACCTCCTTATAAGGGGTGACAGTGGGAAAGAAAAGGTAATTTTTTCAGTTTCCCTAATGGATAATTTTTCCTGATGTGTACTGGAGGAACTTTTTCCTTTTTCATTTTTAATGGTAGTTGTTGGCTTTTTTAAGTATCGTGGCTCTATGCAGCATGGGGCCCATTGTCTTTTCTATCCCAGTGTGCCCAATATCACCCTTTGACACCATGCTGTCATAAAGCATCCTCTGTGCACAGATCAAGACGATATAATTGAGCCTGGTGTTATTGTATGTCACTGGTCTACATAATCTCACATAATGCACTATGGTAACTGTTGGCAACCGCTGACTTGTTAATAGTGACCATTGTATACTGAACACCACTGAAACCCATTAAGACTCTGTGAAAAATGTCTTTTCTCTAGCAGAGTTCACTGAGTGAAGCTATGTATGATATGATAGATAACACTCACATGAACACAATGCCAGGCTCAATTCTGAAATCCTCTGCATGTGTCTGCTCATGCTTTCACAGATTTACAAACCCAAGTTCTCCAATTTGTGAACCTCAAGCAGAGCAATCTTATGCATCTGAAATAAGTGGTCTTGTTTCTAAAAAAAATGCTGTGATCTCATCCTGCTCATGTGCATCAGCATCTCTCAAAATCAAACCACTCTCTTTTATCTGTTTATCCACAGATAAGGAGTTAATGAAAAAGTTGACCCAGGCTACTGAGAAGCAAGTCTACACTGCCTCTCAAATGTAGTTGAAGATAGGAGAATGACATTGCCTATGCAGGCAAAAATGAAAAAGTAATAATATAGGAAGCCTTTCATTTTTTGACAATAAATTTGTTTTAGGTCAGTATTAACCAATGGTCATTGTACAATTTGGGCTTTTAGGTGGCCCGTGTACTGTCTGCTGCTGGTTAGCATCTGGATTCTAAAAGGCAAGTGTTTTCTCTCTTGCTGGCATTAGTTGGTGCAATCTGTTGAACCACATATTTGATCATTCAATCTGCTGATTGTCTTGCAGAGAAATAAACAATTTGTGAGTCTGGAGATTCACCTTTCCTCTAATTAGAGAGTTAGTCTTTGGATATAGGCAGCTTTACAAGGCACATGCTGTGGGGGTTGAGGAATCACCTTTGAGTCTGTCTATCAGTAAACAGTGTAATTGTTTTTCAGTATTGTTATGAACAGTTGGTTTTGCTCTTCAAAGTTAAAAGATTTTTTTCTTGTCACATGTGAAACTTTTGCTTTTTTAGGACTCTGGCAGCCCATGAACCTGTGGCATATTTTGCTGGAAATACTTACAAAGCAAGACATGCTTGTGGTTGGATTCAGTCCACTTTTCCCTTAGCGAAGGGCTTCATTCAGTAGAGGCACTATAATAATACTTAATTGTTAATGCAAAGTACTGTAGACACAATACGGTCTGAGTTCCACAGTGGTGCCTGCTGGCATTTAACATGCAGCATGCTTTTCAAAAAGCAGATAATGGAAAAAACAAACAGGAAAGTTATATTTAATGTTGCTGCATTGCAAAGAAAAAACCCATCCCATGATTGGATGATTATGATTAGTGGTTTGTATTATGATTTATGTATAGGGGTTCAGGTTGTGGCCATTTTATAATCAATTTTATGCCAAAAATGGTTAGACAAAGCACTTACTGACCAGCATCCTTAACACTGTTGCAGCTAAGCATTTTGGAATGCTCACATGGTGTGTTTGGAAACCCTTTGTGCGCACTACATTTTTCCATTTGGTATGAGGCTTAGCAGTAATCAGCTCACCACTAATTAGAAATCATTCTGTGTCCTGCACCCCATTATTACACAAAATTATGTCAGACCTTAAGAATTTTTACATTCAGAAGGAAAAGTTTCTGCAATACCTTTTATCATGCATTTCCCTAACATAAAATTTGAAAATAAGCTTTTGCTGTTTTGAAACAGCCATTATGGAGGAAGCAAAAGTCATTATTTTGCTGCATTTGAACTACTTTCTACTTTCGATTCTCTTTATTGATACCAGTGGTGAAAGTGAGAGGAATAAAAGACATTTTTAAATTTTTATATGCATAAAGGTCTTGGAAAATTATGGAACTCTTTATACTATTGAGAGGTTTGCATTCATCTTTGTAGATCTTAAAGTGTCGGCAGGCAGGAAGCCTGGAGGTAGCATCCCATGGAGCTCATGTTCCATGTAAATCTGCAGAAGTGCTTTCCTGTTAACAGAACTCAGGATCAGCCCTTATGTACATCTCATCAAAACTGGAATACAAAAGAAATTCACTGTTCTGGGGGAAGGCAGGAGCAGAGATGCAAGTTTACCTTGTTCTTGTTCTGTTTTTCTGATGTTAGTGATATTTTCATAAACAGGTTTTGTGAGCTGCGTTTTAAAAATGAGTCCTCTGAGGACCAAAGGTTTAAACTAACTACACATAAGAGTTCTTTACAAAGGCTGACAGTTTTGTTTATTTATGGTTGCAGGCATTCACTGTGACAGTGTGTGCGCTGAGGGACAGTGGGGTCCAAATTGCTCATTGCCTTGTTACTGCAAAAATGGAGCATCCTGCTCTCCAGATGATGGAATCTGTGAGTGTGCACCAGGATACAGAGGCACCACTTGTCAGAGAAGTAAGGACAAAATAAATGCTTTAAAATACCTGTTCCTCCCTCCCTTACTTGGAATACATATGATATAATATCATAATGCTTTGCTAATTGTAGTATGAAGTACTATGAAACACTCCTTGATTGGACATTTTGTCAAAAGGTATGAATATACAGAAATAAATGTTATCTGAAATTAACAAATATTTCCAACTAGTAGTGCTTTTCTTTTTATGGTACAACTTTACTTGTATTCACTGTCCTTGCCGTGATGTCATTATGCACATGACTTTCTAAGAAATTTAGTAGGGGATTCCATTCTAACGGCAAGCATTTCCAAAGGTGATTGATGCACATTAATTTTGTAATACATATTTTGGTAGGTAAATAAAACATGCATGAGTTTCAGAAGCTAGAAACCTTAGCTTCCCGTTGAGTCTGGTAGGAATCATTGGCTTAATTATTGCATTTTTTTAACACTTATTTTGAAGCAGCAAAGAATGGCTAGTGAGATCAGGCCTCACAGTAAGTAGAGGATATCATAGGTACCCATAGTTGCATTTGAAAAATTTCTCTCTGTAAAATTTAAATGTTATAATTTGGTATAAAAAATGGTATAATGAGAGATACAGATGAACTGAGGCAAATTATACCAGAAACAAGGAGGCAAAAATAAGTTGATGTGCAAAATATTTACCTTCCCAAGAAGGTTTGTCACAGTTTGCCAGCAGTCTAGCTGTCTTCAGTTTGAATTTTTGAAGGTGTGAGAGGAAGGTGTTCAGAGAAGAGAAATGTGAGTCCTCTGCACTTGGAGGGTAGCCGTGTTTTCAGAGGAGGTCTCCCAGAAACAAGGTCAAGAAGTAGGTGGTGTAAGGCCAAGCGGAGATGCTACTAGGTCCTCCAAAAGAGGCTCGAAAGGCAGGAGACGACATGAAATGATTACTAGAAGGTAGAAGGAGAATCAGAGGAGGATGAAGTCCAAACAGTCCAGGAATGGCAAGATTTCAAGCTGAAGAATGTGATTGCCTATGGCACTACTAAATCCCACATTAGTGTGTCATTAGTATTCCTTAAGCATTTCTAACTAAGTGCAGTAATTATTCTCACTATCTAATCTCTAAAGGCCTTGCAGTTAATCAGTTAATCAGTTAATCCAAAGGCAGACTAAGGGTAACACTACATGTAAAAATGTTCCCTGTGTTTTGGAACTGTGCCTGTAACCTGGACAAGAGGCTTCCAGTCCGGTGGCTCTCAGAGCCCCTCTCTGATGCACGGTCTGGAGGCCGGGAAGACAAAGGTCATACGAATAATTTGGATCCCAGTCAGAAAGTGCCTTTTCAGTAAACAGGAAGACCTTTTGGCACTGTTTCACTTGGAAAAGTTAATCTCTCTATAGAGATCTGGACACATAACTTGTATCAAGTGTATAATTAAAAGACTGAATCTTGAATGAAATTAAAATATTGAAAAGATTCCAAGTTACTTTTCATCAGTGCTAATTGCTGCTGTGCAACAGGTATTTCTGTTGATGCATTACCTAATATTCTAATTTATCAGGAAATAGATGCCAAAAGGGATTAGAGCAACAAAGAAGGAGATTTTATGCAACAGCTTTTTTTTTTTTCCCCTTTTCTTTGCTTTTTTTTAAGAAACTAGTGCCTTTAGCATGAGAATTAATGGATGACTCTGTATTTCTGGTCTCAGGTTCTCTAAAAGTTAGGTGATGCATAGCTGTCTGTACCATGTAATGAGTACAGTGAGTACCTAAATGAAAGGATGACTGGAAAACTTTTGTACATTTTTCTCAGTGAAGTAATGGCTATTTCTGTTCCAAGTTAGGAAACACATAAGGAGTCGGGCTAAGATATGACCCTACTCATCTACAGAAAAAAGATTGGAAAACTTTTGTACATTTTTCTCAGTGAAGTAATGGCTATTTCTGTTCCAAGTTAGGAAACACATAAGGAGTCAAGGTCTAAGATGACCCTACTCATCTACAGATAAAACTATCCACTCTATTTTTTTAAATTACTTTTCTTCAAGTATGCTTTAAAAGATGTTCATGTTGTAGAGAACATATAATGTATAGCGTATAATATATAAAGTATATATGCATTTCAAACATAACCCAAGTACAGTGTGGCCTGACAAGTAATAGAATGTCAACTAAGTCATTAGTAACAAGAATATAGTAAACCCTTGAGGACGATGAGCAAATCTCGTTTCGTGAGTGTAAAGCATTGAACTGTATGAATAATAACAATGACCATTGCAACTCTTGTGTATTTAGAAAGCAGAGCTAATTCAAAGTCAGGAATAAGTGCACTGAAGAGTAGTTCACGGCTGTATAGAAAGTGCAGGATGCAATGACAATCTGTTCTTTCTGATTCCAGTTTGTTCCCCTGGGTTTTATGGACACCGCTGCAGCCAGACATGCCCCCAGTGTGTACACAGTAGCGGTCCCTGCCACCATATTACTGGCTTATGTGACTGCTTACCTGGATTTACAGGAGCCCTCTGTAATGAAGGTACAAGTTGTGATAAAGACTCTGTGGGATGCAGAGACCAAGCACTGTAATAATTTTCATTCCATCACCTGGAAACTGTAAAACCAAAAATAGCTTGTTGTAGTATGTGCAGTTTATAAATTAGGAATCTTAAGCAGGTTTAAGCTGTTTGTACATTTGATCCTTAAGTATGAAACCCACTGTATTCTTATTTGTATTATTTGTATAATGAGTATGTATAATGGGCTTACCAGAATTTATAATGCCTTACTTTAACGTTATACTAAGCAATACGTTTCTTGATCCAAGTATCAGTTGCTTTCTCTTGAAATAAAGAAAATACAATCTTGTTCTGATTACTAAGGAGTTCTAATTCTGACAACTTGTTCTCAGTATGTCCCAGTGGCAGATTTGGCAAAAACTGCATTGGAATATGCACCTGTACCAATAATGGAACGTGTAATCCTATTGATAGATCCTGTCAGTGTTACCCTGGCTGGATTGGTAGTGACTGCTCTCAGCGTAAGTATCAGCTTTTTTTTTCCTTTATTCTTAATTAATCAGGGTTCGGCTATTTAAATTCTCTACCTTTTGGTAAAGAAACACTAAGTCAGAAATGAGGACTTCATGGTATATAACGAAGATATCTTAAACTCTTCTGCATTTCATCAGCACTATCAGAAACACGTTTGCACTATGATTTTTCTAATAAGTGGGCTGGAGCATACAACAGGAGGGATAAATTTTCAGTCTTCCACTGCCCAAAGAAGGGTTGTTTCAGAAGTGCACTGTGAAAATACAAGAGGCAATGCTCACAGGTTGCAGCAAGGGTGACTTTTACTAGATACAAGAAAAAAAATTTCTTACTGTGAGAGTGGTCAAGCACAGCAACAGTCCAGAGAGGCTCTGAAGTCTCCAGCCTGGAGGAGGCTGTGAAATTATCATTGTTGAAAATCCTTTGAGTAGGGTGTTGGACTAGGTGATGCGAGAGGTCTCTTCCAACATGAAAAAGTCTGTGACTTGATGAATCTTGCATTGCAGAGAGGGTTCTTGACCTCTTGTTTGCTTGTCTGTAATTAGCTAAATTATCTGTTTGTTTTGCTAAATTATCTTGCTTGTCTGTTATTATCTAAATTAATAATTTAGTCTTACCGCAGTAGTGTTGTGAACATCTCAGGGCTTGTATCCTCATGACAGTCTTATGAATAGCAGAGGTATTATTTTACAAATAAGAAGCTGAGGCACTGAAATACAGGGTGTTTTTTCTTACTACAGTTGCATAGAGAGCTACTGGCAAGGCTCAGAACAAAGCCAAGATTTTCTCAGATACAAGTTAGTGCTCTGGCTGCAATACCATCCTTATTCTTGTTAAACATTTGAACATTTTGTTGAGAAATTTTTCACTGTGACTTTTTTTAAGTGCTTATAACTTTTTGATGGATTTTTCTCTTTCTTCCTTTTATAAATGTTTCACAGATACACATTTTTAGTGTCATACTACCTCACTCGATGAGTATTGTCTTAGTATGCTAAACTCAGTGAAGACTTTGTTGTTGACTTAAAAAGGAGAAGGGCTAGGCCCTAGTTTTATTACATTTCATAGAGTTATTTTATTAAATAATTAGGCATTCACTAGATGCCTTGCTGGGTCTATGCAAATTACTAATGACAGGAAAGAAATATCTGAAATAAAATTCTCACAAGGTACCAAAATCCACACAGTCTGAAACACATGCATGCCAAAAGTTCAGTCAACCCATTTTTATGAATAAAAGAAGCTGTACCAGACCCTGATACGTCAAAATTGAAAAGACAGCGTGCTGGGGTTTCCAGGGAGGTGCATTTCCTAATAACATGCCTCATTGGTTTATATCATTTACAGTTTGCCTGGTCCAGGTTAACTGGCTCTGTACCAGTGCAATGTAACATCTGGTCAATTTGGAAAAACCCCTTTGCTGGCTGAATTCTGTGAAGTGATTAGCATGCACAACTCAATATGATACCAAAATAAATCTTGGGCCTATTCCTGTGGAAGCCAGCAGCAACAAAGGTCCCTGTTTTTATGGTAGAATAAGTAGGTAGTTGGGAGAGTAGCAGAATAGGGGTATTTAGGAGGAGGAGGGACTTACTCACTGAATCAATAACAAGAAAATGGTGCCAGCAATATGAATGGAAGCGTCTATTGAAGCTGTGCTCATGGACCGTAACAGAGGAAGTTTATTTGCTTTGTATAAAGGCCTTTCGTTCACATGGAAAATAATGATTCCATTAATTTCTTTTGGAACTAGCGACCTTTTTGAAACTTCTAACCTTTCGTCTGTATGTGATTTACATTCCTTCTTAGCTGATCACTAATTTCAAACAAAAAACAATAATAAAAATCATTATAAGGCACAACTGAAGTGGAAACAACAAAAAACAACTTTAGTACTTTTTTTCAATACACCATAGTATATTTCTTAATGAAGTGAAATTTGGGCAAAGATAACACTTTGCAAAAATACAGCCCACACATAGATGAGTCATTATGCAAACAGTTAAAGGATTCAAGAGTTTTTATTGCTCTCAGATAGGTCCCTGGACAACCAAATCAGTACACAACAATAAGGAGTTATCAGCCTTTTTAAACTTACACAGGAATAAAGCTAAGGCTTCCTTCTCTGACCTGTTTCTTCTCTCCTATGAAATACTCATGTTGTACTTCCACAAAACTATTTTTAAATTATGCATCTTTTCACTAAAGAAACAAATAAAAACCTCAAGATGTGAATCCTACTGAACAGAAAGGGGCTGTTCTTAGAGTACCCTCTGTACTTAGTGATATTCTGACATGAAGAAAATTATCTTTTGCTGTCTCTGAATAGTAATTAGCATTTTGGAACCACTTCACTATTCTAATGGCAGCACATAATATCAAATTCATTCACCATGACATTTTCAAAGCAGTCAGTAAAATTCTATCTCATAACGTGTTGACATGATTGTGAGTGAAAAAAATCTCCACTTTATAGATAATGACTTGTTTTTTAGAAATATTATATTGATTAACGGACCCACGGAAGCAACTGAGTTAACCTGATTAAGGTACAGTCCTGATTATATGCACCACATTTAGGCAATTATGTAGAATCTAACAGTGGAAATACAAGAAGTAAGCTTAATATAGGGTCTAAACCTATAGGCTGTAAGATGTGTTTCAGCCTTCTCTTTTGAGAAGGTTTGTTTGTTCTCCTTCACTTTTGAGGCTTAAAAGGCTTATCCCCTTGACTGTGCTCAGTTGAACTGTTTGCAGATTGAAAATAAATTAAGAAAGGAAAGTTACATGGCTTTCTCTATGAGAAAGCTGGTATGAGTGTCCTAGTTACTATCAAGTATGTATCACTGGTTTCTTTCACACATTTAATCTTTTTCAGCACTTTTTATCTAGAGTAAAATAATTCCTTAGTTAAAAAAAAAGAATCTGTGGCTATTTGCTCAGAATGGAGCAGCCCAAAAAATGCATTTAAAAGAAAAACAACAAACCCCAAAAGAAGCAGTGCTCATATGAACATAAGCAGCTCTATTCATGGGTATCAAGGATCTTTGTCATTTGAGATTAATTAATTGCTCTGGGTTGTTTTAGCTTGCCCACCTTCCCACTGGGGTCCGAACTGCATCCACACATGCAACTGCCATAATGGAGCTTACTGCAGTGCCTATGATGGGGAGTGCAAATGTACCCCAGGATGGACTGGCCTTTACTGTACACAACGTGAGTGACTTTTGTTATCTGTTCTTAAGTCTACAAATCAGTGACAGAATTTTCCTTCACTATTTTCACACTTTATTCATTGATTTCTTCCCATGCTGCTGAACCTTTTTTAATCCAGAAGATGTAACACATTACCTCCATGGTTGCAGGGGAGGCCCCTGTATAAGCACTGGAAGAGTGCTGGCCACTACATTCGGGCTCCTCTTTAGCTTTCCTTCAGAGGAAGGCAACTTCTGGCCACAGCCAGGCATCCCTGTGGAAAACTGTCATGTGCACATGCAGAATGAATGACTCTGACATTCAGATGCTATCACTGCAGATGCACAGTTATGGCTGCAGTCCGTAGCTTGGATGGTGTCAGCTCTGCAGGCATTCCCCACAGGGTGGGATGACAGTACCGTCTAACTCATTCCCTCTCTGAAACCTCCCCAAGAAGTACTCTAGCAGCAGGGACCAACAACCAAGACTGTAAGATAACACAGAGCTGACTGAAGCCATGAGAATAGCTTCTAGCTTAGCTGTGGCTGTGGTCTACTGAGGCACAGTCCCTGTTGTCACTGCAAAGTGATCGTACAGTATATCTCGTATCTGTAATTGCTACCTCCCGGGGGCAATTGCAACAACAGCTCTAGCTCAGCACCTGTGATTCAAATACTGATATAGAAGCTATTTTATTTGGAACTTAGAAAGTTAACTTCACTAGACTGTAATGTTATAATTTGTTTTGGAATTTTCTTCATGTAATTAATACATTAATACTGATTTTTTTTTCCAAGAGCTTTTTATTAAAATAAAAGTACAAGCAGTGCAGTGACTGGGTGTAGGTATATGGCACTCATTATATGCTGGGTAAGAGTTCATACAAAGTTTGAGAAATAAACATTTGTTAGAGATAGATAAAGTTGGCTTCTTATCTTTATCATATTACAGCTTCAGTTTGGTTTATCTTCAATCCAGGCACCCCCCACTGCCTGTAATCTGGGCACAACCATTATCTTTGAACTCAAGAAACATAAGACTGCTAACTGTGTTTTGCATTCAGTGTTTAAATACACATTTTTCATAAAATCAGAACTCTCCTTTTTCAACTGAATAATGTCATAGTGGCAGGAAATAACAGATATATTATAGGGCCATGTGGATGCAGCTCTGGAAGACATTCACTATACTGGTTCAGCTGTCAGCTATCATGGTTATTTTGCTTCCTGCTGGTGAATAATGATCTCTTTGCGGTGATATGTCTTCTTCATACTGAAATGGTATCTTTGTGAGGAGCTGAGATACAATATGTTATTATTTTTCTTTTTTTATGCTTCAACATCAACTGTGCAGAAAATATGTCCAAAGGTTCATTCATCACTGAACAGACTCCCTGCTCTGGTTCACAGACTGCCCTCTTTCTCCTCCTTCAAATATCTTCCTAAACCCATTTCTTCGAGGAGCCTTTCTTGCTGCCTTCTTCTGAACATCTGCTGTCTGCACAATTTCCCAACCTCATTTTTTTGTAGTTTTTGCCTAATGTGTGTTTTAAACCACTTAAAGTAGGGTAGGTCTTGATCTATTGTGTTTATAGAATGCCATGTTGAGTGGCGGGGCTACAGAAATGACTTCTCAATAACATACTTAACCAGAATATTTGCATTTTATTTCTAGAGCGGTTGTTTCACTCCTTTTCCCCTCCCCCTCCTTGTATTGCAGGATGTCCCCTAGGTTTTTATGGGAAGGACTGTGCATTGATATGCCAATGTCAGAACGGAGCCGACTGCGACCACATCAGTGGGCAGTGCACCTGCCGCACAGGGTTCATGGGGAAGCACTGCGAGCAGAGTGAGTAGGGACGAGAATTGTTCGTGCTTGATATACTAACATCTGAGCCGACCCTCTTGTTTTGGCCAGTGTTGTGATACAACCTCTTGGCTTCAGTGGGAATTTTGATGGGGAAAGAGCTTCAAGAGTTGGACCTAGGCTTTTTCCAGACGGATACGAGCCTGCAGAATTAGTTAAGACTGATTATGATTGTGATGGCTGTTTCTTTCCATTTGTAGCTACACGTAAGAGGCATTTGTACTACATTCTAGTTGCTTTGGACATAATGCTAAAAAAACCCCAACAACTCTGTCATGTAAAAGTAACAAATGAATCCAAGTAATTGTCATTAGCATAAACCACAATGAAAACTAATAGTTAGAAAACTAAAGATAAGAAGTACCACATCAATCCTAGTGGATAAAATTAATCTTTGCAATGTGGTTTTACAATACAATTGGATTATAAAAGCATAATAGATGGCATTTTGTTTTCATATGTGTGTGATTCTTTCCCCAAGAAAATCAAGAATAACACCACCGACATCAATGGTGGTATAACATTGTACAACATTAAAAGAATAATCAGGCTCATAAGCACAGAACTGTTAGTCCAACTTTTGCTAACATCAGAGAGTGGTGCTCCCACACTGCATGCATTATGCTGCAGTGCAAAGCAATCCATTCAACCTACTGCTGTGAAGGTTTAAACCTGTCTTTGGCATCAGCGTCGTGCACAGCGCTTTGCTTTTGATGTGTGGAGGACACTGCGTATTACCTGTAACCAGGACTGATTTAGCTGCATCTGGATCTGAAGGGCTGTGCAGTGGCCAAGGTAGCATGTGTCACGACTGGCAGCGCTGTAACAGAAGGGAGGGGAGGTTACCGTCCCTATAGATACACTTTATTCCCTCAGCAGTGGGTCTAGTCCCAGCTGCAACAGGAGTTATGTTTTTAAGGCTAATCAACATCTATGGTAGAACCACTGAAAATTTGGAAGTGGATTTTTTTTTCCTAAGAAAAATACAGGTGCAACAAAATCTGAATGGTTTAGAGGAATACATTTATTTCAATGAAATAATAGCTGGCAACATGTAAACATGTAATTATTAGCTATTGAAATTTTCTTACTCTACTCTGATGATTTCAGTGTTTCACTTCAAAAGAGCAGTAATGTTTAGGAAAAGATAAACTTTTTAAGATCCTCTCTTGATGTCCTGATATCAAAAAACCATTTTGAATACTTTGGCAAATCTAACTTTATTATTATGTTTTATAGATTTTATATTTTATCCTATAATTTGATAATAATAATTTAACAATATTAAACTAAATGTTTTGGTATTTATGAATTTGAATGTCAGTTTTAAAAATAGACTTTTATTTCCAATTCAGATTTCAAAATGCCAAAATATATTATGGCATGACGGTTTTTGCCCAGCCATTGACTTCAGTAGTTATAATCTTGTTCTACTGAATGTAACCAAGAGAAGGAGAAGGTATATAAGCATGAAATTCCACTTGAGTGTGGATTTATCAAGACTGATAAATCTGGCACCTGTTGTGTTACATTATCTTGTAAATAATTCTAAATTAGGAATACATAAAATATGAGTTAGATTCTTCTAAAAAGACAAAAAGAAAAACAAATTAATACAGTTACAAAACTCCTGAGATATTTCAGAAAATTGAGTCTCAGAAGGTGAAGAAATACCACACTTCCTCAAACCATCAGAACTACAATAATGTAACAAGCCACACAGTAACAGAGGTGTGGCAGTATAAAAGAAATAATTTTTATCACTGTGGGATAATTCTCTACCGTGCTAATTACATAATGAAGGAGACATTTTGATCAGTAATTAATTATTGTATTCAAATCATTCTGGGAGAGAAAAAATAATGTAAAACTCTTTCAATTAGCTTATTCTTCGTAATTCAGCATTTTTCTCCTGTAAGTCATTTCTCAGTGTATTCATTGCAGTATCAAAGTATGCTATAAGCAGCCTAGGACCAGTTTTATTTTTATATAAATGCATGGTGTATATTAGACTCATGGCCCTTATCTCTTGCTCTTCTACCACATCAGCACATCTGTCACATGACATGACACCAGCCAGATGTCTGGCTCCACTCACATGATGACGTGATTTTTCAAGCACTGGGATCTGAGTAACCTGGGACACCTGACATTCTGGTGTAGAACTGGCACTTTGTTCACATTTTGTCCATTTCTTCACCATCTTCTACACTTTCAGTCTTTTTTGTGTGTTTTTTTTTCCTTCCTAATTTCACTGCCTTAGTGGCAGCAACATTACAGGTAAAGGAAAATCACTTCTGAATATAGTTTCCTTCTTTCCTGCACATACACACACACATACATATACAGAGCCGTCCTCTTAAGAAAATCTTTTCCATAGAGCTCTACGACGAATAACACATTGCCATCTGCTGGCCGTGTACAAAAATGTATGGGGTTAAAAACAAATGGTAGCATGTATGGTGCTGTAGATGTGTAATACCAAAACGTTTAAGAAGTACTGACTATGTCGGATTTTTATTTCCACTTATTTTGTGCAGAATGTCCTCAAGGTACATATGGGTATGGATGCCGGCAGATATGTGACTGTCTGAACAACTCAACCTGTGACCACATCACGGGAACATGTTACTGCAGCCCAGGCTGGAAAGGGGCCAGGTGTGATCAAGGTAAAGCCTAAATGCAATAAAATTATTGTAATTGTTTTATATAGAACTTGGATTAACCTATTAAATGCCATCTCTGTATCATTCATTAAATTAATCTGATAAGGCATATGTGTTTAAATAGTGTTATTAAATTATATATGTTCTGTAGATTTTGTATTAGATGCCTCAGTGATAGATTATTGGAGCAAAGCACTCAAGTGTAGATTCCATGAAATGTTTTACAGTGCTGTGCTGTCCAAAGCTGCTGACAGAGCATGTGCTTCACCTGCTCTGTGCTTTTGCCTAGACAATGTTCTTACTTTTCCAACTCCATGAAAATACCTCTTTCTATGAAGATGAATGCTTTTCCTTAAGGCTAGGATTGTCTTCACATTGGTTTCTGACATAGTTCTATTTTGAGATTATTAAATACAGTTAAATTAGCAGAAAGATTTAGAAGTGCAATACTGTCTTCTGCTCCTGACACATAAGCCTCTGAATTAATGCCACATATTTTCATTTCTTCTTGTATTTCAGCTGGTGTAATTATAGTGGGAAACTTGAACAGTTTAAGCCGTACCAGTACTGCCATCCCTGCTGATTCTTATCAGATAGGGGCTATAGCAGGCATCATCATTCTTGTCCTCGTTGTGCTTTTCCTGCTCGTGCTGTTCATCATTTACAGACATAAGCAGAAAGGAAAAGAAACAAATATGCCTGCAGTGACCTATACCCCTGCTATGAGGGTCATCAATGCAGATTACACCATTTCAGGTAAGTAACATTTAGAACAGGTTTTTTCCTCTGTCTCTGGACTTTGTGCTTTTTTAGCTGAGCTCTGAAGGGGTTCGGGTCTGCTTGAATGTGCACATTTCACCTTTTCGCATTAGTGAGGGCTGCTGTGAGCAGGAACCCATTCGATTTCGAAAAGGGTGTCTACAGTTCTGCCTTGGAAGCCTTCCTGGAAAGAGAGGCAGGGGAGGGTTTCCCTTTTCAGGAAGAGGAAGGCTGAGAAGGCTCTCAACTGCCTTTCACAGGATTGCAGCCCCTGAGACCACACTGACAGTGGTGCTGGTGAACTAGCACACGAGACCAGTGTGGTGCGATGGTAGACTTGTGTGCTTACCTTTCAGCTATCAGAGACAGTTCACCTGAGTTCAGAAGGATGCTGCCCCAGCATCTATAGCTGCCTAGTTTGTTCTGCATCATAGTCTTTTAATCTCTGCCTTTGATACTATGAAGGTGGCTTCCCCTGGTAAAATGTGTTAATTGTGAGGAACAAGTGAACATATACCTCGCTTTACTGTGTAACATTTTGCACCCTCAGATGTTTTTCTGCATTAAACAGTGGAAGTATGGACATTTCTATTCCTCTGTGCCTATTTTTAAACAGAATGGGAAAGTGTGGCAAAAAATGGTTTCTACTGAGACTTTAAATTCAATGCCTGTATTCAGCAGCTTGAATACAGAAAGACTGCTATAGCTGTAGAAAATGAGGATTTCACACTAGCTGTGGCAAAATTCTGTAGAGAGGCAGATAGCAGAGTGAAGGAGCAATGTTCCTGAAACAAAACAGGAGGTTTTGACCTATGAAAGTGCATGTGAGTTGGGATGCAATGGGTACATGAAAATGCAGGCAATGCTGTCTTTTGCACACACGTATAAAGGAAGGCAGCAGGTAAAGAAGCCAGCAGAAACAGCTGTCAGAGTCAAGAAAGATGTATCAGCAAAGGTGGTGGTGCTCTTGAAGTACCAGAAAATGTTGCTGTGAACTTGATGGTAAGAGTGTCTATAATTAGGGCAATGCTATGACTACAGAGGCAAAAGAGAGCAAGGGACCACAGCAGAAAGAGAAGTCAGCAAGTAACGCTTGTGAATGCTCTTTGCTGAAAGTGAGGACACGACTAGTCAGTTACTGCTCTGTATCTCTCATTTCTTTAAATGAATGCAAGATTTTTAGATTTTTTTTCAAGAAACTATAAGTCAGGTTATGAAATCAGTGCAGCACTATCAAAAACATATCCTAAGAAAGAAATGCCATGTTATTTTTAGTTGTTCATTTTCCTTTCTTTTTCTTTTCAGAAACCATCCCTCATGGTACTGGTGGAAATGCTAACAGTCACTATTTCTCTAACCCTAGTTATCATACTCTAACTCAATGCACTACCCCACCTCATGTCAACAACATGGACAGACTGACCCTGGCAAAGGTAGAGCATAAAAATCTGGATGCTTCTGTGTAAATTAGCCTTTGGTTTATTGTACTTTATTCCCTGATGTTTCATATTTGGTTTATTTTTGCTTTCCCTGATTATCAACTGGAAATTCAGCGACTTCCCATGAGTTTCAGTTTCTATTACCTATCTGTCTTTGAAATAGGCAAAAAACAATCAGCTGTTTGTGAACCTTAAAAATGTGGAACCTGGAAAACGAGGCACCGTCATGGACTACACAGGAACACTGCCTGCAGACTGGAAACATGGTGGCTACCTCAATGAACTTGGTAAAAAAAAAAAATAAAGAGGAGAATGTGAATGTTATTCATTGTGTTTGGGATGGATTGGAAAACAGGGATGTTTTCCTGGTTCTCCACTCAGGGTAATGCGAGGCTTGTCAGACTGTGTGTGAGGTTCAGGGTTATGGGTTTGACCTTCCTTTAAGGCAGTACCTTTAGATAAAAAAGTGACTCCTTGTGAGGAACGGTGAATCAGTCTGATGCCCAGTGCAGACATGATATGCAAAATATCTCATATTATTTTTATAAAAAGATTTGCTTAATAATAAGTTTCATAAAACAATGGGTATTGTACAATAAGGGTCCGCTTTGGCAAAATTACATATTAAAGAGAGGTTGCTTATTCATTGTGTTTGGGATGGATTGGAAAACAGGGATGTTTTCCTGGTTCTCCACTCAGGGTAATGCGAGGCTTGTCAGACTGTGTGTGAGGTTCAGGGTTATGGGTTTGACCTTCCTTTAAGGCAGTACCTTTAGATAAAAAAGTGACTCCTTGTGAGGAACGGTGAATCAGTCTGATGCCCAGTGCAGACATGATATGCAAAATATCTCATATTATTTTTATAAAAAGATTTGCTTAATAATAAGTTTCATAAAACAATGGGTATTGTACAATAAGGGTCCGCTTTGGCAAAATTACATATTAAATGAGAGGTTGCATATATCCTTTTTTTTTTAATCCCCACCAAATGGAATCAATGCTTTAAAAAGTAGTTTCTCATCATCTGAGCTGCTCCAGATGTCAACTGTAGGAGCATCTTCCCAGCTAAGCCTCCTGTTTACTAAAAGACAGAGCATTGTCCTTAAGAAGAAAAATTCCCAAGAAGTGGTATCTGTGTGTATCTTACAGATACATAAAGCTGTATCCTGCTTTATGCTGTCTTTTGCTGTCTTTTCATCCCTTCCCAATCTCATGCATTCCGAAAAGGCTGGATTGCACTGACCATATCTCTAACCAGTGAAAGCCTTAAAAGGGACTTTCAGCGCCAGTATAATTTAGATCATTTAATTACCTTCATTTCTGGTCCTTATCAGTATCACATTCTGGGAATCAGCATTATTTTTTTTCCTGCTCATCCCCAATCCTGGTCTAAACACAATTCAGGCTCAGATCTGATTTTTTTTTTAGAAAAGGGTTTCAGTCATAATGCTTTGTACTAGCACTTAAGACTCCTAAGAGAGACAGCCTGTGGTTAACCCACTGCAGTAGATCTTGAGTAACAGGGAGATTCTAGAGGACTGGATGAAGGCTGATATTATGTCTGTTTTCTAGAAGATCAAATGGGACTACTTGGGTAACTCTAGGCTGGCGACCCGGGCATTAGTCTTGGTAAAAACAACAGAACGGGTGACATGAGATCTAATAAATAAAGATGGGGTAGGAATAAAATTAATTGGTTTAGGTCTCCTCAAATAACATAATTTCTTTCTTGGAAACTATGAATTTTGTTTATAAAGATATTGTATAGACAAAATGATTTTAGGCTTTTGTAAGGCTTCTAGCATAGTACCACAATACAATCTAATTAAAAAATTAGCACTCTGTAATATCAATCAAAGCTGTTTGAATAGATTATTAACCAGGTAGGTGCTAGGTCTCTGAAGACAGTTGTCGGGCATTGCTGATTATTGCTGATGTTTATCTTGGGATTTATATAGAGAGAAATCTGTTACTAACAGATAATTGCAAAGCTGTAGACTTAGGCGCTAGGTGTTTAGGCCATTCCTGCAGGTGAGGGGACTGGAACAGAGTGATCTTGGGCAACGCAATGGGAGTGATTAACTTTGGAAGCAAAGTACCAAGAATTGGAGTGAACTTTGCATACCCTGAGATTTTCAGGTCAACATGGGATGCCTTTCTGGTAGATATGGTTTTTCCAGACAAAAAATGTGCTTTAATCAAACAGTAGTTATTAGGCTCATTCAAGAGTAACTGGGGGAAACGTAATGGCCTGTGACATATGTGAGGTCAAACTAGATAATTTAATGGTCCCTTATGACCTTAACCACCTTCCCTGTTCAGGAAGCTACTGTTTGAAAGTGTGCAAGCAAATAGTAACAATGCTTCTGTAACCCTATACTGGGCAGTTTCACAGTGCTTATAAAAGAATTATTCTGCTAAGGTAGAAATGAGTTACAAAGCAATTTTTAAAGCTTTAGAAGCTGTTATCTAATCACTTTTCTTTGATTTTAAAACTACTCTGTTTTTTATACCATTTTTCTCAGGTGCTTTTGGACTTGATAGGGGATATTTGGGAAAATCCCTGAAAGGTGAGGTTATTTTCTGATGCATTTAGATGAAATGACGTAGACATTCAGTTTACTCTTCTAAATTATCTTTGGTTTCTGTGTGAAGAGAATATAAAATAATTTTGGACTAAATTATTCCTAGACAGTGAATCAATACATGAAGTTTGTTTGCTTTTTTTTTTCTCCTTTGAGGGGAGGGTTTTTAAAAAAATACAACAAACCAAGCCTTTCTAAGTCCCCTATGTGTCACATACATCAAATGTTTTTGTAATGCTTGAGTCACAAAATGGCTCTATTCTAGACAGAAGAAGAGGGGTGACCCTTGAATTCAGCCTAGTGACAGGTAAGGACACATGCTGCCTTTGATGAAAGGCTTTAAAAGAGAGCAAATTCCTCTTGCAGCTGGCATGGTCAATGTAGGACTGCATGACTACAAGCCTGCAGTGCTTCATCACATTCACTGCAGGCCTTTGGAAAGGATATCAATACACAGAGAGGAACGAAAAGCTTCAGAAATTCAGGGTAGTGATGATATTTTGATCTTTTTAATTATCCAGTTTTCTTGTAAGACTTTATACTGGATCATACTGGTGTGTGTCACTATTTTTGTAATATGATTAAGGTATGCCAAGGCTGACTAGAATGCCTGGATATCCAAACAATGAAAAAAGTGTAGCTAAGTCCATGTGAACAATGAGTAGACATTGTGAACAATGTAGACAAAAGAATCTGGTTTGTCACCTTGTGTATAATACAGGACAATTAAGTTGAAGGAGTGATTTATTATACCTGACATTTCCTGGTTTTGGAGGATTAGGGGAAGCCAAATTTAAAATATCTTAAAGAAGTCACAAAGTTATGAGCACCTATCCACTGACAGGTTCACCAAGGTCAGTCTCATGCTGGATATTTAGAGTCGGGAACAAGCTGATAAAGTCTTGGCTCTAAAGCTTAAATAACACAGCATATCACAAAACAACACAGAGAACAAAGTAACACGGATACCACAAAATCTCTTCCCAGCATAAGAAAATACGTCTTCTCTTAAACTACAGTTATCTGTCCTTCAGTTAAATCCTGAAATGACAAGCCACCTGATGTTTGCTTTTCATTTCTCCTATGTGCACCTTACAGAAACTTGTAAGAAGCTGGTTACTCTTTTGGTGTGGCTGCATACTCAAACTTTGCACCAAACAGGCCATCCCTAGAAGTCACCTTACCATCTGCCCAGACATTGCTATTGGGAACAGTCTTAGATCACTTATTTTAAGTGTCCCAAGTTTAGCACTTGGAAAGGCAAAAAGTATTCTGAAGTGCCTATTAAAAACTGATTCTACACATTATATGTATTTAATGCTAGCTACTATTTTAACCAGAATTGAAGGTGCTCAGACTTTGCAACAGGAATTTGCTGATGGCAAGATCAAGCCCATAAAAGAGCATTGCAGTAAAGGTGCTTTCATTAATTGCTGTATAACAATTTTGAAGTGTTCTGACTGGTTTCCACTTAAATACTCATTTATGAGTGACTTTTTAGAACTCAAAATTAAAGAATACCTGTTTAGTAGCAATGTCCATAGTATG
The DNA here is from genome assembly GCF_000699145.1 of Aptenodytes forsteri. Lineage (NCBI taxonomy): Eukaryota > Metazoa > Chordata > Aves > Sphenisciformes > Spheniscidae > Aptenodytes > Aptenodytes forsteri. Next base: position 550,275 of record NW_008795144.1, on the reverse strand, counting down.
TAGCATGCTTGAGAGAGCAATATGTTTTTCTTTTTGCAGATCTAGTGAAGAACTCGGAATACAACTTAAGTAATTGCTCATTAAGTAGTTCTGAGAACCCATACGCTACTATAAAAGACCCGCCAGCTCTTGTACCAAAAAGTTCAGAATGCGGATATGTTGAAATGAAGTCACCAGCACGCAGGGACTCCCCATATGCTGAGATCGCCGGCTCTGCTTCAGCCAATAAGAACGTTTATGAAGTTGGTAAGTACAAAATCTACTTCTAGATGTTGAAGGTTAAGAACAAAGAGCACAGGACTTTTTTTTTTGTTTGAATCAGTTTAATCAAAACACATGAAAAATCATTGAAAAAAATGATGATGTGTTCAGACTCTATTTTCTGCTCAAAAGCTATAACAACGACCTCATTCTTTTGAGATAAGTGGTGTAATTCACAAGAACAGAGTTTGAAATACCTTCAGCTCTGTTCTATAACCTAGAGGTATGTCTGGTTTGAAAGCCTTTCTTTAAACAACAGCATAAGATAAGCTTAGCATTTGATTGCAATATAATTCTACTCTAGATTAGGCTGTTAAGTACTGAACGCAGCTGGAGTAAGTGTATGGGAGGGATAGAAAAGATCTGTTTCCTCCTCTTGATCAGAAAAAACAGCATCTTCACCCACAGACATAGTATTTCACTGATACGGACCCTATCTAGTCACTGCATTACTGTAGTTATAGAAAACTTTGAGGTCTTGTGGAATGGTAGTTATCCCAATGGTCTGTGGACTGGAATAAAGTGTTATGTCACATGTCATAGGATACCATTTTCCTTTTCTGTCCCCAGTTAGAGATTCCTCTGAAATCCATCAATATCCCCATTGTGTTTCTAAGGATTTTTATGATCTTGATTAAAAGCCCCGAATTTGGGCTTTTTATTAGTTTGTCCACACACAAAGAACAGATGCTGGTCCACTTGCTTCTGCCAGTAAATATACTCATGGTAGGGCCCTGCTGCAAGCCCCCAGGTGTAACTTAGTGTAAAGCCAAAACACCTTAATATCAACCTTTGTTTCCACACCTGCATTTCAGGACTCAGCATGACAAGGAATCTTTATATTGAAGCAGAAAGGAGAGGGTATTTTGTAATGCAAACTGAAGTGAAATACAGTGTTTGCCTTCTGTTTGCTGCTTCTAGTGTTGAATGTATGTGCTCTCTTTTATCACAGAACCTACGGTGAGTGTTGTCCAGGGACCATTCAGCAGCAGCGGACGTTTCAGCCAGGATCCTTATGATCTTCCAAAAAACAGCCATATTCCGTGTCATTATGACTTGCTACCAGTTCGAGATAGCCCCACATCCTCTACGAAGGAGGTCAGCAGTGAATGACCCCAAAAGCTGATGGGTAGCACAGTGGGACTCTCAAGGGGCAAAGTGGCATGGTTGTGCTCCTTCCTCTAGTTTACCATCGTATTTGGCTCCTAATCTGTCCAGCAGACAATTGCTGTACATTAAACAATCTCAACATGAGGTTTGTATTATGTATACGTGACAGATGGACAAATGCCACACTCTGGGGATCCTGATCATTCTTTTTTTCATGGCAGTAAATTTTATAGAAACAGGTATGCAACACATTTATACTGTAATATACTGGCTTAAAAATACTAGTTTGCAGATCAGTTTTGATAACATCCTATTTCAGCAACTTTAGATTTAGACTTCATGTTTGTCATGTTTCAGAGTAGAAATACTCCCAGGACAGTGCAATTTACCAAATACCACTTCATACAGGTGATCTGATTCACTAGTTATGTAGAAGAAAAACTGCCTTGTCAAATTTTACCTTCCATTCTGATCTTTAGTCAAGACATATTAAAAAATAAGATCTGATGGGGATAAGTAAGTACAATACTGCAGTTGTTTGGGAAATCCATCATCAGGCTTTTTTGTCCATTACTGGTGGTGGGCATACCTTCCTTGAATAGTTTTGGAGATAAAAGCATTGCATACATCAATATGATATGATGCCTCAAGATCTCTTGGTACTCCAGACCCAACACCAGTCTTCAACAAATCTTCTGCTACCGTTGAACTCCATATGTTGCAGTTCTGACCACTATTTCTGCCATACACAACTAATAATCCATAACATATCAGTAATTACTTCATAAAATATGTAAATTAAATCAGTTTATTTTTGTCACCATGGACTGATTATGTAAGGAGTGGACAAAGGTGATGACTGCTGTAAATCTTAACTGCAAGGAAAGGTTTACATTTTATAAACAGGTAGTAATAATGACTGTAATATAGGATAAAAATAGTAAAGTGTTCTCATTTTTTTTTCTTAGAAATAAGTAAGCAATCTCTGTGCATACTTGCTAAAAAGGCACCTTTTCTTTTTTATAGTTGATGTAGGGAAACAGATGCTTAAGCTGGTCTTTTGCATTGCTAATAATGTGACACATGTACCCCCCATTCTTCATTAACTTGTGTCTCCATTTTTACGCTGTGTGTCTGTGTTTCTAGTGATCTAGCTTGTAATTGCAAAAATATTCTACTGTGTGTCCATTTCTTTTGCATTTTTGCCAACTGGCCTTTATTTTTCTGGTTAAAGGGGACCTCTGAGCAGGGGGAGAGGATTAAAGTAAGAATTCATGTCACACTGATGTCTGTCAGAGGTGTTTAGCTAACACATAATAGTTTAACTTAATGAATTAATTGGGGGAAAAAAATCAAGGTGTTTTTGTCGAGGATAATAACAAGAATGCAGGAGTAAAAAAAGGTCCCTCTTTAAAGTTTAGCTTATTCTGTTGACTATATGGATGGGGACCATCTTTCCAAAAGGCTCCTTTCTCTCCCTCCAAAACAGTCTGTTATGAACTGTACAACTCGGTGGAAATTAAATTTGCCAGGGTATCCATCCATCGAAGCAAAATTGTCCCCTAAACACGTCAGCCTAAAAATAAAATGTTTGATATAGACTGGACATTCTCTTTCAGTGGAAAGTTACCTTTAGAAACCTAAAAATGATGTGGCAGTATTACTTCCAGCTCCTGCTGATGTCAGTGATGCTACCTGCTAACATGCCTGTAACATAACCCCAGCAGGCTTTTCCACCCTGCCCTGGTGGTAACTCTGTAGCTTCTTGTGAGTAGGTTGTCCCAAGGGTTGGTATATCCCTGACTGATGGGGAAAGGATACAGGCAGTTGCATCGTATGGCGTATCATGGGAAGCACTAGTCCTTTCTCCTTCCAGTGCTGGGGTCACATTTTGGCACATGAGATTTGCGATATACTGTAACGATGTGAAGGGCAGTCGATAGGTCAAGAGTTTGGTGTATGTGCTCTCCGGCTTAGCACAGGGAGTGCCATGACCATTTTTATCTTGCATCTGGACTGCAATACAGTCTGAGACAAAGAATTATCACTATTGTAATAGCACTGATATATTCCTAAGGAAATCACAACCAGTTGCCTTTGGAATACTAAATGCAACACAGGATCAACTGGAAGAAAAACTGAAAAAACTTTTGGAAATTTTTTTTAAAAGGAACCCCAGAGCTGAAATGGAAATACAGTTTGCTTTTATTTGTTGTCAGTGAAGTGGTGATAAATGAGATGTGCATCCGAAGACATCGCTGCGGATGTGCCCAAGCCTGAGAATGTATATGCCTGTATGAAGTGCCCTGTAACATTCTTGGTTCTTGCTGGCCATGAGCACTGCCGGCTTTGCAATTCCTTGGGCATTTCTTGTATATCCTTGGAATAAATAATTTGATCATCTTTGGATTTTGCAAGTACAGAAATTAACTACAAGATTTCAAAAGCCAGTTACCATTTAATCCCTCCGTAAGACAAAGTATTGATTGGGTTTGTGTGCATATAGATAACATGTAGAGCTACTGGTTTGTCCATGTGTTTATACTGTGTGAAACAGACTTTAAAATAAAACCTTTCTTCTCTGAAGCCATGAACAGCAAATGCTGTGTTTAGCAATTGTGAGCTCACAAAAATTTATTTTCTTACACTGTGTAAAATTTGGAGACCACTAGATAAATTCATCTTCATAATATAAACAGTTCTTTTTTATATGAAAAAGTGAAGAGCTGAATAAATTATATTTGTTTGAAAATTTCCAGTATGTCACATATCCTCAAGTGATATATTCAGCCAAATATTCATGAAAACAGATGAGTTTCGGATAATTTTGCCATTGTGTATGTTCTAAATATACACATTACCAAAGTCTGCGTTTCTATATGTGGGTAAAACTCCTGCTGTGTAGTCAGCATAAACAATGTCTGCATATATCCGAGCCGGATTTGCAATACATATAGGTCAAGTAAACAACTTGTGAATTTACTTCAGTGAATGATCGTTGGTAGACACTCAGATTGCCTGCAGGGGTAATACATTCTTGTTAAATGATAGCCACGTATCATTCCAGAGGAAAAGAGCACATGGGACTTGCATTAGCAATCCTGCTGTCTCCTGTACGGCTAGGGAGGCTTGCTCTGGAGTACACTCTGCTGTCAATTTAAGAAATCCCCAACTCAATCCTCATGACTGTCACATAGCCCTTTTTGTAGATCCCAGTATGCTCTTTAGAGAACTTAAATATTTCTGAACATGCATACTATATTGTGGTGGGAACTAAATGAGTAAGTTGATAAAATAGTTTTAGCAAACACCACCTACTCAGAGAATTGGCTTCACCACAGACAGGAATGGAAAGAGATGCCTTGCCTCTATATATTTACATTACAATAGTGAGAAACATAGCATTGAAAATGGAGATAGCTATCCCCTAGCAACTTGTTATCAGTTTAATAAAGTGCAAAATGCTGCACAAAGTGAATAGCTGATTTTAAAGTAAGTAGTGAGTATAGACTTTAGGTTTTAAATAATGTAGGCATATTAATTCTGGTCATTTAGAAGCATAATGAACCTCAAGGCTTTTTACTATATCAAAGATTTTTAATCATAACACACTGTTACACATAAAATTTGTCCTTATCTTCATCTACCCAGAGAACTCCCATTAATTTTAATTGGAGATGCGCATGCAGATTACAGGGGAAAGAAGATTTCATTGTACTCATACTTTCTGCTGAGACAATCTGCAAAGTCAAGTTAATATTGAAGTGAAGTTGGGATAAAAGAAAATAAAAAGTGGGGAATGTGTTATTTAAAATATATTGGATTTTCCACGTACTGTGACTACAGTTGAATTTTTTATTAGGTATGTGTCCAAATAATAATCCTTATACTGAAGCTCTAAAGTCCAGACTGAAGAATACAGAGCTAATTTTGACAAAAATGCTTTATATTAAAGATTGTATATATAGTAGTTTAAATGACTGAAAACAAATGGGTGCATGTTTATTAATTACTGTAAAGAAAACCTTGCCATTTGGTACACTCATATTAGTGCTAGAGCACTGACCCTAACTCTTCTATCTTCAGGTTTTTAGCCCACAAGACTTCACTTTGATATGATTGAATTGTAATATATTTTTAAAGAAAACCTATCAAGTATGCCTGGCTTTTTTTCTTAGCTGTAACAAAAAAGTGTTTTGTTGTGAAAATATATCCATTTTCCAAAGATGACTGATGTTCATCATTCTGCCCTTCACTACCATTTATTTCACTTCACATACCTGTAGGTTAATGTAATAAAGTTTCTAATGAAAGATGGGAAATGCTTTGAAATTTTTTCCTTTGTTTTTCGTTTGCTTAGGATGGATCTTGAAATAGCATGGGAAATATAAAAAATGTTATCCTTGCCCATACTGGACCACCAAGTAATGTATTTTATTTTCTCTCTTATAGAAAGCAAGTAGTTTATGAGAGGCTTTGCAGAAAATCAAGGCCAATTTTGAACTGCTGAACTTCTGTTCTGTTCCTACAGGAATTAATTCTGTAAACGGGACGATTCTTTCAAGCCTGTCTCTTGAAGGCTTAAAGCTTTAACCTTGAGAAAGATGGGGAGCTGAGTTACCAACAGCAAGGCATTTCCCATTTTAGTAGGATAATAGCCTTGGGTTAACCATTAAAAAGCCAGTAACCAAAGTACAAACACCGCATAAAAGGGGATAACATAATGTAATTTCTGTTTTGCAAATCTGACCCCCTAAAATGAATCTAAAACACTCGCTACAGATAGATGGAATGGGAAATTGTTCTTTACTATCACAGTTTGATCAAGGATGAGAGATTTGGCATTAAGAACTAATCATAGAATCATAGAAACATAGAATGGTTTGGAGGGAAGGAAATACAGGAGAAGACCCGCCAGAGCGAGCCACGTGCTGCCTGTGACGCCCCGTGGGAGGAATCAGGGGAGCCCAGAGGGCTGGCCGGCAGTGCTGGGGTGTGGGGAGAGCCTGTGGGACTTTGTCCTGCAGCCTCCCAGGGAGGCACGAGGTGTTACCGAGTGAACCCTCTTGCCATGTGTGCCTGGAGACATCTGCCATGGCCGGAGCGACCTGACGGGGCCCTGGGAAGGCACGGCCGAGGCCTTGGTGACTGGCGTGAAACACCGATGCCAAGCACAAGACAAGAGGTGGGGGGATGGAGCGGGCAGTGGCACTGCGGTAACCCCAGATGCGTGTGCTGTGGCCACAGCACTGCCAGGGCGAGTGCCACGGGCGAAGATGGCCGGTCGTGACGTCCCTGAGCAATGGGTTCTGTTGTCACCGAGTTCCTAAGCGATGGGTTTTGATGTCACCGGGGGATGAGCTGCAACGTCTCCAAGCAATGGACTATGATGTCCCCAAGCAAAGAATTGTGACCAGGCGTCCCTCGCTGCTTATATCCGGGCGCTGAGTCTCACCCAGCCAGCTCGTGCCCGCACTCCAGCTGAGTGAGTGCAAGGTTTGTGGAGTGTTGAGCAAGGCCTTGGTGCTGGTGTTGTGCTCAGGGAGTTGTTCCTTGCAGCTCTTCGTGCCCGACCCCAGAGCCAGTGAAGGATTTTCCCCAGCCCTGCCAGGTTCAGGCAGCCGGGGCATCCAGGAGGCGCGCTCGCAGCAGCAGAGGTGAGCTGTGTGGGGAAACCTCACCCTGGGGAGCTGGGAGGGTTTCCGTCTTGAGGGACCTGGGCATTTCTTCCACCCCTTCCCAGGCCAGCCCATGACCGTGGCCTCTCTCTTCTAGCGCGTCACCCGCTGCTGCAGCACTGGTGAGAGGGAGCGTCTCGACATCGCCAGCTGCCCCCAGCCCACCGCAGCGAGTGGAGAGCATGGCCACGGAGCTGGACAACCGCTGTCCCATATGCCTGGACAGCTGGGACAATGCAGCCTATGTGATGCCATGCCTCCACCAGTTCTGTTACCGGTGCATCCTGCGGTGGGCTGACAGCAAGCCCGAGTGCCCCCTCTGCAAGAGGAGGATCCTCTCCATCGTGCACTCGGTGCGGGCAGACGACGACTTTGAGGAGGATGTCGTCACACCACCTGCGGCGTCATCCGTCGCCGGCCGTCGGGCAGGAGGAGCTGCTGGCCGTCCAGCTGCCCACAGCCCTGCAGCAACAGAACAACAGCCTGTGGAGCACCAGCTGCCCAGGGCTCCTCTGGGCGGCCTCCAGCCGAACACCTGGGCATCCCTTTTCCGGGGCCACCCAGCTCTCCTCCAGCGCCTTCTGCCCTGGGTGCGTCAGGAGCTGGCACTGATCTTTGGGAATCGGTGTTCGCGGGCAGTCATAGTGGAGGACCTCATCATGCCCCTCCTGGTCCTCTTTGGGCTGGATGAAGATCTCCTGGTCCAGCTGCTGGGAGCCTCCCTCCAAAACCGTGCGGCGACATTTGTGCACCAGCTTATTGATGTTGCCGTGCAACGGTGCAGCGGGGAGGCCCGCCATCTGCTGGGCCTGGAGGACGGCCATGCTGCTGGCAGGTGGGAGGGCAGCCCTGTGACTGCCCCTGGCCCCGCTGCCTCCCGAGGAGGGTCTCCCACACCTGGCCTGGCCCCCTCCGACAGCCCTGAAGGAACCAACGCGGACGACCTCCCCAGCTCCTCAGCAGCTGCCCTTCGTGGGGGTCCCGGCAGCCCTCCCTCTGCCCCTGTTCCTATCCCTGGGGAGCAGGAAGAACTGCAGGAGGAGCCTGAGGAGGCTGTGGCACGTCCATCTACTTCCAGCTGGGGCAGGGAACGCTCCCCTGGGGGGGCACAGCAAC
>NW_008795144.1:539611-541446 GCF_000699145.1 Aptenodytes forsteri | reverse complement strand
CCACCAGTTCCTCAGTGCCCTTCACCACCACCCCCACCACCCCTCCCCATCGCATGCTCTCTGCAGGACTTCTCCCAGCACAGCTCCTCTCTGCTGCAAGTGAACCCTGCAGAAATGGCAGCGCATCTTCTTCATGCTCCCCAGGGACCCTCGCCCTCCTCTCAGACACCACTCCATGACCCCTTCTGCAGCCAAGCTGGCCACGCAAGATGAGGGGAGGGACAGAAGGTGGCTTGGGTTTGGCACCAAGAGCTGCTGCTGGGCACCAAGGACACAGGTCCCAATGGCATGAAAGGCCAAAGCTCAGCTAGAGTTGAAACTGGCCAGTGTTGTGCCAGACAAGAAGAAAGGACTTCTTAACTATGTTAATAGCAAGAGGAGGAAAACATTGGGCCGATACTTGATGAAGATGGTCCCCTGGCAAATAGGGACGCAGCAAAAGTGGAGGCATCCCATGCTTTTTTTGCCTCAGTCTTTAATACTAACGACAGACCTTGGGCTGCCCGGTCCTCTGAGTTGGAGGAGCACGACTGCGGGAACACTGACTTAGCATTTGTGGACCCTGAAATTGTGAGATGCTGCCTGTATCCACTGAATGTTCCTAAGTCCATGGGGCCAGGTGGGATTCATCCCAGAGTACTGAAGGAGCTAGTGGATGTTTACAGCAGAATCCCTCTCAATCATCTACCAAAGGCCTTGGGCATCTGGGGAGGTCCCCGCTGACTGGCAGCTAGCCAACGTTATTCCCAAGAATACAAGAAGGGCATGAGGGAAGACCCAGGAAACTACAGACCTGTTAGTCTAACTTTAGTACCTGACAAAATGATGGAGAAGATCCTACTGTGTGCCACTGAAAGGCATTTCAAGGACAATGCAGTCGTCAGACACAGTCAACATGGGTTCACAAAGGGAAGCCCTGTCTAACTACTCCGATATCCTTCTATGATAAGGTCACCCGCCTAGTGGGTGAAGGGAAGGTGGTGGATGCAGCTTTTCTGGATTTTAGTAAGGCTTTTGATAGTGTCCCTCACAGCGTCCTTCTGGACAAGTTGTCCAACTGTGAGATAAGCAGGTGCACAGCGTGCTGGGTGAAGAACTGGCTGAATGGCAGGGCTCAAGGGGTTGTAGTGAATGGGGCTACATCTGGCTGGTGGCCAGTCACTAGCGCTGTTCCTTGGGGCTCAATTCTAGGGCTTGTTCCGTTCAGTATTTTTATCAATGATCTGGGGGCAGGAGTTGAATGCATGTTTGCTGATGATACTAAACTGGGAGATGCTGTGGACTCTCTCGAGCGACATGAGGCCTTGCAGAGGGATCTAGATAGATTGGAGCACTGGGCAACCTGCACCTGAACGGGGGAGCGCCAGGCACAAGTATAAATTGGGAGAGGAGCGGCTGAAGAGCAGCCCTGCAGAAAGGGATCTGGGGGTGCTGGTGGACACTAAGCTCAGTATGAGTCAGCAGTGTGCCCTGGCAGCCACGAGGGCAAACCGCATTCTGCGGTGCATTAAACGCAGTATGACCAGCCCGTCAAAAGAGGTGACTATCCCGCTGTATTTAGCATTGAGCAATGGGTTCTGTTGTCACCGAGTTCCCAAGCGATGGGTTCTGATGTCACCGGGTGATGTAATACATGTGATTGTAAGTAAAATATACTTTCAATTCCCATAATTAGAAATCTAGGAAAAGGTGCGTGATGGCTTGTTAAGGCTGTAAAATTTAAGTCCATCACGTAATTTCTTCTCCTCGGTAGCCAGAGAAAGGCGGCATCAGCCACACACCTGACGATTTGCGTAGGTGTGAGCGCGAGACCGTGCTCAAATATGGCGGGGGGG
>NW_008795144.1:533321-538735 GCF_000699145.1 Aptenodytes forsteri | reverse complement strand
GGCGCGACGGCGTGTTTGCGCGTGTAGAGGCCCCGGGCCGAGCTCCGGGAGCCGTCCCGAGACCTCCTGCCCAGGCGGTTTTCCCCCTTGGGCGGCACACCTGGGGCTGCACGGTGTCGGCCCCTCACCGGACTCTGTCCTGGAGAGCAGCCGGGGGCCTGAGCCTGCTATGGCACTCTGGCTTATTCCTCTTGTTCTGAACCATCTTGCCTTTCTAAAGGTCAGCAGCGGCTCCTGTCCTCCCTGCTGACAGGAACACGCTTTGGGACTTGTAAGGTGAGGGTCGTGGGCTATGAATGCAGATCAGAGTCCTTACAGCAGGACTCCGTGCTGCTGCAGTGGCTGGTGGCATTGCAAACACACGCATGGACCAGCACTCCGTAGAATTTCCAGTTGGTTGGTCCTGGTACCTTGCTATCTTGTTCTGCTCTTGTGAGTCACCCTCCGAGCCACCAAGCTTCCTCCAGCTCTGTGTAGAGTTTGGATGCCTGGCCTCGGGGCTGTGCATTCCAGCCTTCCAGCTAGGGATGGAAATGCTGGTCCTGGTAAGCCCGTGTGGTTTCAGCTTGAATTAGAGTGATTGACAGTGGAAATCCTCACCCTTGAGGATCTGTTAGTAGCTGACAGAAGTGATGCTTCAGGAGGTTTATTAGTTATTATAATGTCTCTGGAGGCATTGTTGAAGTGATTTGCCCTTTATTTATATGATTTATTTATTTTTATTGTCACATGAAAAAAGCATTATTTCTTTTGGGGGGAAAAACCTCTGAAAGTGCTGGAGCTGTTGCATCACATCATATGATATAGCTATTGGTGCAAATTGGTAGAATGTACATGGTTTTGTTTAGCTGTTTCTTTGATGGTTTTATGTGGTCATATGTAACATTGTATACTATATCAGTAGTTCTCTAACTGTGGTCATCAGTGGTCTGTGGAGCTGCATAAGCTTTGTGATGTTTAAAAATAAATATTTGATAGTAAGGGTGTGTGTAGTCTGGAACAAATCCTGAGTGTTGGCAATGACACATTCCTAGAATGTAGGAAAAAAAATAATTCTCAACGACTAGGAAGCTTTTAGAAAAGTGGAACTTCCTATTTTTTATGGTATCTATGGACTATGATAACTCTATCTGCAGTAGTCTCAAGACAAGGCCAACCCCTTCTGGCATGGCTGGTGTTTCAGGCTGTCTTGGTACTGCGTTAGGTCTGGGGCATACTGGATTCTGCTTGGTAAACAGACCTTTTTTTTTTTTAAAAAAAAAAAAGGTGAAAAAGTGAATGGGGGTGTTGTGATTAACGTTCTATGAATACAAAACAGGTATAGGAGAGTTCTGGTTTTCGTTGGGTTTTTTTTCCCCCTTTTCTTTCCTAATTACCTCTCTTTAAGCCTTTGGACTTTAGAACAAGTCATTCAACACTAAGTGATTAAACTGATGATCCCTCTATGCCCTTCCTTTGGCTTCAGTGAGACTTTGTATGTCCTCTGGGACCTGCCTGCATTTAACAGACCAGAGTCTGAAGGAAGTTTGATTCCTGACTTTGTGCTCCGCCTTTCTAAAATGGAATAAACCAATGTGAGGGATGTTTCAGATGAAACTTTAATATAGTAACAGTTCAACTCTGTTTTGGGGGGGGGGGGGGGGGGTGTGTTTTTTTTTTTGTTTTTGTGTTGTCTTTTTGATTGATGTCAGCTTCAGACCATGTTTAATAGCTGAAGGTTTTTCTTTTGTCATCTTTCCTGCTTTCTTCTTGGTCATTCTGTTTTTAATTTATCTTGTTTGCATCTTTATGAGTTCTTGGGCTTTTTTTCCCTTTGACTTCTCTCCTGTTGAATAGTATCTATCAGTTAATGCAACCCAGGATGTAACATTTTATTTGAAGATGTTGTTGCACTGGGAATGGCTCCAAACAATTGATTTGTTCAAACAAATAAATGACTGCTCCTTATTCTGGACAGTTGTCAACTTGTGCTTAGCCATTAACAATGTGTGTAACCAGTACTGTTCCACACACTTAAAATGGTTACGCCTATTATGATTAAAGATGAGAAGTTTCATAGCATTTCAATTTTGTATTCCAGCTGTGGTTTTGTTTCACTTTAGGCTCTATTTAGAGAATAGTTTTGCCTCTTAGGGTTCTTAAGTAAATTGTGGGTTTCTTTTATTAGCAGGAGCATCTACTGAAATACAAGAAGGGGTTAATTAAGGCTGACAAAATATGGCCTCATTACAAACTCTGAAGTATCACTGATTTCTAGATAAAGTGTTTTTATCCCTGTGAAATCTCCATTTGTAGGTAATCTTACTGTTAACTGTGAATTTCTATATTTTGGAGTAATAACCTGAAGAATGCCTCTGAAGTATGGTTATGCTGTTAAGATTACATTTGTGCTAATATTTTTCAATAATTACTTCCTATTAAACTTAAGTCAAAAGATGAATAATTTGCCAGTTCAGCCTTTTAGTCTCTAAATCGTTTCATTCCTGCTTTTAACACAAGCCCTGTTAAAATTTTCAGTCAGAGCTTTAGCCTGGTTTTCCCTTCAATATACACACGCTTTGCGTTTGGGAATTAGGTTAATGGCTGAGACTGGGCTTTACGTTAGTGGATGAGATTCAGCTGGTGAGAATCAGTAACATATAGTTACCAGTCAAAGTAAGTACCGAAACAAAGTCGGTACTGAGCCCGCACCTTCCGACGCTCCTCACAGAAGGAGGCCCGATTGGGACGGTTTTCTGAGATAAGTCACTCAATAACAACTAGTTTGTTATTAAGCAGGCATTCTTTAATACAGCGCTGGGCAGCACTGGGGATAACTCCGCCATGAGTGCTCCAACAGGTTAGCAAAGTACATCAGTTTAGATACAGAAAAATCATACGTATTCATCGGATTGCCTGGAAAGGGTGGTTTTATGGTGGTGAGTTCCCGGAATTCATTTACATAGTCCAAGCATGCACAGTAAAATTAGGGTTAGGGTCTTTTCACCCTCCGGTGGTCGTCCATAGTCTTCCTCACTCTGTCCGCTGGTTGAACTTTGGGCTTCCTTTGTCCATATATAGTCATTGAATTAGCTTATCAGTCCTTCGACTCCGGGATGTTACAAGGGGGTCCGTTTAAACTAGTTCTTTGGCACTTACCTTGACACAATTGTCCTGAGTTCCTGTTATCAGTGATTGACACAGGTAGTGTAACGAGCTAGCTAAATGCCTGTTTAATCCTGTCAGGCAAGGAGTTATGTGTTTCGAAATGTCCCACCATCAACTCCATTGACAAATAACTAAAACTATGCAAGTGAAGCTTTTTGTACATCACAGCAAGGTTTTAGCCAAGGTTTGTCAGGGATTTAACCCTTTCACAACTAGGGATAGACCTTGTGGGTATACTGTTTTCTTTGTGTAATGTGGGGGTTTAACACCATCCCTATAGTGTCTTCATTAGTACTGACAAGGGTTATTTTTTTTTAACCAAATAATTGATGGAAGCCTAACAAAATTCATGCTTCTGCTTCTTAAAGGGGTTATTTTAAGGATGACTGATAATTGGGAGTGTGTTTTTTCTGTGTTTTTCTGTATTTATCTTTTCCATATCCCTTTTTTACTTTCCTATGTGCATAAGACAAGATTTTCTTCTAGCTAAATGTGGCAAGATTATCAAATTTGTGAAATCAATTTACGATTGCAAATCACTAGATGGCAGTACTGCTGTTGCTTTCACCTAATTGCACACGCTTCAGTTTGCCTGTCTCAGTGTTTCTTCTTTGTCTCTTCACTTTAATAATACAAAATGTTCTAGTTTGCAAGAAGTCACAAAAGTCACTTTATTAAGAATTTAGGCTGAATTTTCAGGTGCTGCTTGCTGCAAATTATGTGTTTTTGGCTTGGACTATGAAGAATTATTACTATTACTATTTTTTTTAAATTTTTTTTTAAATCACTGAAAAGACAGTCCAGTTCCACACCCAGCAGTCATTAAGGATTTGTAGGCTGATCTCACTGGGAAACTTTCTCCCTGCAGTTCCCCTAAGGGAAGTTGGAAACCCTCATTTGAAACTTTGTTGAAGACTGTTGAAGTCTCTGGATTGCTTGCGTTTTTTCCTCCGTGTTCTTCTTCCACCCCAGTGCTTCCCAATTTCTCACATGTAACTGGTTTCAGGTAGGCCATTTAGATTCAAGTGTTAAACTGTATATCCTGTAGAATCGATTTTAATTACATATATTATTTATATATTAGTGCTGGATTCTTTCAACATGATGAGCTATTAGCTTCCAATTACACCTATTGTACTTTTTGCTTTCCTTTGCTTTTGTGTATTCCCTCCTCCCATGTCTCATCGTTTTCCTTAACCTTTTTTTTTTTAAATTATTTATGTTTTTTCATGCAGCACATGCAAACTACAACTGGCTTATGTTGAGAATTCAGTGTATAGAAAGCTGTTATTTGTGCAGGCTTCATGTTAGTCCCTGCCAGGTCAGGACTTCACAGTGAGGTTGATGGTTGTGTGAGGGAATGGGTAAGCTAAAGGGAAAAGAATATAGGAGCATTTAGGCTTCAGGGTTCTCTAATTGGCATGGGGGTGGGTAGATGGAAAGGGGAAAGAGTGAAGGAAAAAGTTGAGTGGGAGGAAAATACTACAGGCTATTGCGGTTGTGTGTTATGTGAGAGAATAAAGGAATTTATCTACTTTTCCAGCAAAAGGTAGGGAGAGGTCTTCTTTTCCCTAGCTAGTGGCAAACCCCCAATTGATTATAGCGGACAATATATGAAAGAGTGTGGGATGTATTAGGGTCAAAGGATAAAATTTAAGCCAGAACAGAAGGGAGAGTGCAGTATGCTTCTGACTGGGCAATCACTCTGAGGGTATCCAGCTTACTGGGACACATTGCCCAGGGGTGCGTACCTGGACCTGCAAAGTCCAAGGGAATGGAAATAAGCCGTACAACTGGCAGGATTCCCCTCTCAAGCTTCCATCTCCTGGCCAGCCTGGATTTGCAGATGGTTGGCTTTCCCAGAGAGGCTTACAAGTGAGAGGAGAAAATGTGAAACTACTGATTTTTGCTTTTTTAAATTCAAATTTTAAGTCAGTTCCATGGGGTTTTTAATCATTGTATTTCAGCAACCAACTCATAATTTTTGCAAGTTTGGGATTGCTCTTTGTTTAATGCTCGCTTCACTTTTCTCATTGTAAAGTTAATAGAGAAAAGCAACTACAGAGTTATTTACATTTCTACTAATTCCTAACTTTCCGGATGTCGGAGTTTTTGAAAAGCTGATCTGTGGAATTTTCAGTCATTCTACATGGCTGCAGTATTTATTTTAAGTCGTAAGCACCTCTCAGCAGTTTTTAATCATGGCATTAGGTGAAATCAAGCAGCAGATTAAAAGAGCCTTGATAAAATGTTTCTAGGAGGGTTTG
>NW_008795144.1:521988-532766 GCF_000699145.1 Aptenodytes forsteri | reverse complement strand
AAAGTGATTACTTTAGTTGCTCAATGGAAAATTCTTTCTTGCTTTGCAGTGTATAATTGGAAGAAGAATGACTTTAGAAATATTTCTGAGGGGGAATGTAAACTTCTGTAGCTTGATTAAAAGACAAAATCTTATTGCAGATTCTTCCACTTAGTGAAGTTTAACGGAAGACTCTGCAGTTCCTTTCTAAGGGATGATGAGATGTACTCATTCTGCAAGGACAGTCAGTTCCCCACCAGGCAATTACTGATCCTTTCATCCCAAGTGAAAAGAAGCTTTTAAATGAATTGAAGAGGTACTCAGAACCTAAAATCCCTCTGTCATGAGAGTTTTCATGAAGAGTGCTGCACATAAACCACATTTACTTGCTTTCTGAGGCTGGGCTCAAACGTTTAATCTTGAATCACTTATGCAAAGCATACTGGTTTGTCAGAGGGACTATAATTTCTCCTATGTGATTTTGATGCTTTCATTTGTTTTTGAGACTCTTTGTAAGCCTGTCAAGACTGACATTGACATCCTACTTGTGATTTTTCAATTTGGTAATAGCAGTAATTTTTCCTCCATATTAAACTTAAGAGTTGTATATACATTTAAAACAACAATGAGGCAATGAGGGTTTTTGGGTTTTTTTGAAAGACAGGAAAACCCCTGTATTTTTGTAAGTGGAGTTCCTTTTATATACACATGGGTATTTTTACTCAACACATTATCTAAGCCTTTTCCTTTGTAAATTGTTAAAGGGAGTAAGCTGGCAGTCCTCAGTAGCTGCTGATGTAACAGATATGGTGGAAAATGTTTGAGTCTGTCTATTTTTTGTACATATAATTACTTTATATAGGATTTTTATTTCATTAAAATTTCCTTAAGAATTGTTCCATCAGGGAGTGGTACAAATTATTGCTGTCTAGTTTACCAGACTTGGGAGAAAGCAGGGTTTTTTTGTTAGCTGCCTCTGCACTGAAGAACAAAAGTCTCCAGGTGTTCATGAAAGTCTTAATTTTTTTCCCCTCTCCTTTTCTTCTCCTAAGCCCTTTTACATTAAGATTTTTAAATAAGCACATAGCTTTACTTGTCTGGAAGTAGTATATTTTAAAGGTTTACTTAGAGGTGTTAAAAGATACTTCTAACATAATCTGGCCTTCAAAATAAAAGCCAAAGTTCTCAATTGCTTTCACTTCTGATGGTGTCACCAGAGCAGTATGGTATTTGGATTGTACAGGAATTGTCTGAACTGGAGAACTTGTTCAGTGTAAATTAATTTCAATGTAATTTTATTCATGCTGGAAGTGAATTTCAGCTGGTTTCATTCGGCTTTTCTGGAGGTTTATTA
Organism: Aptenodytes forsteri; assembly: GCF_000699145.1. NCBI lineage: Eukaryota > Metazoa > Chordata > Aves > Sphenisciformes > Spheniscidae > Aptenodytes > Aptenodytes forsteri. The sequence continues at coordinate 531,433 of NW_008795144.1, read as the reverse complement.
GCTGACCCCAAAATGCTTCTGCTTTAAGGTAGACAAGGTCATGGCTAGAGCTTAGGTCACAGAGTCAGGACCCCTGGGCCATTGCCAGCTATGCCGCTGTTCATGGTGTTCAGCAAGGTGCTTGCACTCAGGTGTAATGCTCAGGAGCACCTGCTGAAGTGCTTAAGCCTGAGAGGGCTACAGCTTCTTGGGTAGTCATGGTTCTTCACTGCCAGAATGGGGAGACTTTGGTCTTCTGTCTTGCCTCTTGCCGTGTTTTGCATCCTGTTATGCATCAGCTCTGTAGAGAACAGGTCCTTATTTGAGTTACTACAGATGAATAATGCAGCAAAATACTACCCCAAAGTTAAGTTTTTTCTTGCAATGGGTTATGTGTTTTGTGATGTGTAATTACTTCTCTATTATTACTCATCTAAATACCACCAGTATATATTGGAAGCAGTAACTGGGCATGCACAGTAAGGTTTTTAGAAAGAGGCTTGAAGTTTGATGTATTATCACAGTGCTAAAAATAAAGGGAAGATACAGGAGAAATGAGACATACTGGATAGTTATATACTTGAGAACAATTTTTTTCTTTTTTCTAGAGTTGGCATTTGAATTACTTTCTCTGTTCAGGAACATAAATCACTGTGTTGTGGCCTTCACATTCTAATTTAAAATCTTTTTCCCTTGTTTCTCAAGATACGCTTTTTTTTCCCCCCCTCACAGCTTTTCGTAGCTGAAGGAAAATGATGGAAGAGAGTGGAATAGAGACAACTCCACCTGGCACGCCCCCACCAAGCACAGCAGGGGCGGCTGCTGCTGCTGCTGCTACACCTGTCTCATTAGGTACAGAAACTTCCTCAGCAACTTGGTCATGTTTATTCATGCCTTTTGAAGCACAGCAATTCATCCAAAAATGTTGCAATCAGCATAATTACAGTGCTCTTCTACAGACTAATTGGAAGAATTTAAATTGTTTCTTAATTATGGAAGTGTGCTTCTCATCTGACATGCATCTGACACCCAGAATATTTTAAATATTTTTTTATTCTTGAAATTTTTTTATGAAGTCATGTGGATGCACTTGTGTGTTTTAAGGTTGTGGGGCCAGGGAAATAGTACCTTCCACTACAGTGCACAGTTAGGTGAGCAGCATAGAAGGGAGTTAAAAACCAAACAAATTTACAGTCTTGCAGGGGATAGTGGTAAACCTGGGTAATAACTTGGTTTTTAATATTGTGGGTGGTAATAAAGCACTTTATTGATTTTTCAAGAATCTGAACACCATATTCTAAATACCAAATATTTAATTTTCTGACACATCCAGTATTGTTATCTTGAGTCGTACCAGTGCAGTGGGACTGGTGGTGCAAAGTGGGGTGCCCTTACCCCAGGGGGTGTGCAAGGCAATCCATTGGGGTGCGGGAAGAAAATATTGAACTTCCATTAATAATTATTTTTATCTTAAAAAAAAAGGAATTTAAGCTTTACTAATATTTAATATGCTGTTTGACACTGGTGTCCTCGCTCAGTTGGTCCATACATTGGACATTCACATGTCGTGAGGGAAGAGTGGGTGTTCCACAATGCAAAGGGATTGACAGGGGCACCCTCACTCGTTTGCTCACTTACATCATATTGTGACACCTTGTGGTTTGTGTGCCTGCTTAAGTGGATTTATGGATTATGTTACCTAGTTTTAACTATACTAACCCTCACAAAATGGACAAGTGACTTAAAGATTCCTGCAAAGAGACCATGGATTGAAAATACTGCTAATAATACGAGCACAAGCAAACCACAAGAAAATGGAAGAGATGACACTTCTCTGACTCCTAGTATGAGCTCTTTGCCATTGTTTTTATCTCATAACATGGCTAAAAGTCTAATCAGATCTGACAAGAAGTCGGCCAAAAAAAATTCAAGATTTTCAAGAGGACTATTTGAAATATAAATTTACATCTGCCATTGTTAACAACGAACCTTGCCCAAGTGTATATTGTGCCTTGAGATGTTAGCTAAGGATAGTATGAAGCCACTATGATTAGCAAGACATCTAAAACCTAAGCTGAACATGAAAACAAACCTCTACAATTTCTTTTGGTAATGTTTCAAATCATGCAGTGCTCAATCCAATACTTAAACAATTTCAGTAAACTTAATGATAAATCTTTAGAAGCCTCTTTGGAGATTTCTTACATAATAGTGAAGATAAAAAAAGCTATGTACATCGGGGAAACACTTGTTCTTCCTGACGTGGTAAAAATGTCTGAAATAATGCATGGAAAACAATATGGTGACAAACTGAAATGCATTGGTCAGCAAATACTGTTGGAAGATGCATAGAAAACATTGCTGAAGATTTGAAGAAACAATTATTAGAACCAATTATGCAGCGTGGGGGGCTTGCTATACAGTTGCCTGAAAGCACAGATGTTCCTAATATGTCTCAGCTTATGGCTTTTGCTAAATTCTGTTTCAATAATAAAATACACAAAGAACTACTTTATTGTCAAACGCTAAAGGAGGGATGTGCTGGAGAAGATATCTCCTCAACAGTAAATGACTTCTTTTATTAAAGCAGTGTTTTTATTAAAACTCTGTAAGTGTAACCACTGATGGAGCAGTTGCTTTGACTAGGATAAAAATGGATTCTGGAATAAGGTCACACAGATTTCAGCACACACAAAATTTATTCACTGCCTCATTCATAGGCAAGCTATTGCAGCAAAGAAAGTGGAGCCAGAAGTGCACAAAGTGCTACAGCATGTCATCAGTGTGGTCAATTTTATAAAAGTGATCTTTGAATAGTAGATCTTTTAACAATACTTTGTAATGAGATAGGTAGTGACCATGAAATTTTTTTGTAATTTCAAAACCAGAGGTTTGCTGGTTGTCATGTGGCAAAGTGTTTAAAACGGTTGTTGATGACATGAACATTTTTCTTTTACAAAAAGACAAGTCTCCCAGATTTGCTGATGTTTTCTGTAATGACAAGTGGCTGTCAGCAGTGTGCTACCTAGTAGATATTTTCAATAACATATGCACTCATAATTTGTCCCTTCAGGGTAAAGGTGATGTTTTAACAAGGAGTGATACAGTAACTACTTTTTGTAAGAAAGTCACGCTTTTGAGAGAGCATTTTGAAAATTCATGTTTGGAAATGTTTCCATCGTTACGCAATCTGTTGCCAAAAATAATGCGAGTGTCACATATAAAAACTGTCAGATCTGTACACATAAACTTACAAAGAAAATTTCCTGACCTGTGTAAAAATCTTCCAGATGCAGAGTTTCAGTGGGTTTTGAACCCATTTGTTAAAAATACCGAAGTGCAACACCTTCTGATTAGTTTGCAAGAACAATTGATTGACATCAGGGAAGATGGAAATTTGTTAGCTGAATTTCAAGAAAAACCTTTGCATAATTGGTGGGTGGGAGTAGAAAACGAATAGCATGATTTAGTAAGCACAGCCAACAATGCACTTCTTCCATTTGGATCTATGTATCTTTGTGAGGTATCTTTTCCAGCTATGACAGCCATTAAAGCCAAGTATCAAAATAATCTGAACATAGAACCAGACCTTCAATTTGCTGTATCATGAGGTGTTAAACCAAGATTTTAAAAAATAATGAGGCTTCTTCAATCACATTGCTCACACTAAAAAGTTATTATTAATAATTGTATTATATAGTATGTTAACCATTATTAACATACTATATTATTATATTAGTAGTGTAAATAACAATTTCAGTGGGAGCAGAAAAGTTTTTGTACTGTTAATGAATAAAAAATTATTTTTAATTTTTTCATTCAACTATCTCATCCTTTTAAAAATTCTATTGTGTATGTTTTATAATATACATAATATACTAGTACAGTGGTACATGTAAATAACTTACAAATAAATTTACATATGTTGGGGGGGTGCATGCTTAAAAATTTTTTACTGATAGGTGTGTGTGATAAAGTTTGGAGACTACTGCATTAGTGCAACTTGGCATATCATTTGACTGTCATTGATGTTTAGGCTGAGGCCAGTGAGATGCTTGAGCTGATCCAACAGCTTACTGCTATCAAGAATGGTCATTTTTGTTTTTCTGACTTAATTTTCTGGCTAAACTTGGTTTAGAGAGCAAAATTGGCTTATCTAATGGTCAGCTGAGGGCCAGACTGAAACAGAGAAAGTAGAGGGATTAGGAGGCTGGGTGCCAGGGAAGAGAGGGCTGCCTGGTGCTCAGCCCATTTCACAGAACCATGCCTCTGAAGTAACTCCCACCCTCCCAGATATTGTGAGTGTACATTTTATTCTTAAAGATGGGCACTTCCTGCATCACCATTATTCCTGTTGATTAAGCAGTCATTCAGAAAGAACAGTACTAGCTAGAAATTTCTGAGGCAGACTTCATCTGCTGTAAATTCAGTAGTCAAATGTTGACTCATCTGTTTAAGCTTATGACAAGTAGGGTCATGCAAGAAAAAGAAATGTGGCTTACAAGAGACTATCACGAAAAATTGAGTGTAATTGGTGTTGTATGCAAACTCAAGCAGAACTAAAATTCACTTTGAAGGGAAAAAAGCAGACCAGGTCAAAACTTACTTGTAAAATATCTGAACAATTATATAACTGAATCTCTGAGATTAAGGCTCAGCATTTCTAAAATTCCTTTTTTCTCTTTTTTCCTAGCTTTGTCCAGTCCCCTTGCTACACCAAGCATGTCATCTTCTCCTGCATACTCGCCACCCTTGCCAGCTGGAGTGTCTCCACTTCCTCCTCCTATGATGACTTCAGCTTCTCTTCCACTTGTGCCTTCTGCAACGGTTTCTACTATTGCACCACCTCTAACTCCTGCCCCACCTCCTGTTGCCCCTTCAGCTTTTAGTACCTCCATGTCCCAGTTCTCTACACCTCCTCAATTAAGCTCTGCTACTGGCCCTGGTCTTCCTGCACCTCCCACTGGTCCCCCCATTTCAGGATTTTCCATGTCTTCAACCTATGACATTACCAGAGGTCATGCTGGTCGAGCACCACAGAGCCCACTGATGCCATCATTTTCTGCACCTCCAGTCACAGGTAACTTTTTGTTTATATGCTTTCATGTTTGTGAGACAGATTGAGGGATCTCCTGGGTGGCTTTTTCCACCACCCTGCTAGAGTCCTGCAAGTTCAGCTGCTTTGTTATTCCAGGTACACTTAATTAATGTAGCTGCACTCAGAAGAAGTGAGAGTAGCCTTTAAAATACTGTCATGGTCTAGGACAGAGAGTCCTCTTTAGTAAAGTTCTGCTAGCATTCAGGCTGACAGAAAAATCTTTGTTTGAGAGCTTTGGTTTTTGCTAATTCGCACAGGAAAGCCCAGCTGAACATATATCCATGTCTTTTGTTTAGATCAGCGAGTCAGTGTCAGCCATTTTATTTCCACAGAATGATATGATATCTCAGGCTGTAATCTCATAATTTTCAGGTTTTTGTTCTGAAAAGCTATCTATAACAAGCTGTCCATCACATGATACCAGTTTCTATTTTCTTGTTTCCAGCTACTAAATTGCATTAGGACAGCTAAAAATACATACCTTCCATGCAAGCAATTGCTGTAGTTGCTGAACTGATGTCATTTGCTGCTAGTGGAATGGAAACTTGGCTCTTCAACTGCAATTGGGCCAGGCTTTTACTATTACTGGTGATATCTCTTTTAAGTAGTCTGTATTAGGAAAATGTCTAAAAAGACCTATCAATTGTGCAGCGTAAAATAAAAATAACTCTTCAATAAGGCTAGTGTTGGAAAGTCTGTTAAAATAGGCTTGAGTAATGGGGCAAAGGCTCATGCTTAAATTTTCTACTATTTGAGTTTCTTTTGTTTTCCTTTAAAAAATGTAAAGCTATTCATTTGCTTGCTCCTTTTTCTGTTGCTATTAATTTCCAGCACTCAGGGTTAGAAAATTTCCTACTTCTCTCTCATTATGTATGAGAACATTCCTATCTCTTTGTTCAGAGAGCAACACCCATTCCTCTTTTTCCTCTACTGAGGGCTTATTATGAAAATTTGAATACAATAAAAAGCACCACTGTTAAACTAACCTGCTAAGAAAAAATCATTGTTTAATTTTATACATAATGTACAGGCAGTCTCAGTTCTATTAGCAGATATTGTTGAACGCATTTGCAGTAGTTACATCTGCTAACCTTTAACAAGAATAATTGTTCTGGGGCCTTCAAGAACTGAAGTGAATCAGCCCAGTATTCTTCTGTTCTTCCTGCTCATTTTCCTGTTAAACAATTGCATGTTGCTACAGTGTAACAAATTAAATGCAGTAAAATAAATTAACACTTGTGTTTTATTTTTCCCTCTTACTAGGTGTTTTGGCAGATCCTATTACTCAACAAGCAACTTTTTCATCACCTTTGGCTCCTGGAACTGGTTCTGCAATCACTTTTCCTGAGGAGCATGAAGACCCCAGAGTATCGACTGCCCAAGGTGGAGCACCTGCTGGAGGACTGTGGGGGTTTATAAAGGTATGGTGTTTTGTCTGTTACCCTTCACAAGGAATTACCATTTTTTACTGACTATGGTAAGACATATCTTATTTTTTAAATGCATGTTGCTATAAGTCCTGTCTTTTCTTTGGCCTCATGTGCAAGGTGGCCGTTTTTAATAGTGGGGTTTGCTGAAACTATGCTTTTGCTCTTCCTCTGTATAGAAGAGGGAGGACTACACAAATGCAGGTGTCCTATATTAATTATAGTGCTTGTGACAGGAAGATATGCATACCTAACAGGTTCTGTCACATGTTCTTAAGTCAGGTGAAGCTTTAGAATCTCTTTAAGACCAGAAAGCTAATTCTTACTTCACAGCGACTGGATGCAGAAGAAGATAGTCTGTTTTACCTCACCAGAATTCTTTGCATATCCTGTTTCTTTATCATTTCCTAATGAACTGATTTTGATTTCTATGGGATGCGAGTCTTTCCTGTTCTGTAACAAACAAGTCTCTTCAAGGAGTAACAAATATGTATTTCTTCCACCAAAGAACAGTTTACCTAAGAAGTGTCTAAGATATTTTGTAGGATTTTTCTATTCTGCTAGAAAGCATGGAGTATATAGTGCAGAACAGATACTCCTTGTGGTGCGATCTAATCATACAGAGGAAATAAGCAGCAACATCAACTAGTAGAATTTCATTAGCCTGTAACCTTTTTGGAGCTGTGGCAAATGCTACATATAAGTAGCATCATGAAGACTGTGGCAAAAAGATCTAAGGACTGTGTGTGAACGCTGAACTGTCTTCAACACCGTTTTCTGTACTGTCTCATACTAAATGTGAAGGAAAAATCAAGAAGATTGATGTCCCAATGGGATTGCAGAGTTTTGGAGGGACTTTCAAGCCCTTTTGAACATGAAAAGCTGGGAGAAAAAGTTGCATGTGACACGGCAGACTGACCCCTCCCTAACTCCAGGAATACACATCTTGACAGTGATACAGTCTTAAAGAGCAAGATTAATCCTCCATCTGGAAGTACCAGAGCTTGCAATTGCAAATTAGTTGAAAAGGCAATCTCATCCACATTACTGTTGCCTTTATACCAGTAGGATCCAAGAGGTGTCCTATTTCTATTTACAGAGTAGGTCTGTATCATTGACTTTAATAATAAAATCTAGATTTTGGTTGAAGTATTAAGCATTCCATGTGCTGTGTGTGTTCAGTGACCTCTTTTTGAGAATTTCCTAGGTAGAAGAATAAGGAATCATTAATTATACTGAAGCCATCAAGTTGTTGATGTGCGTAAGCACACATTAGACTGTGTTTTTTAAAGATCAGCCAGAATCTGGGAGACTAACTGGTAATTATTACAGAAATGCATCCTGGATTCCCCATTGAAGAGCTTACACAGTAGTTGAAGCAATTATTTCTGTTCTTGAAGTAACTTGAACTACCCTTTTTCCTCTGATGTTCTTAAGAAATCATACAACTTTCTTACAGATTTCTTTCAAGTTGGATAATATCCAAGACTGTGACAATCTAAAATTTACAAATTAATGGCCTAGAATTGAATGAGACTGTTTCAGTTCCTTTGATTTGTCAAAGATGGCTGAGCAGTCTCATAGCAGTTCCAAGATTGGTTTCTACATAATATATCAGAGGCAAAGTTGGATACTATTGCAGTCATTGCACCTGACAGCTTGCATATTTGACTGTTTGAGCAATGAAGACAGCCAGGACCTGAATTTTCAGAAGATTTGTGTTTGCACTCTGCCAACATGGAATATTCTCCATTTGAGCAATTTGGATTTATGTTGACTTAGAATTGACTCAGTAGAAATTCCAAACCTAACTGCATTATGGTTCACAGTGTTGTGATAACTTCATGTTTTGCATTGGTATAAAACTATGGATTATTTCTCCCTGCTTGTGCTAGGCTGATGAACATAAAGGCATCTTCCACAGGTAGAAGCAGCAGCTTCTTGCTGCTCAGGAACCTGATTATCTGCAGGAGATGTATAATGACTTTGTGTTAGTTAGACAGCCAGGCTGCTGATTGGAGAAGTACTGCTTGGCTTTGCATTACTGGAAAGATGCTAGAACTGGAAATTCCTACTTAAAATGTTTCCGAGGATCTCATAGCATTCACTCAGTTTTTGTTAAAACAACAGACGAACTTCAAATTGTGAGAGAGCTGAAGGAGGAATATAAACTTCCCTGTTCTTAATGGCATCCTGTGGGTACATGAGTAGTCACAAGACTATATGTATTAATCAGTGAATGCTACCATTCAGAAAAGTCTTGTGTTGTATTCGTGAGAAACAAGACAGTGGGCTCTGGCTTGAAAAAGCTTAATTGTGCTAGAGTGAGTAATTGTTTTGTCGTCTTTACCAAATTCTACAGTCAGGCTTAGTGTTCTGCACAGTGGTGAGAAGAGTACCTGAACCCAGTAGTGAACTATTTCAGCGTGAGGCATGGGATAAGATAGTCATTATTAGTAGCTATACAATATCTCAGCAGTTGTAGAAGTGTGGGGTTTTTTTTCCTTTGTTAAGCTTGCTACAAAGAAATAGAAGGCATTCAAAGGTTGGATGGGGCTTTGAGCAACCTGATCTAGTGGAAGGTGTCCCTGTACATGGCAGAGGGTTTGGAACTAGGTGATCTTTAAGGTCCGTTCCAACCCAAACCATTCTATGATTTATGGGAAAGAAGCTTTGCTGAGCAAAAGTTATTCTGAGATAATTGAAACTACTCTGATTCTGCAGTTCTCTGAAATACTGTGTAGGTGTAATAAGCAAGCACTTTCCGGAAAAACGTATGTGCACAGTGCTGTCCTGTGTAATTCTTGTCATTTAGTGAAACAAATAGAAGCATATGCAGTTTTAATATTAGACTGAAAGCAGTCTTTTATTTTCTAAATTTCTAAAATTTCTAAATTTCTATTTTCTAAATATTTTTATTAGATTATTTATTATTTATTTT